>NC_056732.1:924334039-924701539 GCF_019279795.1 Protopterus annectens
AGAGACATATCACTGTCAGACATCAAGTTCAAGCAGAACATGCATGTCCAGACAAACCTTGTTAATAATCTAGCAGTCTTCTATGTGTATAATAGCAATACTTACTTACAATCTGTACCCAATTCTGGAACTTTGTCCCCCATTTTGTTGGTCTGTCTCCACATTTCTTGTTCTGAGAGATATTTCCACCTACCTTCTGTGAAGATGTAGCCCCCACACCTCCATAATGTCCTCCTCACAGGAAAGGAAAAGGGGAAAGGCCCACATGAAGTGCTTAATTATAGCACTGTGTTGCTATGGCATTGGCTAATGGAAAGACAACACAGCTGCTCTGGATGCAAGTAGTAAGTGGGAGACACTAACTGGTGCACAGGCAACACCTGCTCATGAACATTGCCTACAAAAGGCAGGCTGCTGCCTATGCAAAACAGGTCTGAACCCATCTACACAGAGACAGACTACGACTACACAAACCTAAACATTAGCATTATTCTGAGGAAACACTTCAGCACTATAACAGGTATGTCAATCAATTAAGCATGTAATGGAATGCAGAAGGGTAGTTGCAATAATGTGAAATAGGAAGTTAAGCACTAGATCACAGCAAGACCTACTGGACCCACATGTTGCTGTCTGGCACCTATGGCTATTCCTGCTGGCCCTGTCTGCAGTGACATAGATCATAGCTCCAGCACCTAAGTCACCCCAGCAAATGTCAGCTCATGTATGACTACTACTGGAGTGTCTGTTGTCCAATACTGACTGTGACACAGCTAGGTCAGCTACCTGGGATGATGTAAATATTCACATGTCACCTGTGAATGCTAACATGATTCATATGCTTGTCTTACAAATGTAAGAGACATATATAGGGTAATTGCATAGTACACAACTGGCGCAGGTGTGTGTAGAACTGTATGTTATATACTGAGCTCATACCTTTCAGCTGTCCAGAGTGTTGCAGACTGACCACATGTTTGCCTCATATTTGTAGTCAATGCCTCATACAGTTGTGTTTTGTCTGGCAAATTACTGGAAATCCAGTAAAGACTGATGTCATAACATGATAGCATACATTTGAATGTCAGATGTCATATCCTGCAAACTATTCCTGTGAATGCAAAACCGTCTTTGCTAGAAACTAAGTGTGTCACAGCTAGATTTATAAAGTGCTCACTATTTTCCGGCTTTTGCCCACCATTGATGTGTGCCTTTGTGCAGATGTCTTGCTCAAACAGAAGCTAGGGGTCTTAGCATGAAACTCATGTCATTGCAAGTGTACCTTGTCCTGGAGGATACTGACATATATGCAGTCACTGACTCCTGGTTCGCAGCTGTGGAGGGCACACTAATCTTGCCAGGTTAGTCATCCCACCATACATTTAGACCCCAAATGGAGGGCTGCAAAGCCACAGGAGGTAGAGGTTGAAACATTAGCATACACATACACACATCCAGGCTGGCTAAAGAGTATGACACATGACAGACATCCCAAGTGCAGTTAACTGTTGACAAAACACCGACTCAAATCATAGCTAGCTACAGACCTCAAACCATCACTCTGGATACCCACTACACCTATCTGGACTTGCTTGAATCTGTCAAGATTCAACCATCTAGCCTGTTCCTGGGTGACTTTAACTACCCGGCCATAGTGTGCATGACCTATTCTACCTGAACCTAAATTCACTGAGATTCCTCTCATTTGTCAGTGCCAATGCATTGGGTCAGCTGGCCAGCACTCCAATGATAGGTGGAAATATCCTGTACCTGGTCCTGACCAACATGAGTAGCCACTGTAGCACTCCAACAGTGTCACCCCCCCTTAGTAAAATCCGACCACATAGCCTTCACTGTTGAGGTCACCATCTCCCCTAGCCCCTTCCCCTTGTCAGGGTCAAACAAAATAAACTCTACAAAAATGACTATAAATCTCTTCAGGGAAGGTAGAAGTATCCTTACAGCCACCATCCCATCAGTTGAAACTAGCAGTAGTGTCCAAGCCAACATCAGAATACTCGGTGAGCATCTACATAGCTGTATGGACTCAACAATACCTGACAGGACAACATCATCTCCCTCAAGGTAGGGTAAACCACTGTGGTGGACAGCAGCATTACACAAATACCATAATAGGTGGAAAAAATTTCTAGATGGGCCAAGAAGGAGCGGATGCCTAATTGGAAGCAATGTCACCATGGTCTGATCAAGCAAATAAGGTCACAGGTGAAATACCCTAAGGCTATCTTTGAGTACAAACTGGACACATCTACCAAGGCCAATCGCTAGGCATTCCACATATATGTCTGCAATCCCAGAGGCAACACCCAAATCTGCTCTGTAGTGGTGGCCAATAATATGACATACGCGTACGGCATAGATATCACCAACCTGCTGCAGACAGGTTGTCCTGACACTATCCCTGGCTTCATCCTATATGAATTCAGGCATAAGCTCTCAGCTCCATTGCACACTGTAGTCAACCAAAGCCTGAACACCAGTGTCAACCCATTTGCACAGAGGACAGCCACTGTCAACCCTATACACAAAGGTGCAGCAATCCACTGACCCAGCCAATCATATACACATCAGCCTAACTAGCCTGATCTGCAGGGGCATGGAAGGCAATATCAAGAAGCTTATAAACAGGGACATCGGCAACCTCAAAATGCCTGAGCCCACACAGTGTGGTATTGTCAAAGGGAGATTTGGCCTGTTAAACCTAGTTGACATCTCTGAAGCTGTCAACAAACACAAGGATGAGGGGAAGATGGTGAACACTGCCTACCTTCACCTAGCCAAAATCTCTCTCAATAATTCCCAGGTGGCCATGATACAAAAGCCTACACAGCTAGGCATCAACCTGTATGTTACCAGATGGGTAGCTAACTTGCTCAATTATAGTACCCAGTTGGTCAAAGTAGTGGAAGCCACCTCAAGTAGTAGTCTCTTTCAGAGTGGTTGTACCCCAAGGATCAGTCTGAGGGCCTCTACTGTTTGAGATATATGTTTCTAAGGTACAAGACCTAACCAGTGGTCTGTGGCTGACCAGGTTTGCAGATGATTGCAAGCTGGCCACTGTCTTAGATTCCCTACTGATGTGAGCACACTCCAAGAGGCTCTTACCTAAATTAATGAATGGTGCAAGAGACATTGCCTCAAACCGAATGCCAGGTGATGCATCATTTTCACTGTTGTGGTAGATGTCCACCACACTAATTATGACAGTATTAACAATGTACTGAGCATGCAATCAGGTGTGAGGTGACTTGTGCACCAAGGTTGGTAGCAACCTGAAAGTTTCCCACCATGTGGGCACCATTGTATGGAACCAAACAAAAATACTTTAAAGACTAAAATCTTGAATAAACAAAACAAAACAAAAAGAATTTGACCGGTATACATGAGCTTTGTGCTAAAAACGCTGGTTTATTGAATGTTAGTACACAAGGCACAGCTAAGCACTATGACTAAGCGTGTTGACCTCATCAGGCATCATCAGAGTCATGTGCTTTCATTCAAACACACGTTAAATAATGTACATCATTTCCTCTTTACGAGTACCTTCAGAAGTTTAACCCTTACCATACCTAAACATTTTCAATTCTGCACTCCCGCTGCTCAAATGTAAACACTTCTGCTAGTTCCTGTTTTTTTTTTTTTTTTTTGTATTTTCATTGTGTTTAAGCCCTGAGGTGCACCGCACAAACACCTGCAGCTATAGTAAACAGTTTTGAGCAGAAAGGACCCTCCCAGGGGATGTGAACATGCTCAGCATTTCTTGAACAAGCTCAGACACACCCCCTTGCTTAGCTGAGCGCAAATATGGGCAGCAGAGCTCCAGTGTGCTTACACCAAGCATGACACACCCCCTTTTCATGTCAGCAGCTTCTCATGATTACTCTGCAGCATTATAGCTCCTAAATGGTTAGGCGCAGGCGGACACGGTCTCCATTTTGCTATTCAAAAAATGTATCTCATTTGCATACCCCACTGCCTTAGTCCCTTGTTACACCACTACACCAGAGCCTATCTCCTTAGCAACCAGTGTTACCTGTTATTGTTTTGGTTCTGTATGCTACCCACTATAATAGCAAAATGCACATTTTACTTAAAATTGTCTTTTTACATTTTTTTTCTTATTTTCTGCATGATCTCGTTTGCACGCAGTTGAGCTACGCTTAAACTGCTAAAAATGGCCATAAAAAATAAACTTTGAATTTTGTAATTTTGCAACTGTTTTCCATGCCAACGGCCACATTTTTGGCCATTGGCATGCCTAATAGTCATAATACATGCTTAACTTTGAGCTGTCATGCCCTCATTTTGATTTTTGCATAAATGTACACGGTTAGTAACAGAATACATGTCTGCAAGAGACACTGCTCTGACACGGATGCCTGCCTGCTTACTGAATTGCTAATTCACCTCATTTGCGTGATTTTCACCACCAAATGACGTAAGTAGCATTATCCAGTGGTATCAGTGCCAGAATAGTGCTGGCAGGCTCGTACATGCCCCAAGCCTTGTTTAGTGGGTTGCTTGATGGCCATATTCCGTGCAGAAGCTGCTGCACTATTCTGACACAGTGATTCTGCTGTATTGAATTTGGTCTGGTATCTTCTCTTCCATATAGAGAGATCTTGAGATTATGATGTATATGTAATGAACCTATTTATTTTTTCTTAGGGAAGCCAAGGGTCCTGTTAATATGTTTACAGATACAGGCTATGATGAGGATTAAGTGATCATAGTATCCAGTATGACTAGAAATGAGGCCCTTTATGCTTCTCTAAGAGATAAAATATAAACTTGACATTATCTCACACAAATACACAGGACATTTATTGTGTTTTAGGCTATCACTTATTTTCAAATAAATTAGTGGAATAATTTAAATATTACTGGGATGTCCTGAAAAAAGATAGACATGGTAGCAGCAAAATCTGTGGAACTTCAATGACTTCTTATAAAAGAAGCAATAGTTTAAGGGTATGCTTGTACATAGCCATTTTAAATACCCTGAAGCTAATTTGGCCATTTAGATTAGATATATACTTATTATTCATTTATTTAACATTTGTTTACCAGGAAAGTCCAAATGGGACAGAGTCCATTTTCAGTGGAGGCCTGGGGAGAAATGCTCCTGATGCATGTCTTTGGAATGTGGGAGGAAACCAGAGTACCTGAAGGAAACTCATGTGAACACAAGGAGGACAAGCAGAATTCACATAGAAGGCACCCCAACTGAAAATTGAACCGGATAACCTCTTTCTGTCAGGTGACAACACTAACCGCTGCACCACTCTGCTGCCCAGTGGTCCGTAACTCTATGGCAACTGCAGTGTTTGTAGATTTGTGATTAATGTTTTTGACAAAATTAATATAATTAATTTCCTACCTACTGGCAAAAAGAAAAACTTTTGGGGGGGGGCAGATTATATTTTACAGTGTCCTTGTGATAAAGCAAACATAGGTGAAGTGATTAGGATGTTAACAGCTAGACTGCAGTAACATGACGAAGGTATTAGAAACTGGAACGCAGAAGGCCCAGTAACTATCCATTTTAAAGAATATCACATCAGTAGTTGTGATTATGAGATCAGCTGTTCTTGAGCAAAATTTGTATCATATATTGATTGTTCCATGCAAGTATGAATATTGACTGCAACTGGAAAAGTGATTTGTTTATATATTGTTTAATTGTTAAATAGATGCATTTAAATGATTGATTCTTTGATAATTAGGGTTGAACCTCATCAAATACCCATAGCTGAGCAATCCTTTTAGAAATGTGAGATTTTGCACAGCAAACTATACCAATGACCAATGTAAAGAACTGGACATAACACTTATTTTTCAAAATAAAAGTTCACTTTTATAGAATGCTAGCTGTTTCTATTATATAATGTAAAATAACGGTGTTTGAAATGGAAAATAATTTAGTTTATAAAACTATTACAGGAAATTTTGAAATATTTTTGTCAGATCTCAGGGCATTTGCAAATTTCATTTTTGTTTTGTTTTGTTTTGCAGGACACAACTGCATATATATAAGGAGTGCCCTGCATAAAGACGGAAAGGCAGTGGCCCTGTATATAATTAGTATAAGTATGCAAGTGTGTTGTTTTAAGTTTCTGTTTTCAATGAACTGCTCTAAAGACTTTACCAAAACACCAGAGGAGTTGTTGTTTGTCTTTTTGGCTTTTCCTGGTTAGGGGTCGCCACAACTAAACTCTGGTCCGCTAATGATTGGCAATAGATTTTTATGGTGCCGAGTTGCCAGCCCAACACCCAACCTTCAGCGAAGGCACACCCATTCACGCATGTCTTTTGGAGGCCACTAGACCATGGGGAGGACATGCAGACTCCACACAGAAGGCACTCCAGCCATGAATCGAACAGGAGAACCTCTTGCTGTGAGGCAACAATGCTACCGCTGTACCACCGCGGCTTACCAAAACACCAGAGTAGTAAATAAACTTTATTTATTTTTATCTACCTAGATAGCCATTATTTGTCTGCTTGTTGTTTTGTCACATTTACATTTAGTTTATATTTAGTAATAGAATTCAGACTGGAAAAGATTAAATATCTGCAGTGGCGGCTGGTGACTTCAAATCAAAGGGGGGCTGCCGGAGACAGATGAATGGATGGGGTCAATGGGAAGGGGTATGGCCAACTAGAAAGCAAAGGAGCTATGCTCAAAACCACAAAAACTGTAACTTTAATTAAATGCGCTGCCCTGGGTGCCAAACCATCATTATGAGAGTCCAATCAAGACAAAATGAAGTGTAGAAGAAAAAAAATATTTCAATTCATTGGCTGCATGACAGCTTACTTAATAGCTAGATGGAAACAAAAAGGTTGTGAGGCATGAAAAGATAAATTACTTTTTAAATACATTACTGGAATGCCAGTCAAAATCAAGTATAAGAAAAACAAGCAGCACTCAACTCAAACCACTTCTCCTTGCACTGCAGTTCTAATTATAATTTATATTCAGCTTTATTAAAGTACCAAGTAACATGCTGAAAGTAGCAATCTCTGTGATACCCCCCACTTGTAAAAATGTTTCTTATCCCAAAAAAGACCTGCTGCCTGACAACTGTCTACTTGTTTCATGGGGGAAACATGATCAAAGTAAAAAATGAAAAGCAAACAAGAAACAAGCTCAAGATACATTGCTTAAAGGATTACTGTACAGGTTATGGACCACACATGATAGAATGGCATTCTATTTGGTTTACAGGTAAAGCCTGCAAAGATGACTGCAAGTCTCCAACAAATGTAATGAGCTTCTTAAAATAATGTAATCCTGTCCTTTATTACAAATACTGTCATATGCATTTCAATACCCAAGGCTTATACATTATCAAGTTATGTAAGTATTCTCTGCATGGCAGCAACAGAAAGGCTTTCAATGTTGGCAATTCTTTAACAGTATGCTTATTAAAGCTTACTTGCATCTTACAGTCTCAGACAAGCTTACCTGATGGTCATTAAAGCACTGCTACTTAAACACAGAGCAACAGGCACTTTCTGAGTAATAATAAGCATAAATCAACAGTATAAATATATGACAGAAACCAGAACATTCTGCATAATCAAGGACAGAATAAAAGAAGCACTTGTGCCTACCTTGGATGGGGGGATACTCTGCACATTTACACTGCATAACTGCTCCTTGTCTTGCTTGGACACATCCAGAGTCACTACATGGGGGAGTGGGGTGCAACAAGTATGTTACAATTTGAAATGTCTCTGGCTGAATGTGATGGCCCTGACACATTTGTCATACCTCTCAACCTCAGAACAAGAAATATGGACAGAGACATACATAGATGTGGGACAAAGGCCCAAAAATGAGGACAATTTTTAAATATTTCTCTTATAAACTTAGAAAGATAATAGAATAGTAGGTCTTGCATTAGTTTGAATTTTCTGAAAGGTACGAAGTCTGAAACTCAAATGTCTGTCATTATTTTCTAACTTCAGTCTTTAATGATTTGCCACTAATTTGCCAAAAAACACAATTTTATGAAAAAATGGACCAAGAATGTGATGCAAAAATATAAAATAGCCACACAATACACCTGGGAACCTGTCAAAGAAGGGACACTTTTTTAATATTAGTACTGCTAACTTGAGCAGCTGACAAAATAAAAGAATCTACATGCATTTCTGAAATAAAAGTAATCTATAACTGATTATTACAGTTATTTCTTAATTGTAAGCCCTGCACGTGTTCTTCCAAAATTGCCATTTTGCAGCAGGATTATTAGTGGAAGAGCAACATTTTGAGCCAAAATCGGGGACATTTGAAAGGTTTGGATCTGCATAATTCTATAAAGCAATTTATTTGCATGTACCTCTTAACCTGTTAATGCAGAAAATCTGGACTAGGCCAAATATACTGGGGGAACATATAAACAGTACTATAAATTGTTGTATAAACTGAGACAATTGATAGAATAACAGGTCTTGCTTTAGCATGCATTTTTCTGAAGGTTATGAAGTCTGAAACTCAGTGTCTGTCATTATTTAGTAACTTAATTCCTAAATTATTTGCCAGAAAACCACACATTTTATAAGGAACAAACCAAAAATAAGAAGCAAAAATCTATTCATTCTGTGAAAATCTGGACAGTTGAGAGGTATAGTTCAGCTGGGGCTGTCTTTGAGTTTGCCACTCTCCCCCCTCACAAAATCATGGTTGAATGGAGCCTCTCCCCTGCAGCCATTCCAATGAACCATTACTTGGCTATTTCACCCCATTTACCATAAACACTAATGTGCATACTGCTTTACTTCTACAATGATTTGGACTTCTTTTGAAAGTTTTATTTTGCATTTTACAGCACAAACACTAAGACATCTGCTAAATAAAGCAATGCAATCTCACAATGAAAACAGACAGCATTAAAACTTCTCTGCCCTTGAAACTCACATTCATTGAAACAGCATTGAAACCCACATTCAAAGAAAATACATTTTGCTAGTGGCAGATAAAGATTAACTTTGGGCTGTTTTCAAATCATAGGCCCCTTGGACACGAAACATAGACATGGTATTTGATACACCTTCCTGATGGTATTAAATTATATTCCTTGTACAATATAGTATAGTTGTTAGAGGGTGTGTGAAATTTGTTTTGAACATTTTTCCAGTAAACAATGAAACAAAATGCATGCACCAATAATGACTAAATTGCCCAATTCAGAATTTTTTTCCAGTAAACAATGAAACAAAATGCATGTGCCAATAATGACAAAACTGCCCAATTCAGAACATTTCTCTCATATAAGTCACTCAAACTTCTATAGTCCACCAGTATCAGTAAATATGCACAATCTCTGAAGAAGTAAAAGTCATCTAAATAATTCCACATTAAAGAAATCTGTAACTAATGAAGAGATTGCTGCTAGCAAACAACTTTATATTTCATTGTTTCATCTACAAATAAAGTGCCTGTTGCCCTTGAGGAATAAATTGCCTAAGCTGCATTAAAAAAACGATAAGCTAGTAATATTGCAATAGGGAATGGATGGCAAACTGATAACAGGTTCATAGTTACTAGGTATCTTCACCAAAAAGGACTGCAGCATCCACCCCCTTTACAATACAGTATAGTATCAACAATGCATCTACCTACTGGTGGAGTAGAACCCACAGCCTTACGGCATCAAAAGCAAGTATCCTACCTATTGTGCTATTAACAATGCACACAGACTTGCCATAAGCAGCACTAAACTTTTATTTCCCTGCAGCTCTCAGCTTCTTGTAAAATCTACTTGACACTCAGCTGCATCTCTGAACTTTGCAGCACAAGAAATCTGGAAAATTCCAAAAATTAGGGGGAGGGGCAAAAGACCAAAAAACAAGGACACCTTTTAAACATTGCTTGTATAATGTTGGAAAGTTGTTAGAATAAAATGCTATGTTACCACCATACATTTCCCTGCCAAGTATTGAACCCAGGACCCTGTGCAAAACAGTCAGAGCAACATACTGCTATGCCAAATCATCTGTTTTATGAAAAAAGGAAGACTTAAACTTAAATGGCTACCATTTAGTGAATTCAGTTCTCACCATAGTTGTCAACATCTTAGCACAAAAAATGTGGACAAAGCCAATAATGGGGGAATACAGTCCAAAAAATAGGGACAAATATCCACTGAGGACACCAGAACAAACCCACACAAATGGCAACCCAGCCAAGAATTAAATCAGACAACCTGTAGCTATCAGGCAACAATGCTACCACAGAACCACTGCCTACTGGGTGGGTAAAGTAACAAAAATACAGAAATCACAGATTTTATGAGGAACAGAACAGAACAAATATAAGGCAAAAATCTGCAAATGTTTTACAAATGGTGGTGTGTAGGGAATTCAGGCTCTTGCCAATGAGGTAGAGGATTCAAGCCTTATTCTCTAGCCCCCACCATGTAGCAACTGGGACATTACACACACCTGGTTACCTTTGTAACAGCCCATGCAGGATCTTCTGTGTTTCGATGTGAGGAGGGTGTGCTAGCAGTCAGGAACTCAGCATGCATGCAGGAGTTCCAAGACTCTTGTGAAACAGTGGGGGGATGCAATTATTTTTCTTTTTACAGGTGGGGGAGCTGCAGTCCTGCAGTCCTATAGCACGTGCTGCCCCTGAATATCTGCCCTTATTATGTAAAAGGTTTAGTAGTCTCTTCAACAAAAGACTTACATTTACTAAATATGCCAACTGAAACAACTTCCCAGTGCATTTTTAATCTACAAGTAGCTTTCACCAACTGTTTCCACCAAGTGACAAAAAGGGGGCTTGGTTCTACAATTTAGAGTTAGTTAAATGTTTGTGGACTTAGGCTTTCATTAGTCAAGTATAAGTTTAATATTAAGAAAGCAAGTAATGCAAAGTACTTCCAAAGGATACACCATGACATTCCATTACAAGTCATCTAAAATCTTGTAACTTGAATTGTCCTACTGTTTTTGCCAAATATCTGATATCCATAAGTTGCCTCACAGTAATTCTGTTTTATGAGTCTGTCTACACTGACATACATTTTGTCACTATTAAATGCCTTTCTGACCTTAATTTTTCCCATACCTTCAAATGCCAGCATTGATATATTTCTTTCAGATTTTATTGCAATTTTTTTTCTGTGTAAAAAAGGTCAAATGGACGCTCAGCCTCAGGCAGCACTTTGTATGAGCTAATGTTACTAAAAGAAGGCTAAAAATCTGGATTCATAAACATAGAAACATACTACACAGCTCCTTAAAGGAGAGCTGGATCATGTTGTTAATAGGAGGTCAGGTAGAACTGCAATTTGTAAAAACATAATAGCATGGTGTTAAGTTGCACACACTGAGATCCACTGTACAAATGTTATGGACATGGGTTGTATACTGTGTGTGATAAGAACAGCTTTAGAACTGCCTAGATAGCATGATACACTACATGCTTTTAGTCTATAGATTCTGTATTTCTAAACTAGAGTTGAAAGTACATATAGCAACAGTAAACATCCCATGCTGTTTTTATGTGTGAAGTAAGTGCATAGTTGGGTGTCAGTTGTAGTAAACTATAACATTTTGAAGTTTATCTGAGCTGGCAGGTACACGGTAAGTGGATTGTTTGGCCATACCTTAGACAGACCTTCAAAATAAGTCTGATAACCGTAACATTATTATAACTTCAAAACAGCCCAAGTAACATCAAAACCAAAGCAATAAGGTCACAGAAGCAAACCAAACAATCTACTTATGGTGTACTAACTAGCTCAGAAAAAGAGCAAAATGTAGCATGTTTACAGCTTGTGAGGTGTGGCTTTATTTTCCTGAATACACCAGAACAGACTTAGAAAAGTAAATGTAAAAAGTCATGGGCATTCAGATGCCATGTTGCTGAAACTCTGGTATGTCAAACAACATATTGCATTATTCAGTGAAAACTCTAGCTTTGTTAGGTCTTTCATGTAGTTTTTACTAATTGGTTTCTCTGTGTGAATTTTGCCCTTTTTGGTTTGATTTTTTATGTTCACAAATTAACCAGCTAAGAGATCCGCCTGGAGGTTATAATTAAAAGCTGTCTTTTATAAATAGATGCTCTCTAATTAAAGGAATGGATGAAAAATGTTAATTATAGAACCTATGGTTTCTAATCAAAGAAATGTATCAGTTTTTAACTCAACATCTTTGTTGTATTTGTAAGTGCAAATATAATTAAACCCTGGGATTTATTAACAATTATAAAGATGTCATGTTATACCTACATGACGCAAGTGTGTTAGCAGTGCTAATTGAATATGCATGCTTCTCTTCGATCCTCCACATTTGCAAGCACCTTTTCACAGCCAGCAATAGTGCTCATGGTCATGAGAAGGTGCTTGCAAATGCAATTATATTCTGTGATTGTGTTTTCTTTACATTTTGTGCTTGTGCTTGCAAATACAAGTACAAAATGTAAACAAAACAGCTTGCATGTAGGCAATGCTGTGATATGAGCATGCTCTGTAGTCCAAACATATTAAGGTCTAGTGCAGAGAAAGAATACAGAAGTAGGGGAAGTGAAATTGGGGAAGTGTGCACAAATGGTGTTATACTGCATAATTATTTAATGCTGAAGGGGAAATGTTTGAAGTCTACTCATACACCGTAGGCAAATGTGACAAAAGTGTATAAAAAGCATTTCTGCAATGTTGATATAATGATAATTAATGCCAATGACAATTTCACAGTTATGCACACAAAACAAAGGGGAAAGAAAATGTGACATACATGTTAATTAAATACTGACTTCAGATATCAGTTATTAAGGACAGAAAATACATTATGGGACAAATACATATACTGCAGTTATTGTATATGAGATTTATATACAGGGAAGTTGTGTATGCAAGCTGACGCCTCTGCTGTATCCCCACCTCATCATCTATACAGAAAAACAAAAGGATCTTGCAGCTGTAATGTTAGATACATTAGAAATGGAATACAGAAGAACAAAAGGACCTTACAGCTGTAATGTTAGGTACATTAGAAATGGAATACAGAAGAACAAAAGGACCTTACAGCTGTAATGTTAGGTACATTAGAAATGGACAGTGGCACTTACAGGAAAGGGGTTTGTAACTTACGAGCACTTGATAGACAAGTGAGCATTGTATAGTTATATAAATGTTAAATGGTAAATTAGTTGCATACAAAATATATTGGTGACATATGCAAAACAGATCAGATGACATGTCATGAGTGCTGTTTTTCCACTGGTGATTTGCAAACATCTCCAACATCCTTATATTGAGCATGCTGACATGGAATAACAGACAACAGTAGCATAACAGCAATTCAGGAGCAACAACACAATAGAATGTTAGAACCAATCACAGTTTCTGGTCATCCGGCAGCATGTCATACAGTAAGAAACATTTATGGAGATTCCAAGATGGCTGCCAACTAGATCAGTCCCTAGTCACTGAGCTCCTCACAGTTATGTAATATTAGACTTATTATCATTACCTTGGAGTAATATTTTCCTCAGTTTTTTTCACAAAAGGATTCTCTTAATATTTTTTTACATATCTGGATTATTTGTTGGTGTTGGAGATCTCGATTTTGGAATTTTTTACCTCAGAACTGTCTTTGTGGCTTCAACTATATTGGGCACCTGCTACTTAAAGACTACTCCTGGAACCTGCTATCCTGTTTTCACACCTCTACTCTGGGCATGGCTTCTAAATCTGACACCATGGAGACACAGGCAACAAAGGCCAAATTCTCTTCAGTACATTCACCTGAGAAGGACACCAGTTCAAAAAGATTAAGAACTACTAAGCAATCTTCAGAAACTTCTAAAGTAAGTAGCAAAGATACAAATGACTCAAACTTTCATTTAGATGAACTAAAAATAGCATTACAACCTATTCAAAGTGCCATACAAAGTTTCTCAGAACAATTTACTGATTTTGGCAGAACTTTAAAGCAAATAAGTGAAAGAATGGATATTATTGAATGTAAAAATACAGCTTTAGAAATAAAAACAGAATCTTTGGAAAGAGATATTAAAGCTAAAGATAAGATTATTACTGAATTTCAAGCTAAGCTATTGGATCTAGAAGCTAGAAGTCGAGAAATAACATTATTATTAGAGGTTTGCCAGAATCCTATGAAAATCAAAACCTATTATCGATGCGTAAACAGATTTTGAGGCACTATTAAATTGTAAATCAACATCAAAAACTGTTATTATTGAGAGGGCTCATAGAGCATTGCGTGCTAGTCAGGATTCTGCCTCCCCTCGGATCATATATACTAAACTACTAAACTTTCAAGACACTTATCAGATTCTAGAGACAGCAAAAAGCAAAAAAACAGTTTGTCTGGAAAAATCATAAACTGTCATTTTCTCAGGACCTTCCTTTACAAATAAAAATGAAAAGACAAAAACTTTCTCCCTATTGTGCAGATCTTATAAAAAGAGGTATAAGGTTTCGTATGAGTTATCCGAATACCCTGTCCTTTACTTATAATGACAGAAAATTTATGTTTACAGATCCTAAAGAAGCAAAAGAAATATTTCTGAAGATATTCAAGAAGCTTCCTGAATCTGTATCTTAATACTACACTCCTTATTTACAATGTATGTGATACTATGTTCAACTATTATGTTTTTTTTCTTACAAAAATGAAGTTTTTTTCCAATGCTTATTAGAGTGCTATTTACTTTATATATTTAGTTGATTTATATATTTTTAGTTTGTATTTTTATTACTGACAATATCCTTTAAAGTTAACACTGTTATAGTGTTTTGGTATTTATATAGCCTTTAGATGCTATAATATAGATTGTGATGAAAATGTGTGAAGAAGTCTACACAGTTAAATTATTTTTGCCTTATTAAATTCATTGACTCTTTTTTTGGAGGGAATATTCCCATATCTCGAGACTGTATCAGTGAGCTTATTGTGTCACTTATGTTTAACTGAAGCTTCGTGTTGTCCACGCTCCTTCTAAGGGTCTTGATTCGCAGTGATGTCATCGCAAGAGAAGAACTACTGATCATCACAGTCAAGTACTTATCTAAAATTTAATGTTTACACATGTTACACTATTTGATAGCATTGTTATGTATGGCTAAAGGGTCTGTTTTTAATTGTCATGTGAATGAAATTTTATTATCACAATCATATTATTATTCTAATTTAAGCACTTCCACAGACACGCTACTTACTGATCTAATGTCATATGGCTTAATGTTACGTCTTTCATAACACAAGAGAAATGTAATTTGGAACTTTTTTAGTTATGTTGAGATTTAAATATTTAGAGCCCATAGGTAATATGTTACTTGCTGGAGTTGTGCCTTGTGGATTTTGTATTGTGTTAGTTCGCTATGGGGGAGTGTGGTCTGAGGTCTCTTGATTGGGTTCTGATTTGGTTGTTCGGCGCTCTCGAGGGATGTGCTGCTTGCTGAAGCGATGTTTATATGGCTTGATGTTGTGTATGTTTTCTTGTGACAGAAATGTGGTTGGAAACATCTTTGGTCAGGTAGGAATTTTGATGTTTGGCGCTCTTATGATATTGAGCTACTTTCTGAGTTAGTGTTCTGTGGTCATATGAATTATTTGTTGTGTTATCGTGTGTATTCTCTGCTTTAGGGCGCTGGGTGTTTTGTTTTGTAGTTCTGATGAGGGTATTCCTATCACAGTATTCAATGGGGATCTATGCTGTCATTTTACTTAGAGAGGTACTGTCTGTGTTTTGGTTGCCTCATCGGATCTCTCTTATTGTCAGTTGTTGGGTATTTTAGAGGGAAGATCTGCATATCTTGAGACACGCTTGAATTATCTGGTTTGTGCATCATATTACAGTAAATTTTCTTGTGTGGCACGCTCTTTCTGCGAAGTACAGAAGCACAGGGTGGTGATACTATGGATTTGGTGAACCCAGAGTGGTTAGTTTTGCTCCTAGTATACATTCAGTTAAACTGAATGAGATACTGTTATGTATATATATATGCAGTGAATTTTAATAGAAGATGTTTTTAAACGCTTTTAGCGCTTGAAGGTTATTCATATCTTATATCTGTTATACTATATATAAGCTTAATAGACACAGCTAAAATATTATGGCATGGTTACATCATGTCTAGTTATGCTAATATGCTGGTGAAGATGTTTTTTCTGCATCCTCATATTCATTTTCACAATATGGATGTACATCCTTTTTGATTATCATCTGCACCATTTGCTATTTATCTACAAACTTGTATCACAGCCACATATTGTTCAACATTGCACAAGCCAAGAACATTCATATTACCCTTTTCTGGTGTGTATATAGTGTCTTAGGCACTCTTGGGATCTTTGCATGACACAGTGGTGATGATTCCATTTGATTGCATACTACCAGGAAAATTATGGATTATTTCTTACTACTCATATATGCTAGCCCCGTCTCACCCTGGAGAGATAAGCATAGCTATATTGGTGCAACATATAATAATTAGCACCACTGATAGACCTACAATCCTATGAAATGCTTTTATGCTGGTTTTCTGGGATCCTCCAGGAATGTTGCATTATGTAACTGAGAACTGCAGCCAATATTTTTGACCAGCTGATTTGGATATGCCAAATTAATCACCTGTATGCCTCTAGAATGTTCCAGTGGTTAGAGACTAGTGTGTTACTTCAAGCTTGACGATAAGTAGGATAGGGCACCCACCAGTTAAACGTACTTATTATAGGTTCATAGGTTCATAGGTTCATACTAGGCTATCTGCCCAAGGGCATTTATAAGCCTAGCCCATAGTTATGTGGCTTTCGCCACCCCTTTAGTTTGAATAAAAACTATGCCTATCATTTTGCTGTGCCTCTGTCAAGCAGTGACACTGAAGTAATCCTTGGGGTATATCTGCAATCTCCCATCCATTGGTCAAGATTCCTCTTGAACAAGGCCAGAGAGGTGCTCTGCCTCACATGTACCGGGATTTTGTTCCACAGCATAGGGAGTCTCTGGGTGATGAATCTGTCCCTCCAGCACGTTCTATTTATAACCATGTCAAGGTTTAAGTCTCCCGCCCTTGTGGTTCTGAGGGATCTAGATTTTTTGAGGTGAAGCATATTCATCAAATCTGGGTTTGACATGGCCTTATATGTCAGGCACAGGTCACCTCTGAGCAAGCGGTATGAGACTGAATAGAGCTGGAGTTCTTTCAGTCGGGCAGCATAAGACATATTTTTGAGACCCTTTATCCTTTTGGTGAGGAACTTTGGGGCCTTTCAAGCTGCAGCAGGTGTCTGGTCAGATACATTCGAACGGGCATTGTACTCAATCATAGGTCTAATGAGTGATGAGTACAGGGGACGATGACCCTCCTTGATCTAGATGTGAATCCCTTCATGATCAGGTGGGCGATATAGAAGGTCTTCCTAACTACTTTAGCAACATGAGTGTCAAACGAAAGGCTACTGTCAACCTGGGTCCCCAGATCCCTGATGACTTTTTCTGTGCTCAGTGGATTGCCACCTATATGGTAGCTAGGGGTAACCTTGTTTTTCCCGAAAGGTATGACTATGCATTTTTTGGCATTTAACTTCAGGCCATGGCTCTGGCACCAGTTATTCGTTTCTGTGAGGCCCTTCTGGAGGATATCTGTGTCAGATGTGTTTTCGACTATGGCGCCCAGTTTGCAGTCATCTGCAAACTTTGTCAGCCATAACCCTCCTGTGTTTGCTTGTACTTCAGAAAAGTAGATGCCGAACAAGAGTTATGTGGTCAGGCCTGACTTCAGCAGCATTACATGTTTTTCTCTGTGTTATGGACCCTTGACATCATAGGTTTAGGCCTGTACCATACCCGTGCCTGGTTAATGCCGTGGTCCCCTGCACCTTATTAATCCCTATGCTGAATTGCTCCATGCCTTACTTATGAACATCTATGCTTATTTATGTTACCCTATTACCCATCCTGATCATAACAAATAAATGTCAAGCACAAAACTAGTATGCTAGCAGCATGCCCATAGTACACTATTGTGAGCTCATTGACCATTGTATGCATGTATGTACCACAACATTAGGTTAAGGACCTAATGCAGACATTGTTAAGAGTTTTGCCAACACTAGATATGATGACCCCAAGGTAAAGTCATGTAATCCTTCACCCCATCCTAAAACAAGATGATGGGTGCGCTTTCTTTGTTAGATGGAAGCGTGATTATAGGTAGAGACTGTAAATTAATGGATGTTGTGGGGCACGATATGTGGATGTACATATTTCCTATTGTTTTTTTTTTCTTTGGGTTCTCAAATAACATATAACCCTGATACAGGGTAATCTTTTTTGACATGCTAGATAAATGAGAAAAGACTCTCTAACACATTCAGCTGGTTTTTAGTGTCACGAAAGTTAAACAGCAGAAGCAAAAAGAAATCATCGTGTTTGGGCGCTTTTCCTTCATTAATTAATATTACTGCCCAAATATACTTTACATTTGTATATTAAGACAATAGCAAAATATATATGATATGTCATTTATAATCTGTTTAAAATCTAGATTCTCAACAAATTTATAATAATAAGTTGCTGGCTATATGGTTTAATTTAATAGTTCATTAACTGCTTAGATGATTTAAGTAATCTACAGTCCAGGTATCATTATAGAAATGTTATTATCTTTGTGTGGGATTATCATATGTTATTCTTATGTAAGTTGCAAAATGCTTTGCTGAAAGTTATATAAGTGTCATACACAAATGAAACTGTTATTTATTTAGTTTCATAGGTTTTGATTACAAATACCACTTGATTTTTTTTTTCTCTCTCTCTTCTCCTTACTGGGTTTATTTCAATATACAACACACTTATTACTTTATAGAATTAATACCAACAAATTATTGATTATAGGATTTTATGTCAATTTTATTTAGATGTATATTAATAATTCGATATAAGAATCACATGAGGAAAATCATTTTTACCTTATTTATATTATGCAAATTTAGGAGTTTGGGTTCAAATAATTGAATAGGGATTGTTTTATGTTGGTCATCTTGTATATAGACAGATGTGTAAATATGTTTAGTGTTATTGACTTGATTTTAGTCCTTTTAAGGATTATATGTAATGTTTATATTGTTAAATTTGAATACTTGGTAACCAAAATTGTAAATTATATTTTGTTTATTCTTGATTTCACCTCGTCAATAGGGGTTAGGTGGGCAGGCACTAGGGTAAGGACGAGGGTTATGGGTAAATCTTATAATATATCTCTACTAAATTTGTTTTTTTATAAGGTATTCCCATTTAATTATCAGATCAGTTTAGTTATGTTTCTTTACTCTTGGTATTATTTTAATTATAATCTAAAAATTATACCATGTTTTAATCACATCAATATTAACCAATCATCTCTCTTATGACAAATTATCTAAAAATTGATTCCTGGAATGTTAGAGGAATCCAAAGTAAATCCAAAAAATCTTTATTATTTCATTTGATATTTAAATCACAAGCTAGTATATGTTTTATTCAAGAGACTCATATCCCTCGGGTTATGTGGGACAAAGAGAGAAATAAAAAATGGATTAGGAAGATAGTAGCCTCTGGGGATTCTTCTAATTCTCAGGGAGTAGCAATAATCATTAAACAAAAATTCAATGGAATTATCATTGATGAGAGATATGATAATGAAGGTAGATGGTGTCTGTTTACTGCTACTATTCATAATCTGGATAAATCAATTTTAGTTTTAAATTTATATGGTCCTTGTAGTCAACAACAGTTTTTTTATCTTAAAAATTTATAATATACTCACATGTTATAAAGATCACTACATTATAGTTGGGGGAGACTGGAATGCGGTAATAAATCCAGAAATTGATCGTACTAGCTGCTCTGCTTCTTATAACCTTCAAGCAACTTTGGCTCTTAATGAATTAATTTTGGAACATAATTTAATTGATCCATTACACTTTATAAAAATATCAAACAAGAAAGATATTTATACCTATTACTCTAAATGCTACCATTCATGGGCTAGATTGGATTTTTTTCTAATTTCTAATAATATCTCAAAATTTATTTCAGACTTTACTATTGAACCTAGATATCTCTCAGATCATTCAAGAATCTTATTAAATCTTAACTTTACCCACAAAATTAAAAATGTTAATAACTCAAATAAGTGGTCACTAAATAATAATTTACTCTTAAACAAAGATATTTGTATACAGTCCTCAGAAATTATTCAAGAAATGGATAATGATTTAAATGTAACAGATATCCCTTACGATATTCAATGGGCTGCATGTAAGGCGAAATTAAGAGGTATGTTTATCAGTAAAGCTGCATATTTTAAAAAACACTACAACAAAAAGGAAGATTTCTTAAAATCTAGAATACATTCTCTTGAAAATCAGTTTAGACTGAGTCAAGACACTAGCTTTGAAAAACAAATATTAGATTATCAAAAAGAATTAATTTTTTTACATCAGAATAACCTTTCTTTAGTTGTTCAAAGATTATTAGCAACGTATTCAGAATGGGCTCAAGTTCCTTCTAAAGTTTTGGCTAGAATAATTAAAAATAATATTGAAAAACCAAAAATTTCATCATTACTATATAAAAATAAATTATATAACACAGATGAAGAGATTATTCATCTTTTTACACTACTTTATACAGAATTATATTTAAAACCATCTAATACGTTGAATGATAATCATATAAAAAACTTTCTCAGTTCTTTAAATTTTCCTAAGTTAAATTCCTTTAACACATCAAGAGATTTCCGATTCAATTGATAGTCTTAAATCTGGCAAATCTCCTGGTCCAGACGGGTTCACATCTAAATTTTTCAAATCTTTTAAATCGGTTATTGTTCCCTTTCTCTTTAAAGTTTATAATTATATAAAAATTAAGGGTATCTCAGATATTCATTGGAATTCATCTAAAACCATATTAATTCTGAAAAATAATAAAGAAAAAACTGACCCATCTAATTATAGGCCTATTTCTTTAATCAATGTAGATATAAAGATTTTGGCATCTATTCTGGCCAACAGACTGAAAAAAGTTATGGCTTCAATTATTTCTCAAGATCAATCAGGATTTATGTCCCACAGACATACTTGGGATAATACACTGACGTTAGAATCTATTATACATCTTATAAAAACAGATTCTAACCCAATATATGCGCTGATTCTGGATGCATCAAATGCCTTTGATAGAGTCTGTTGGAATTTTCTTTTTCAAACTATGTCATGCTTTAATTTTCCTTTATTCTTTATAAACCTCTTAAAAACTTTATACAAAGATATGTTTACTAGACTTTATATTAATGGTTACTTTTCTTCCCCTATAAAGATTACCAGAGGCACAAGACAAGGTTGTCCTTTGTCCCCTTTTCTTTTTAATGTATATCTAGAACCGTTATTGTTGTTTATTACTCAAAACACTTTCCACAAAGTCCCTAGGATTCTTAACACAAAAATTTATTTTTCTGCCTTTGCTGATGATGTTGTATTATACTTTCAAACTCCTGTATCTGACTTTAGTAAAATAATAAATTCTATTAAGTGTTTTTCTTCTGTCTCGAATTATCTTATAAATCCTGCAAAAACACATATTTTTCCTTTAAATCATCGGGTCCATAAATCATACTTGTTCTCTGATCAACAAATCCAGATAGTTTTTGGTATGAAATATCTAGGAATTAACATGGAACATAACAATCATTCTTCTTTTCAAAATAACTTAAGTAAAGTTTGGAATTCAATAATTTTGGATATTACTAGATGGGAACACTTAAATTTATCACTCTTGTCAAAAGCCGCTATAATTAAAATGAATATTTTACCAAAATTCCTGTACCAATTTAATTCCTCTGATCAGATAATTCCTAAGTCTTTCGTTGAGAAAGTAAATATAGAGTTAGCTAAATTCTTGTGGTTTCCCAAATCTATTAGAATCTCATATTCTAGATTATCAAATTCTAAGGATAAAGGTGGGTTGGGATTGCCAAACTTCTATCTTTACTACCTAATTATTTCATCAAATAAGCTCTTAACTATTTCTAATTTAAAAAATAGGAAAGATATTAATTATCCTATATGGGTTAAGATTTGGTACAATTACATTATATCTAAAAATTTAAATCCAGAAGCTATTCCTTTTATTTCTCTTGAGATGAAAACTAGCTGTAAAATTTCTATTTTTCTCAAACAAAAGATTAAAGCTTTTCAAGGTCTACTAAAATTATGTAATCTAGATAAGTATTCTCATCTTTTGCAGCCACTTCATCTAAATCCTAATATAATGATAGATAACTCTCCTTTTAATCTAACAAATTATCCTTCATTAAAAATTTGAAAGTCTGGGATATCCTGAAATATAATGAACTATCCTTAATAGAATTGCGTAAAATTCTTAATGTTAATTGGAGTCATTCTACAATATTACGCCAACTAAGAGAAGTAATTGTGTGTAAATATGAACCTATAGAACTTATAGAACATGAATTAAATAATCTAAATACGATAATTAAAACATTATCTTCATCAGGTAAAATGATATCAAGATCCTATAAATTAATAAAGAATCTAGTCCTGGATCAAAACTGTCTTTTCTCAAACAGCTGGTTAAAATATAATTCTCAAATAACTGAAAATCAAAAACTTTTGGCTATCAGATATACTAGGGATTTTATTCCATTTAAGAAACTAATGTACACACAATTAATGATTAACAATGATGCTTATTACACTCCTTATAAATTAAATAAATGTAATCCTAATAATTCCTCTTCATGCACATGTTGTTCTTATCCCCATGCGGACCTTCTACATATTTTATGGTACTGTCATTTTTCCCATAGATTATGGACCTCTTTGAAAGTAAGACTACAAAGAATGGGGTATCATAAATCTACTCTGTCTTGGGAAATTGCTATACTTCACATTCCGATAATTTATCTCTCCAAATTTGACACTCAAGTTATTATTTTTATTTGCTCTTTAATAAAACTTTACATAACTCAAAACTGGCTTGACCGTACCAAACTGAATTGGAATATTTTCCAAAAAATGGCTTACTTATATATTGATGCTCAAAAAAACATGGTTAAGAGTCCAAAAAAATGGCTTTCAAAAATTTAGTATTAGAGAAGGTTTTGAGTATTATTAATATTTAATACCTTAAATCTTTCTCTGGTCTGGTGTTTTAGAAATTTCTTTATACCCAAAATTGGAATATTATTAAGTCATAGAATCTGTATTTTTAGTTATTTTTACTTTATGGTTACCTATTGTATATATTGTACATATTGAGTGAGGTTATTTTTATTCTGATCTCTTTGTAATACTTATATGAGTTGCAAATTTGCTTAATCCAAGTTGTTTTATATTTTAAGTCAACTCCTAAATTGTATTGTTTATAAATCAATAAAAAGGTTATTGACAAAAAAAAGAAACATTATGGAGTCCATGATCTATCATTAAGCTGTATATTGTGATACAAATCATAGCAATAAAGACATGTCTGTATGAAGGCATGCGATACAGAACATAGTTATATTTTGAGTAAGTAATACATGTGGACAATGAAAAACTTAAGAAACATTCACATCATGCCATTTTCGAACACATGCCAGTGCAGATATCAGAGAGATGAATAACAGTCATGGTTGCCACATAAATGTGCATATCAGTTATGTCATGAAGAGCAACACCCTTGAAGGGCTTACAGCACTTTCTTATCATAGAAGGTGAATGGCTGACCTACTTTGCAGAACAAGGCCTGGAAAAGGTGGCCCTCTGAGTGTGCCATAATTATTGCCTGTGTGTAAGCCACTGTTTTCTGACAGAGATTTTACCAGATTCTAGCATCTGTCTATGACACCAGGCTGTCTCCAGACCTCCGTATTGACTGCATGTGCCACATCAGATAGCAAATGAGGCTGCCACAAATAACCAAAGTCAATGTGTCCATTAAGACAAGAGTTCCAAATATAATATGAACAATCAGATTTAGTCAGAATGCTGGAAAGCAGCTACACATGTTACTGTCCACACAGCAGTGAACATTGCAATATCAATGCTTCTTTGACAAGAAAGCTGTTTCTATCATATAGGACACACTGTCCCAGAACTGAACCATAGTCTATCTGAGTTGGTATGCTATACAAGCCAGTATTAAATGTACATGCCACAGGAGCACTCACAGGACTTCATTCCCCAAATAACTGTTTCACTGCCATGCAATCACAACCTGTGATGATATATCATTGTCCAATATAAAAAATGGAAAACAAGTAGATACAGTGCTGTTTATGCAATGTCAGTACATTCATATAATGTTGACCTTTCAGGAAGAAAAACAGAAAGCCATGTGGCTCTTCTGACTAATGACATGTGGATCAGCCACAAGCACCACAGCGGACGCCTAAGACACTATTGTGACACTCCAGTTATGCTAACGTATTACATCTGATGTATTTGTGGTAAACAATCTTTGAGACAACAGGGATTGTGGAGGCCTCTCTCACTTTAAATGAACATATTATAACTGTGGTGAATGCCATTCATACATTACAGTATAAGGCCCAACAATGCTAACAGGCATTGAATGTGGATGTTGAACACATGAGCATTTGACAACAGAAAATGCATGACATTGTACATGATGAATGCACCACGGTGGAAGTGTCTCTACAATTGTGAAATATGTTGGCAAGTGAAGGCATTGCATCATGCTATTACAACAAGGGATATGTGTGCCTGTGATTCCTGTACTAAGTCAACAACATACAGCATGTTATCTAATCCCCTAGTTCCAGAGGATAACACTTATATATATATATATATATATATATATATATATATATATATATATATTGTTTATATATAAGGAAAATGTAATCACATGTTATTAACACTCTGAATAAAAGCAGTGCTATATGAGGAATTATTATAGCTTTGTGTAAGAGGAATCAACATCTCTATGTGTGCACAGTAAACTAGTTTGACAACAGTGACAGCAACATGGACAATCATAATCAGACTGACACAATGTACTCTGAAGAGTAATGTCTGGATTTAAACTAACTACCCAGGGTCACACATTAAAGATTAGTGCATGAATCACAGCTAGGCAGTGCACAGTTAAATGGATTACATTACCACTGTTTATTAGTTGAATGTTTATGTTAAAATGTGTTAAACAATCAAAAGCGGTAAAGATGCAGGTTAGAACACTCATAGTGTAAAACACCCAGCACACTTACAGCTCTTGTAAAAAGCAGTTCCAAAGAGATAGAAATGTGGTAAATAAGGCACAAACCGAAATATACTCATAAATTAAATTTAATACTTTGTGGAGATTTTTTTTAATTAAATTTTGTTTAAGAACTTATTTCGGTTTGTGCCTTATTTACCATATTTCTTCTTCTTTGGAAGTCTGTTTTATGAGAGCTGCAAGTGTGTAGCACATTTTAGCAAAAGTGGCTGTAGTGCTCAATAACACTGTACAGCTCCACATCCTATATATCTTTGCAGAACAGTATACACAGTATGAGGGTGAAAGACACACTCACAGATGGCCTCAAACATCCTACATATATAGTTATACAATGTCCAAACCACAGTATCAAAGTCATATATTACAAGAGAGTTTGCACTCCAAATGTGAAATACTTCAAATATGGCAGTAGTATGTAATCAATATGGGTCCAAAAAATTATTTTCCCTATGGATTTAAGGATTTGCTAGTGTCACAGAGTGCCACTGTAAATCCATCTCATAATTAATATATATAAAGGTGGCTGTGAGGTGGCATATGGTACATGGTAGTAATTGCAATCATTTTATTTAAGTACTGATAAACTCAAACCACCTAGCTATCCATTTACACCATCTGTTCAACATATTATCAGTAGCTAGCACCACAGCAGTACAAGTGAGACATATAGCATCTATGAAGGGATGACATCAGCAGTGCATTACCAAGGAGATGTGTCTGGTAAAATGAGTTTTTCAGCAATCTGGGTTTGAAAAGGTTGCCACTGCAAGTCAGTTAAAGCAATCCTGCATTCATTTGCAGTCATACTTTTAGAAATTAAGCACTGCTGTATTTTATCATCCTATCCATTTATTTAAACATTCTAGGGAATAATGTAAGTGCAATCACCACAGGAGAAATCTGACATTTAAACATTATAGGGAATAGTGTAAGACATTTAATCACCACAGGAAAAATCTGACAATTAAATAGTGACAGTTCACTTTATGAAGGAAGGTCTTCATTAGCATCTTGCACCAGGAGTGTACACAGACAATATACTTTTGTTATCATGTGCTGTTATTGCTGTCCCACAAAATACCTTTCATTTGAAAAACAAAAACATTCTCCACCATCCCACTTAAATGTTTGTATCACTTTCCCTCTAAAAACATTAAATGGATATTTTTTAAATCAATGACACACTTATTGGAAGCTTTGATTTAGACAGTTGTGAACAGAGTATGGCCTAAAAGAGCCATGTTTTCTTTAAGTGATGTATAGAAAATTGTACTTAATAGAATACAAACAGTATGTATAGCTACACCCTTGTGTTGCAAAGTTGTTGTGGATGTGAAAGTTTGGTTAAGGGGATAGTGGATACATACAGCAGTTTCAAACATCTGTCCAGAATATAAGTTGATTGAGCACATGCTCATCTAACTGTAAACACCCCAATAACAAAAGTTCTCCATATTGAACAATAAACCTCCAACCTGTCCAGCTGCACAATGAAGAGAATACTGTATTAATCACAGGCACCACAGGAGAAGTCTGACTCATTAGGGCAGACAATGCACTTTTATCAGGATGGCCTCATGAAACGTGTTTCTTAGAGGATGCTTCAGTAAAAACTGGGTTAAGGGAGCTGTGTACACATTTAAATGCATTCTCTTCAGGGATAGTGGATATAGCAAAAAGCATTTTACACATGTACACACACATATACACACACAAATTCCTCATTTTGAGCATTTAACCTCCTACCTATCTAATTACACAATCTGGAGGGCACTGTATTGGCCACAAGTGTCACAGGCAAAATGTGAATCTTAATGGTAGACAGTACACTTTTGTTAGGATGACTTCATCAGCATGCTTCATAGACAATGTTCAGTAAAAAGTGAGATAATGGAGCAAGTTGATATACTATCAAATCTTACACATACACAAGTCTACCATAGTGAGCAATGAACCTCTTACCTATCTAATTACACAATCTAGCCAGCACTGTACATCACAAGAGGCACAGGAGGAGTCTGATGTTTAAAGGGAGAGAGTGCACTTTTATCAGGATGGCCTCATTAGTGTGCTTCATAGAGGATGTTTCAGTAAAAAGTGGAATAAGGAAGCAGTGGGATAAGGGGGCAATGTGAACAGTTAAATGCATTCTTCTCAGGGAAATGGATACAGCACCGACACAGTATCTCTCACACACACACAAGTTTTCTATGATGGACATCAAATCATCTACCTATCCAGTTACACAATCTAGAGAGCACTGTATTAGTCACAAATACCACAGGAGAAGTCTGAATCTTTAGGGTAGACAGTGCACTTGTGTCATCATGACCTAATTAGTCTGTTTCATGGAGGATATTTCATCCCAAAGTGAGATAAGGGAGCTGTATGCACAGGTGAATGTATTCTCCTGTGGGGAACACACACACACACACACACACACACACACACACACACACACACACACACACACACACACACACACACATATAAGTTTTCCTTGTTGGGTATCGAACTTCAAAACCTATCCAGTTAAAATATCTAGAGAGCACTGCATTAGTTACAACTACCACTGCTGAAGTCTGACATTAGCTATGTAAAAGAACATATCTGACAGTTTTTTTTTAAATCCACTGTTTGGAACAGATGGTCCTATGCATCACAGGTTGTACGATAAATGTATATGTGTGCACAGGACAATATAACATCAGTATAATTGCCACATGTAATTACATAATTCTCTACTAACATTTACATAATGTCCTTCATGTACATTGCATTACTGTAAAGGACACTGACATGTTTCTTGTTATGGGATGACATAGACATTCATTGTTCTGTACAAGATAGGCTTCACAATAGGTAGTGGACACATTGATATAGCAGCAGGATATTGATGTAAGTAAAGGTATCACCACCATTACATCCACAGGAGTCAGACAACACATCCTGAAACTTTTTTTCATCCATCTGAATTCGAACATTTACAGCATGCCAAGAAATCTTTATACTTGAGTACTATCTAAGCACACCATGTAGGAAGTCAGAATTCTGATAGGTACTATTTGACAACAGATTTCAGCATACATGAATGTATGTATTCATCTTCATTACCCTACTGAGCACTGTAATCGGTACATGCATTTCTTCAACTTGTTGAAAATTACATTAAACTGACTAAACCTAGCTTAGCACAGTGGCACAGATTGTGACAGAGGAGTGCAGACAAAGGCAACAAAATCAAAAGTTATTGCCATAAACTATGTACTTTCATTTAGCCTTAGTTGCAGTTGTTGCCCAGTGCCAGACATTCTGCCAATGCAGAGGTGGAAGATTAATAACACAGACGGGAGAAGATACATGACAGGATGACATGGAGGTAGGGACAAAGTAACTTATGACAGATGAAGGATAATGGTGGCTCCTAATAATATGTAGTCAACAGGTACACATAAATAAGTGTACTAAAAATAGTCAGTAACACTAAAGGTTGGATTAGATCCCTTGAAATCATTCAGAAATCTTTACTGCACATGAGCAAAAGAATTAACTCCAAAACATAAAAATAGCACAATTGAAGCACAGTCACAACTTACTGAAGCAGAAGGGTGAACACAGAGACAGATACAGAGAGAAATAGCAACAGTATATTTTGTGGGACATGTAGGAACATCTATATGGTGCTTTAGTCTTATTTATTAAACCATCATTAATCTGTCATGCTGTGTACAATAAAGTGCTTTCTAGAGTACAAATAAGGTTTAGAAGAGTGCCATAAACAGGCATATCTAATGAGGATAAGGTTGGCTTAATAAGTCTCCCTGTTGGGGCTGCTGTGTTTTTGAAAATGATGTCTTACTGCACTATTCCAATGTTATGTCAAGGAAAGGTTTTACATGGAAAGAAATGCAGATGTTTGCACTTAAGTATATGATAGGAATATGAAATGTCATTAATTTAATAAATTGACCTACGTCTGTATTTAAACCCATGACACTATGCAAAAGCATCAGGTGATTTATCACAACATGCCACATAGGAATTCCAGCTTTAATGCATCCAGCAGCCTAAGAACTGTTAACATTAACTGTTCCACAGGACCACCTTTACTTTGTATTCCATTAAATTCAACAGAACATAACCAGAACACTAGAGATTAAATGGAAATATTCATCAACAGAAATCACTGTCACTCAGCATTGCTGCCTATGCTCTGCCAAAACTCCATACAAATGCCGAGGACATAACGTGCAGGCTTTTCCATGGGCCACTTCTGGTCATCTTTGTCTATTTTTGGCCAGATTAAAAAGTGTGAAATAGGGGTGGATAAGACAGTGGTGGAAATGGAGTTAGCAAGCACAGGGTAGGAGACATTGAAAAGAATACAGGATTTTGCAGTAGGGTCATGGTTGAGCACAATAGCTACTTACTTCTTCACAATGTAAGTTTACAGCTGTGCACCCAGTTTCATAACTTTGTAATGTCCCCACACCAATGATGGGTGACAACAGAAAATGTTATGTGGTCAACTGGACTAAATCAATTTTGTCATGATGACACATAGGTAGAGAGCTATGTATGGGTTTTTTTTTTTTTTTGTGAGAAAGGGACCCATTTTTTTGGGGTGAGAAAGAGGAATGTTGGAAAAAGTGGTTAGGAATGTGATGGTCGGGTAGGTAGGGTACATTAGGAAGAAAGTGCAGACATATAGGACATACAATCAGACAGGGGTGGTGATAGAGACAAAAGGTTGGGGGGAGACCATGATTAGAGATAAGTAGGGGACATGAGAGGTGCACCCACATCCAGCGTGAGAACAGTGAGAATCTATTCCTAACCCTCAGAACTGTCATCACTGTCTCCTACAGCAGCTCCCTGTGTCAGTGTTAGATGTGGCATCATCTTTGCAATGCAATACATGACTTTTCAACCCTGGTGATATGTGCATCAAAGCCCCTCTCCATTATATCTTCCACTATCCTATAAGATCCTGCCATGTGAGAAAACTGCCACCTCCACTACTTGTACTTCTGGAGGGTAACACTGCACCAGCAGTCAAGCAGAACTACCAAACACAGTTGGGGGCAGGTAGGACAGGGGCTGTGGAGGCCACACTGACACAACAGGTCTGTACTGCCATCTATGGAGTTATAGTGGGCTGAGCTGCAGTGGTTGATGTACCTGTCAGTGCTGTTGATCATTACATTTTCAGCAGCAAGTTGTGCCAATAGCAGATTGTTAATAAATTATAACCTCCTCCAAAAATCAACAAAATAAATAAAAAGAGAGAGAAAAGGTGGATGGGGAGACAAAATAGATAATTATGCACATGACATGTAACAGTACTGTATTTTTAATAAACTTGGTTTGGCAATACATAAACAGTTATGATAATTTACTATTGTACACCTTTGCCACATAATAGAAAAGTATTTATGTGTCATAAAATAAACACATCTCACAGGTAAGATATAAGAAACAACAGTCTTCATTTTCCTGTAACAGATATGAAGTATGCATTCTAATTTAAAAATTGCAATCATCAAAATGTAATTCTTCCTGACATATTATTGCTATTAATATTTTGTAAATTTCTTATCTGGTAATAACAAATAATTTCTACTTCTGGGTACTGAACCCACACACAGTTAAACTATCATTATCATTGCCTAATGTAAGCAACATGAGTTATTGGGAATGGCACGAGGTTTGAGGTATGCCTGCTCAAGATTCTAGTGCTTGAGGGAATGAAAATAAAGCTCTTGCTTAAATTTGTACCCAAGTTATACTTATCCCGTTTCTCTCTGAGTTGAGTTAATCTCAACTTGTATGCCTCACAGTTTACAGTTATATCCTGTGTAGCTGCATGACTGGCTAGATCATTAATGTCATATAATAGACAGGTTATGGGTCAGTATATTTACACAACTAGGGTTATTTTCAGTCCTAAATTCAACCTCCCATAGGCTTAGGAGGGCCTGCTTTCACTTCTTAAGGTCACTAAAGTGGTTACATTGTTTCCTAGTGTGTGGAATGCCTGTTGCATTGGAGACAGCCTTGGCTAAGATATTTCAAGTCTCAGCCTTATACTGCGACCTGATATAATCCCCCTACAGCAGCCTACATCTATAGTGCTTCATGAGGAGTGCCACAAATATCCAGAACTCCTCAACACCCAACCTTGTACTTTAAATTTGGCACCATTCTCTCCCTCACCAGCCATATCTGAAAAAGTAAAGCAAACAAAATATTCCTGAATTGGTACCCAGTGTGTTACTGTGTTAGTGGTGTTGTGCAAAGATGCACAGCTGTGTTAGCTACATTTGTGCAACTGAAAGCAGATGGATTCCTTGGCAGATACAGTGGCACTATTTATATCATATAGCAGTAGAGGTGTGAAATGTGGCATTGACAAGTGGCATGTGGGATGCTCAACCTATTGACACAGGTTCCAATGTTAAACAAGTGGATGCTTAATGGGAAAGCTTTTAATCTTTACAGTTTGGAAGGAGAAGGAAAATTATTTTTGACATATTGTCAATGGAGTTATACAATGTTAGAGTATTATTGCACTAGCTAGGAATCAAACCCATGGGATAAAGCATACAAAAGTTAAGCTTGTCTTATTAATTAACATTGCTACAAGAGAACTTCCTTATCACCTTAGAAATTAGATATATGCTAATTTCAGAATGAATAGAGCTACACTTCAGAGAGAACATGTGTGTGGTTTTAATTAGTAGGGGAATGCAGTGCTATGTAAAAGTCAATATTTATGTTTATAAATATATTTCAAATGGATGCAGTTGATTGTGCTGATCAATACAAGTTTGTTTATGTTACATACATATTTCACAAGACATAACTGTTACAAGCACGTAGTTGGAGTATGTGATGAGTCGTGATTTTTATAACAAAATTACTATATTCATCATACATATGCAAGTGAATTTTATATTAAATACCACAAATGTCATGTATAGAAAATTGAAAACATATTAACTTTAGGTTATATATGAAACATTAACAATATAAGCTAAATAGTTTAATTATGCAATGATTACTGATAAATTGCTTGCAAGAAACAGGTTTAACATTATCAATTTTCTTTAGTGTTATAGTCCTAATCAAAATATTGTGAGAAATGGGTTTCTTACACCCCTTGTAAAAGCATCTTACAGCTGGATTTGAACCGTTAATCAGCTGTGTTCTTAATCTAAAGTCACTGCCACAGAGGTAAGCATATAAATGGGAGAATTTCTACTTTTACTACTGTCCAGAGAGCTGAGACAATCACAACATTATCAAGTGAGTCTGCACTTCCTAAGAATGCCTAAACTACATTTTTCACTTTTTCCTGAGGTAGGAAACCATGTTTGCGCACTGTCAAGTGGTGAGCAAATGAAAATTAAAATCACAAAAAAATAAAATAAAATATTATGCACCCCAGGATTCAGGAAGCTGAAAATTCTGTACAGGAACAGTGTAGGAGCTCCTGCATGGAAAAAGGCTGCCGAGCGATCCAGGAAAGTGCCATTTTCACCTGCACAAGCGGCCCTACACTGTTTCTGCTTGGAAAACTGGCAAATATGCAAATCACCTAATTTGCTGGTGAAAAACATGCAAATGAGGTGATTTTGCGATCCACCAAGTGGCATAGACTCCGTATAAGAGCAGTGTCAGTGCAGAAATGTATTCGGCTAGTAATCGAATACATTTCTGCATCTGACAAAATGGAGGCATGGCAGCTCGTGTAAAAGCATATATTATGTTTAATACACATGCCAATGGCCAAATATAAGGCCATTGGCATTAAAAACTGATTATTATGTTTTAAATTAAACTTTATTTTTTTTTTATGGATGATCTTGGCCGTTTAAGCTTAGGGCAGCGGTGCCCAAACGAGATTGTGCCAAAAATAAAAAAAAATGTGAATAGTTAATTTTAAGTAAATTCTGCATTTTGCCATTATAGTCAATGGCATGCAGAATGTAAACAATACCCAGGAGCAGTGGTTGTCAAGGGGAAAGGGTCTGTTTAAGTGCAGTAACTAACGACCTACACATTGGGGTATGCAAATGAAGGGAGTTATACTGAATCACAGATTTCTTCAAAGTGTTAGCTTGTACCAAACCGTGTAGGTACAGGAATACCACAGTGCAAGTATAAGAGCTGAATGACTTCATAAGGGGGTGTGTCATGCTTGCTGTAAGCTCATTGGAGCTCTGTGGCCTGTGTTTGCCTTTAGCTAAGCACAGCTAAGGAAGGGTGTGCGTTTGAGGCTGTATTGTCTGATTCCAAGAAATGCAGAGCGTGTTTGGATCCAGATATGGCCATTTTTGATTACATTGTGTAAACGGGTGCTCGTGGCATGCAGCGAGGACTAAAAGAAATAAATAAATAAGTAAATAAAAACGCAGGAAATAGCAGAACTGTTAACATTTGAGCACTGGGTATGCGTGGTGTGCCTCTGGGCTTAAATAGGGTGGAAGTGGAAAGAGAAAACAGTATTAGGAAGGCAATTAAGGAAAACTAACATAGCTGGCAGATGAAATGTATCAGAATCAGCCAATTACACAGGCAGAAGCCCAGCACACAACTATAAAGTATGGAAACACCTTTCAGTCAGGTTTTTCCCACAAACTCTACATCACCAATGTACACAGATGGGGAAATTTCACCTGACAAAACTAACAAAATGTTAGGGGCTGCTGTCACTGTCATACATCATTATCTGCAAGAGGCTGAGGGTGGTGAGGATGTGAATGCTGACAAATATCCCACAATGAGGAGGAGGAGAAGAGTGCACAGACCCAGGGTAACCTACCAGGGGCTACATGAGCTGGAGATAGTGGAGCACTATAAGGTGGACAGGGACCTCCTACAGCAAATAGTTGAGCTGTGCCAGCCCCGGCTTACACACAGAACCAACATAGGGGAACCCATACCAGTGGATACCAAGGTATGTGCAGGCCTAAGAATACTAGCCACAGGTACCTTCCAAAGGCCAACTGGGGATATCATGAGGATCTCACAGCCATTAGCATCAAGAGTACTCTACCAGTTCCTGAATGACATATCAGCACATGCCAGTGAGCACATATATTTCCTCAATACCCGTGAGGCGTTGTCCAGCAATATGCATCTCTGCCACTAAATAGCAGAATACACTGAGGTAGTGGGTGCTATAGACTGCAAGCACATACACATCAAAGCACCATCCGTCGAGTGTGGTAGGGTCTACATAAACTGCAAGGGCTTCCCCTCCATCAACTGCCAGATCATGTGCGATGCCCAGGGCATTATGTTGAATGTGTGTTCTGGCAGCCCTGGGAGCTATTATGACTCCCACATCTGGCATATGACACAGCTATACCAGTCATTTGCCAGTGGGGACATCCCATATGGTTACCTAGTGGGGGATGCTGGCTACATACTGGAGCCTTGGCTGATGACACCCCTCAAAAATGCACACACACCTTAACAAGAATGCCATAAAGAAGCACACACACAAACCAGAATCATTATAGAGCATGTGTTTGGGATGCTCAAGTCATGGTTCGGCTGCCTGGACATATCCAGTGGAGCCTTGCAGTACTCTCCAGCTACATGTACACAGATGTTCATAGTATGTGCCATGCTACACAATATGATCCTGTGGAGACAGCTACAGCAGGAACAGCATGGGCGAGGGCCACACAGCCCCCTACCATTGCCAAAGCCAGCACAGGTACAGAGGAACTTGGAGGAAGAACATCCTGAGCCTGGCCCTGTAGTCAGAAGGAGTCATGCCTAGTATGCCCAGGCCTTGGAAAAGAGGCAATGCATAGCACATACACTGACACAGTAGGGACCCAGGGAATGACACCTCTCTCTGACTCACACATATAGTAAAAGGGATGCTAAACATGACACTACCTGTATTTTACCATGTATAGGTAGTGTACTATGTGCATACAACAGAGGCAGCCCACCAGCTCCATCCTCAATAATGGCCCAGCCACAAGGTAAGTCATCCTTCCTATCAATTACTGAATGGAATAGTATGTTATGATAGTTATATCTATGGTATGGATGCGAGCATGCAAGGGAATCGGATGGCTGAATGGGATGGCAGCAGGTACTGGACACCTATATGGGCAGCATGAAATCCATAACAAATACTGGTGTCAACATTCTAAGCATACTAGACAAGGTGACAAATCCCACCACAGTACATTGGTGGCCCAAATAACTGTGTGTGTCCACAGGACACATACATGCATGTCAGTGAGGCTCACATACCCACCACCAGCCTCAGCCAGCAGGACAGGTGTAGATGACCATCAAGAAAGGCTGGGCTAAGGTCTACAATTGATGGCAATGGTGCACAGTCCCCTCCAGACCTACAGAGACAGACTTCAACAGGTCTGGCAGTTATATGTTAGTTCAGAAGGGTAAGAAGTCTGAAACTGAAATGTTAGTCAATAAAATCTAAGATCTGTACTGTACTGATATGTCTCCAGTATGCATGATATTTCAGAACAGAATATGAAATGGAAGCCAACAGAGTACCTGAAATGCCAGTACAGTCATAACAAATGTTTAAAGTTGTCAGGTGTGCCCTCCTCACACAATCCTATGTAGAAATGCAGTAACATGTAAGTGTGAGGAATAATATCAGTGGAGCACAGATTACCCAAGCTGGCCCAGTGTACAGGGTAGATTGTTGCATGTGTACAATATGCAGGGGTATGGGTACTATGTTGTTGTGTGTTCAATATTGTCTGGAAGTGGTCAGCATGTAGGCATAGAGGGTTGTGTCTTGGTGGCCTATGGGCAGTTCTGTGGTTGACAGAGCCATGTTCTGACAACTGCAGTGCTAACCGCAATGCTTCTCAGCAATACCCATGTCAGCAGTCATACACAGATGTCAAAATCTGTCACCGTCTGAAATATGTACAAACCCTGAATGCGAGCACATGCATAGGTTCATAGTTTCATAGGTAGGTACTAGGCTATTGTCCCAAGGGCCTAAGTAAGCCTAACCAACAAGGTTCCCTGGCTTACACCACCCAAGAAAGTTAATTTCCTGTGCCCCTGTCGAGCAGAGCCACAGAAGTGATCCCCGGGGTGCATTTCTTATTTCCCATCCACCCATCAAGATTTTTCTTGAAGAGTGTTAATGAGGAACTTTGCTTGACATAGATGGGTAGCTTGTTCTAGAGTATAGGAAGTCTCTGGGACTGGAATCTATCCCTCCAGCATGTCCTGTTTATTGTGGTGACAAGGTTTAGGTCCATAGAGCATGTAGCTTGGAGGGATTGGGATTTCTTTAGGTGTAGCATGTCCAACAGCTCTGGGTTTAACATAGCTTTATTTGTTAGGCAGAGGTCCCCTCGGAGTCGATGATATGCTACAGAGTAAAGCTGAAGTTGTTTGACATGGTCAGTGTAGGGTATCTGTTTGAGGCCAGTAATCCTCTTTGTGAGGTATTTCTTTGGCCTTTACAACTGCTGCAGATTTCTTGTGAGATACATTCCAAAAGGGGCGTTGTACTCTATAATGGGTCTAATGATTGCCGAGTAGAGGGGAACAGTGACCTCTTTTTTCCTGGATGAGAACCCTTTTGTGATGTGTGCCACATAGAAGGATTTCCTGACTATGTGGCAATGTGATTATCAAAGGAGAGACAACTGTCCACCTGGGTCCCAAGGTCTTTTATCACACACTCAACATTATGTAGACTGCTGTTTATGTGGAAGTTCATGGGTACAGAGTTTTTACCAAAGGGGATGACAATGCACCTTTTAGCATTGAGCTTGAGGCCATGCCTCTGACACCAGGCATCTGTCTCAGTGAGGACCTTCTATAGGATGTCCACATCATTTGAGGACTCCACTATGGCTCCTAGTTTGCAGTCATCTGCAACTTCATTAGCCAGAGGCCTTCTGTGTTAGCCTGTACTTCAGAGAAATAGATACCAAACAGGAGAGGTCTCAGGACTGAACCCTGTAGTATTCCACTTGTCACTGGTTTGAAGTCAGATTTGGAGTCTGCAACTTTTACAGTGTGAGTTCTGTCAGTGAGCCAGTTGGCAACCCATCTTGTGACATAGGGATTTATACCTAGTTTTGTGAGTTTAGCTATAATTCCAGAATGGGGGATGGTGTCAAAAGCCTTGGTGAGGTCAAGATAAGCTGTGTGAACCAACTTATCCTCCTCTATGGCTTTGGTGACTGCATCACCTGTGTACCTATACACAGTACACAGGTATAACTATTCTAGACAGAGTGCATAAAATGTAACTGTCAACTGCATACAACTCTAGATTCTGGAATTGTACATACAGGTTAGCAGCACATTAGTAGTCAGTCTAGTATGGACTACTGGTGTAGTCTGGACAATCACTGGCAGACCACAAAAGGCACAGTTATGAAGTAATGAGAGACTACCTATGTCCCCACACAAGGTAGCATAAGGGGAATGTCCCATGTATATCTGTGAGTTAGCTGCAAGTAGCTTCCATACCAGACATGCCCTCAGCTCACCCCACTATCAGTCACAGGTTTATCACAGGTCATATCCTTGCTGTTGGGAATGAGTACAGTATGACTCCACATCTGTATGGGGATACCCACAGAATGCAGCATGCTGAAGAGGTGTCCTATGCAGGTGTGTCCCTAGCTGTAAGCAGCACCCTGCCTGCATCCAGACCAATGGATCAATATGGACTGGAAGTATTGCTAGTAACACATCACACACTTACCCTGTCATCCCAGGGAAATCCACTGGCTCGCAGCCTGGGAATGTAGGAGTGACAAAATGCACTGGCCTGCTACAGATCGCCTTCATCACTATCAAATGGCCTACAGTTCTCTGTCAAGCCCAGTGCCTCACCCATAGTGCCAGTGTATGGTATCTCATGGGGTCCTAACTAACAACCAAACATAGTCACAAGCACACAAATGCAAGATCATGTTCATAAATCCCAGTAGCATGCCCCATGTCCTACTGCATGAACTGTGCACCAATCATTAATTACCGCTGGGATGAAGGGCCAGCTATAGGGATACTTCTCAGATATCGCTCACATAATTTTAGGAAGAGGATGGAGTAATGGGGTGGTGTAGAAGCATGGACGTCTTGGAGTGTGTGAAGTCTGAAACTCTCATGTGTGCCCATACTACCCTTGCTTGCAAACCCAGACATGGGTGGCTACAAACCTGCTTGTAAAGCACAATGTGAAGGGGAATTAACCATATATATAAGCCCTGCATCTGGGTAATCTGGGTGAATCTGTACAGCTGAGAAGTATGGCCACAGCAAGATATGGCCACTTTTTTAAGTCGATATATGGACAAGAAAGCGATCCTCAGCCACTAAACTACCAAGGTGCTGGACCATTTACACAGACACATCAGCAAGTGTCTGTAGCTATCCCTCCAGAATGGCATGAGAGTGCAAGAATGTGTAGGCTGCGTACCACAATACTGGACTCAGCTGCATTCATCTTGTATTTCCCAGTAAATAACTGTGAGCAATTAATCTTATCTGTCAGTAGCTGATGCCATAATATATTACAGTGTAAAACAGTACATATGTCTAAATATCTCTGCTAACACCAACCATGTAACACAAGCAGCACAGACAGAAATAGTTACAGCATCCCCCTATCTTTCGCCCATTGTGACTCCATATTGTCAACCTATCTACAGATATCCTGCAGAAACAGGTTGCTAGCTGTAGGTGTAGAAAACCAAAGGCTGGACTGGACTACAACCCTACCTAGAATGGATTCACACACTCAATACAGAAGGTCATACTGGGCATGCTCCTGCACTTAGAGAAATGAAGCCCATGTCTGATAACACAGTGGACTATACATATATGTCATCTGCAAATGTCTGTGCACACACACCAAATTGCACAACAGTTATGCTTCACACACACATTGGATAGGAATACTCATACATATCTAAGGCCAACAGACTATACTATGTCAAATATACACACACAGAGACTTGGGGAACAGAGAGACAGACAGTGACAGAGAGAATGCCATTATGAGGGCTGTCCCACCCACTACACATCCAATTGGCCTATATCACATGATGTGCTGATGGCAATCACTGTAGACATTCATTTTGGTAGCCCTCAACCCTATAGTGTTTGTGGTGCTTGTGATAACTGTGTAACACGATAGTACAAATAGGTATTTGTGTAGCATTTGTAAACTCAGTCCTGTCAAATGTGAAGTTGTATGAGTGTGTGTGTGTGTGTGTGTGTGTGTGTGTGTGTGTGTGTGTGTGTGTGTTTCCACAGGTATGATTTACGGCCCATTCACATACAATGCACTTCCCATTGCCCATGTTAGCACCCCTGCTGATGTCAGTCACCTTGAAATAACCCCTTGTGCAAATTTCACCCTAGTAAGCTGTGTGGCACTTGCGATAACTGTGTCATACTGTAGTGTAGTAAACTAGTTAGGTAGGAGTTCTAATCTCAGACATACCAACATTTAAACTGTGGGTGTCTCTGTGTGTTTGGAGAAGAATGATTTTGAGGCCATTCACACTCACTACAACTCCCATTACCATACCTTAGCACTCCTATGGATGTCAGTCACCTTAAAATAACCCATTGACAAAATTTCAACCCATAAGCACTGTGGCGTGTGCAGTAACTGTGTAATACTATATTATAGAAAACTAATGAGGTAGGAGTTCTAATCCTTGTCCTGGCAACTGTAAAAATGTATGTGTGTTAGTCTGTGTTCCTTTAATGACACCTGATTTTCTGGACATACACACTTACTACATTTCCCATACCCCTCCTTTAGCCCTGCTGCTGATGTCACTCACCTTCAAAGATACCTTTAGACAGATCTTCAACATACAATCTTTGTGGCATGTGTGATAACTGCTTAATGCTATAGTGTAGCAAACTTGTTAGGTAGGAATTCTTTTCCTTATTCTGCAACTGTGAAAATGAATGTGTGTGTCTTTAAAGAAATCTGTTTTTGTGGACATACACACTTACTACATTTTCCATATCCCTCCTTCAGCCATGCTGCTGATGTCACTCACCTTCAAAAATACCTTTGGACAGTTCTCCAACATATAAGCTCTGTGGGAATGCGATACCTGCATAATACCATAGTATAGTAAACTAGTTAGGTAGGAGTTCTAATTCTGGTCCTGGCAACTGTAAAAATGTGTGTGAGAGTTTGTGCCTTTGATACCACCCGATTTTATGGACATACAAGGCCGGATTCATGAAGGCTTGCATGGAGTCTAAGAGTAGAGCAAGACTCCATGCAGCCAACATGTCTGCCGAGCGATCCAGGAGCAGCCGGCAGGGGTGTGCAAGAGAGCTCCTAAAACTCCTCTTACATGGACAGGGCTAGGATATGCAAATTACCTCATTTGCTGCAGAAAGTTATGCAAATGAGGTAAATTTGCGATCCAGAAAACCCTAACCTGTCCGAGTAAGAGTAGTGTTATGTGCAGAAATGTACTCGGTTGTCAACTGAGTACCGTTCTGCAAATAGCAAAATGAAGCCATGACAGCTCCAAATAAGGATGCATCCAGTTGAGGATGCATGCCAATGGCCAAATATATGGCCATTGGCAATTTTACCCATTGCAAAAAAAAAATTAACAATTTTTTTACCTCAATCTCCAAAAGTTAAGCGTAGCGCAGCGTCATGCAAATGCACTGCGCTGTAAAAACTGCAAAAAAAAATAAAAGTCAAAAATAGGCATTTTATTATAAATATACATCTGCCATGTAAGTGAATGGTAGGCTGATGACAACATGGCAACTGAGTAGAGGTTGCTAAGGGGGGAAGCTCAGTCTAAGATATGTAACCAAGCATTAGTAGGCAATCTTATGCAAATGAGGGTAAGGATAGTGAATCCCAATTTCACATGGCAAATGAGCAAAGTCCATGGAGTGTAAGAGTAGGATAAGGGGAGTATCAGAGTAGAAGATAGGTGACATCATGAGGGGGTATGTATGAAAGAATGTAAGCTCATTGGAGTAGAGTGGCATGTGTTTGCTGTCAGTCACCCATCTCTAGAAGAGGCGTGTCAACAGGTACCCCAGCTAAAGACAAAAAATAGAAGGTGTATGCTGTGGACAACACTAAAGTTTCTTGTAGAAGTGCCTGCACTGTGTATGCGCACTTGCGCATGCCTGTAAAACCGAGTAAGACAGTGTGCATGCGTGTGTGCCTGTGTGCACGTGTTTAAGCTGGATTAAGCAAGTGTAAGGTTGTTGAAACATGTGTAAGCGTGTTTGCGCCTGTGTGCGCACGCTTAAGCCGCAGTCAGCAAGTGTTAGGCCGTGTAAGACTGTGTGCACGTGTATGAGCCTTTGTGCGTTAGTTTGCACTTGTTTGCGCGGCACAGCCCCCTGTGGAAACAGAAAGGGAAAAGGAAGCACAACAAATAGTAGGAAGTCAACCAAGGAGAAGTAGCAGAGCTTGCAGGTTAAAATAATCAGAATCAGCCAATTACACAGGCAGTACACTAGCCCAGCCCAGCCCAGCACTTAAAACTCTGCAAACAACTTTCCACTATGTTTTTCTCAGAGACACTGCAACACTGCAGTAATCTAATAGAAGTGAAAATTGAAAAAGCTTTACTGAGACAAAGAAATGTTAGGGGCTGCTATTGCTGTTATAAGGTGACATATGCAACATGCTGAGGGTGGTGACAATGCGAATGCTGCTGAGCAACCCACAGTGAGGAGACGGAGAAGAGTGTACATGCCCAGGGTAACCTACCAGGGGCTACATGAGCTGGAGATAGTGGAGCGCTATAGAGTGGACAGAGACCTCATGCAGCAAATTTTTGAGCTGTGCAGGCCACGCCTCACACACAGAACCAACAGAGGGGAACCCATCCCAGTGGAAACCAAGGTATGTGTTGTCCTAAGAATACTAGCAACAGGTACCTTCCAGAGATCAACTGGTGATATGATGGGCATTTCACAGGCATCAGCATCCAGGGTACTGCACCAGTTCCTGAATGCCATGTCAGCACATGTCGGTGATCATGTATATTTCCCCAATTCCGGTGAGGTATTGGCCAGCAATATGTGTCTTTTCCAGCAAATAGAGGAAAACCCTGAGGTAGTGGGTGCAATAGACTGCAGACACATAAGCATCAAAGCACCAGCTGGTGAATGGGATAGGGTCTACTATAACCACAAGGGTTTGCCCTCCATCAACTGCCAGGTCATGTGTGATGCCCAGGGCATAATAATGAATGTGTGTGCTGGCTGCACTGGAAGCTACCATGATTCCCATATCTGGCATCTGACACAGCTGTACCAGACATTTGCCAGTGGGGAAATCCCTCATGGTCAACTAGTGGGGGATGCTGGATATGCACTCGAGCCGTGGCTGATGACACCCATCAGAAATGCACACACACCTGAACAGGAACGCCATAATGAGGCACACGCACAAACACGAAATGTAATCGAGCATGTGTTTGGGCTGCTCAAGTCACAGTTCCGGTGCCTGAATGCATCTGGTGGAGCCTTGTAGTATTCACCAACTACATGTACCCAAATAGTCATGGTATGTGCTATGCTACATAATAAACAGCTGCAGCAGGAGCAGCATAGGGCCGGGCCAAACAGCCCCCCACCATTACCAAGGCCATCACAGGCAACACGTGACTCGGAGGAGGAACAACCTGAGCCTGCCCCAGTAGGTAGAAGGAGGCATGCCCAGTATGTCTTCGCCTTGGCAAAGAGGCAACGCATAGCGTATACACTGGCTCAGTAGGAACCCTGGAAATGATACCTCTCTCTGACTTGCATATATAGTAAAAGGGATGCCTAACTTGACACTACCTGTTTTCAAACATGTATAGGGAGTGTAGTATGTGCATCCGACATAGGCAGCCCTGCAGCACCACCTGAGACATGATTGCCATATGTTAAGCAATATAAAGCAGTGCTAAACAGCTTTTACAACAATTTAGTATATGTAAACAAAATTACACTAAGTAGCACAACTTTGGGCAATGTTGAGCAATATTGGGCAGCGTTCAGCAATGTTGGTTTAACGTTGAGCAATGTTGTGCAAGTTTGGTCAAAGTTGAGCATAGTTGAGCAAAAGCAGGTAAACATGGTCATATTTGCTTTACTGTTCCTTAAGCAGTCTGGTCTGCCCAGTATATAAATATGAAGCAGTGACAGTCCTCGAACCCAGGATATTATGCACTACAGTCACAGTACTGAACCACTAAACCATGACGGTATTGCACTGGTCAGCCTGTAGGAATAAATGTTGATAAGTCTATGCAAAGTGTCTCCTGGAAACCCCGCAGGAACAGCATAATCCCTGTAGAGTTATAACACAAAGGTGAGCCCTGCATTAAAAATACAACTCGATTTACAACACACGTATAGTATAAATATTAATATTGGGCATGTTCACACATGTCAACAAATGTAGTGGACTTCACATAGCAACATACTGAAAGGTCACACTGGGCATGCTCACACACCTGAATAAATGAGGCAAATGTCAGGCAACAACATACTGAAAGGCCAAACTGGGCATGTTCACACACTTAGGCCATGTGTGAGTACAGCAGTGGGCCACATATATCAGGCAGTTGCATGTGTTAACCCAGGAACCTCTCACAATTCACCAAGCCTGACGTGTGCACACAGTGATATGACAACAGACACATACATAATATATTGGAACCCTGTCATAATCAAATATTTACTGCAGATACTTAGGTCGGTCATAGAAAGTTGAAAAGCAAAGAAAAAAAATACCTGAAATCAGTATCATCAATAAACAATGTGCACTGCAAACACTATCCAATCCAGGTCATGGAAAGATTATCTGTGTAGGAGTCCATACAGAACCATGACACTACCCTCAGCTATGTCATAAATAGCAGTGTACACTCATATATGTCCTGAGTCAGGGCCAACTGTAAATGACTGACAATGCCAACATCCTGTCAGACAGGCCCATACATACATACCCACCTCCCACTGACAAAAGTCCCTATCATCATACCATGAGATATCACATGTAGAATGGGTAAACAGCTCCTTCCACAGCTGAAAATATGGCATCAATTGGATTACATTGTGCCCCTATATGTTTCATAAGTGAACTGCAGAACAAACAGCGCCTGCACCTGAAAAGTCTGTTGAGCCTCACCCTCTCCACATGCTATGAAACTGTTGAATGGATTACAGCAACATATGGCACTCTATACAAGTGTTGGTGCACAACAGACCATGGGAACTATAGTCTTATAAGCCAATGAAGTCTGATCTGCAAGGCCATGGAGTCCATCAGGATTGAAGTCAGAAACAGAGCTATTGGAAGCCTATAAACACACAACCCTACCAACTTCGGACTGGTCATGGGCAGATCATGTTACCCAAACCTGCTAGACTGTTTGCAAGGCAACCACTCAGGACATACATGAATGTAATGAGCTACACACGTCCCACATACACTTTGAATAGGCCTTTTTCAACATCCCAGACACATGTCATATCCACAAAATCAATAACCTGTGCATAAATATGTATTGTCATTGGATGGATTGACAACTGGGGCACAGATAGATCACACAAGGTAAGATCTGTGAGTCCTGTACAAGCTGGTAACACCTGCTGTCCCTCATGTCTCAGTCCTGGGATTGCATAAATCTAAATGCACACACATTACCATGTCTAGTCTGATGATGTCAGCATCCCACAAATATAGCAGTGTAAATGAAAACCCCCAGTAAAGCATATAGCACATTGTGTTAAAGTGTATCTTTCTAGTATCATAACCTAGTTAGGTAGGGGTTTGAATCCTGCGATTGCTGAGTGTGTGGTGTGGTGGGGGGTTATGTGTCTGTGTGAGTTCCTTTGCGAGTATTGCCCTTTTGGAGACTAGATAAACACCTTAAAAGCATTACATTCCTGTTTAGCAAGTCTGATGATGTCAGCATTCTAAAAATATAGCAGTGGAGATAAAACCCCCCAGTAAAGCATATAATTAGGTAGGTGTTTGGATCCTGCAATTGCTGTGTGTGTGTGTGTGTGTGTGTGTGTGTGTGTGTGTGTGTGTGTGTGTGTGTGTGTGTGTGTGTGTGTGTGTGTGTGATATTCTTGGTCAATGTGTTGTGTGTTTAGCTTTTACTACTGTATGACATATCAGTATAACAACAGTATGTGCATTGCACACTTCAGGTATCTGTGTGGCAAATACATATATGTACATGTGACCTCAATTAGTTCATATGTGTGAAGCCTGCTTTCTACATGAATACATCTGTCACCTATGACAGATTGTGCTGCTGCTTCTCAGACCTTCGGTCACATATGTATGTTTGTAACAAGGCCAGTCACTGTAGTGATCTGTGGCCTAGGTCATCTGTGCCACACACAGCCATTACAGTTTCTATAGAATAGTGTGAGTGAGGGTTCATGCCTTGGGTATATTTCAGACATGTTCAAACACAACAAAGTCTGTCAATAATGGACATTCATTATAGGTGTACAACAACTTTGTGGATATACATACAGACCCCTTATTGGTTATGTGATACACAAAGGGACTGCAGAATACCTATGGAAATGTGAATACCAAAGGACAGATAACATAACACTTGGTTGTATGTACACATCGGTACCCATTCTACACGTTTGGGGCTACTACCTATGTGGTACTGTCGGGATACTATGCTTAACAAATGTGGATGACTATGCTATAATTGGCTTACAGCTTTACAGCATGGGTTGGACAACAGGTATCTGTCTGTATGATACCCTTGTGGAGGATAAGTGCCTCATTTGGAGACTGCATTGTAGGCCACTGTATGCATTTCCAGATGTGGACGGACATATCCCTAGTGTGTTTGCTTGTACCTAAGAGGGCTAAATGCCAGACAGGAGTGGTCCCAGGAATGGGTGGCAGTCAATACCACTGGCTACTGGTATAGTACATTACCGGACGGATCCAAATGCTACTGAGTTCCCTACATCTGTGTGTCAGTTGTCAAGACATCATCTAATGATTGGTCATGGTCAGGCTGTTGAGGTTGTGTACACTACCAGAATGCAAACCAAAGACAGATAGTAACAGTATCACCCACAGCATAGTGTCAAACCATGTCATACACATGTGTACCCAAGTTAAAACGTATGTGTATTAAAATGTATACTGGCCACCAATAGAAACAATGAAGTTTTGACACTGTGTAATACAGGGCATGTCACTCTTCCCATGTGTCCACTATGCACGTACTTGCAGACAGTGCATCTCCACCATGTTCACAAATGTACACCTGTAAATCTGTACTGCACACATCACACACATACTGTCCACTCACCAACACACGCTGCCAAAACTACACACATCAGCCAAGTGGCACATGTGCGGACAATACATTTTTGGAATTAACACTGTTGTAAACAATACTACATTGATTATCATAGCTTTAATGCATCATGCCTGCTCATATATACCTACAGGGATATCATTACACTGTACTGTTGACAACATGCTAACATTGCTACACTGCTATAAAGTCACCCTGTGCATCAGCACCATGTTAGCCTGTTCTGCATCAATGTTACAGATGACAGGAGGTGGCACAGTTTCATCATATGCACAGGGTGTGTTGTTGGTTTGCCAGAGCCCGACACTGACCCATCCAATCGACATGTGTGTGTGTGTGTGTGTGTGTGTGTGTGTGTGTGTGTGTGTGTGTGTGAGGGACAACAGTACACCATGGATCAATGTTGATGTGATGTGTGTGTATGTTTTAGCCCTAGGTGTTTGGATTATGTGTGTGTGTTTGCATGCACACAGTTCCACCATGAGGCTGCCATATACTGGAGGTTGTGGGACAGCCACAGACTGTACCTGCCAGGCTGTACAGATCACCATCTCTGGCCATGGACAGAGTACCTGTGCCTGGCAGGCGTGCAACGGACAGTATCAGGCACTAAGCCAGACTGGGTACTATCATCAGAGGCAGAGGCATGTTGACTGGACCCATGTCCCTGCTGGGACTGGACAAAGCCATGTGCACGTGGTCTTCTATGATGGTCTATTGACAGCCCTACTCCAACATTGCTGGGGCTGGTACTGCCACTATGGGAGCGGCTGTGACTCGGGTGTCGTTCGCGATGACTGCCAGCCGATGATGTTGCTGGCATACATCCACATCGACATCTCGGCCATCCTGCACTGTCTTGGCACATGGACATTACATTGCGGATGACATCTAATGTCTCACCCCAACGTCTATCAATGACCTCGGTGTAGTGATGCACTACACCAGCAAGGTCACGGATACTGTCATTGATAGCGGTGTTATGGGCCCTCTGCGCCCTCAGTCCATGTCTGGTGTACCATTCCATATGTGTCTGTGCCTGCATAACAGCCCGGAACATACCTGAGGTTGTAAGACATGTGGGGGCAAGTATGCCAGGGGCATTATGACCAGTGGTGCTCCCACGAGAACCCCTGGACATCAGCCTATGTGGTACCATCCCAGGATTCAGGGTATGGCTGCTGTGAGGGGTTGCATGTGCCATAGATACCACACTATCCTGGTCAATGCCTACTGTATGCTGTCCCTCAGCTAAGGCCATTGGTGATGAGGGATATATTGGCAGTATGAATGTGTGCATAGATGGTGTGGAAAGCTGTCGATTGGTGGAACAATGACAGACCATGTCAAACCTGCCTGTGCCACAACACATGTTTCATCATCACCACTATTTGTGGCAGTGTCTTCAGGTTCCCTGCTGCAATCAACCAACACATCCTCAGCACCTGTGAGAGGGAAACAGGAAACACACTTTACAATCTGTGCCTGATGTTAGCACACATGCACACATGAACACATGCACACATGCACACATGCACACATGCACACATGCACACATGAACACATGCACACATGCACACATGAACACATGAACACATGAACACATGCACACATGCACACATGAACATATGCACACATGCACACATGAACACAAATACACTACCCACTAAAGTAGACACACACACACACACACACACACACACACACACACACACACACACACACACACACACACACACCAACAGCAATACAGAACATACCCATTAGTGGTTGATGGTGAAGTACAGTATCACAAGCCAAAGAGTCCTATCACACATGTCAGCATACAAGATGTGTGTTGCTCAACAGCATGCAGTGCGAGTGTAGAGAGTCCTTGTCAATAACAGTATACATCTGTTTGATACATGTGTGTTCTTCAATGATTGGCCTCACCCTGGAACACAATGTGTACATGGACACAACATTGCTGTGCAAGTATTACATGATTTTCAACGTCCTGTGCACCATCGCTCACAGGTATACATACCATGGATGGATGCACACAACTGTCAGGTGTATAGCAATGTATGCTATGTGTTGTACTGTAGTTACTGTAACTGGATGTAGTGTAGTACATTGAGCCATCATCAGGCAGCATAATGTGGTCACTCAAGGCCATTAATGTGTGCCACACTGGCAACTATCTTGCTATACCTGAACTGCTGCACTGTGGCTATATTAACCATTTCACAGGCAGTTGTTACATGGGTATGTAAGGTGTTCAATAGGGAGCATTGCCTAACATGAATGTCTTGTTTGTTGAAGAGTTTTGCAATGTCCCATGATAGGCCTCTACCCCTCAGGTATAGTATGTGTGCTGTTTGGATGACATTTGGGATGCTGGAGTCTGACCTTACAAAAGGTGTCTACATACACCATGTGTATGATATTGACATGTACTGTGTATGACAAGGTGGTGTATGTTGTGTGCATGTGTATTGACTCTGCCTATACAATGTCCACTACAGTGTACCACAATGGTTTGGGATGCTCTGTGTATAGTATGTGTTTGAGGCAGCCACTCATGCTACTGGGATGTGCACAGTCCCACAGGAAACTTGCAGAGCATGCATTATGTGTAGGTGTTGTACATGTGTAAATGGCCTAAATCCCACCTATGACATGCACATGATATTTGCCATATGAAATGTAGAACACTCACCAGCATGGGTCTGCTGTTTTGCTGTCACACCAGAGGGACCTACAAGGATATGAGACAGTTTGTCAGTGTCAACAACTGTGGCATTGCTGCTGTGATTTTGCAATTTTACAATAGTACAACAGTTGACAGTCACAGGCATACAGATTATGTTCGAAATTATAAATATTGCACAACACCAGGCTACACATCTTCAAAATACACAGCACACAGCTGACATATGCATGTTCTAACAATCGAGCTAACAGTAATCTACAGATATGGCATGTTACTTGCACACTGGCAGTCAACTTGCTGGGTGACTCTGGCCTCCATGATGACACATGTTTGTTGTAGTGGTTGTCCAGGAGCCACCATGCTGAGGAGCAGCTCTTCCACTCTGGTGAGGGGCAGGTGTGATGCTGCACCACCACCTGTGGCAAGCTGTTGTCTGTGGCTATCAGAGGCATGCTGCCGGACATGTCTGATTAAATCACTGCAGTGATGGTGTACCTACTCATAAGTCCGGTTATGCATGCCTACATCATTATCCTGACGGACAACATCCTGCCACAGTGCAGTACACTCATGCTGGTCCTGGCTGGTTCTGGAGAGCAGCAGGATGTGATGTTGTACTAGTGTGGAGATGATAACTTCCCCCTCTTCAGGGGAATAGGCAGGGTTGCGATGATGAGACATGTCCCTGTAAGAAAATAAGACAATTATTGTGAGCAAGTCTTGTGGCACACTTAACATTCTAAAGTACAGATATCAATGAAATACCATATATAGCAACCTAATGGCTGTCAGTAGATTCACACTTTTAATCCCACACATCAGTGCTCAGCCCACAACTGCCTGACAGTGCCTGGCACATTCTATATATTAAAATCATGTTCTGCTCAGCAACAAAGTGAAACCAGTATGTAAGACTATACAACAGCACATAGCACACTGTATGTGACCCAATGCAGCACCTAGCCACAGGAGGTTTATATGAAGCTAATGCATACAGAAAATTGTCATCCATTGAAATGATTGTAAAGTACAGTTACAGTACTACCAGTACACCACACTACTTGTTGATAGCAAACCCCTAAGTAACATATGTGCACAGTCATCAATATAGGTGGCATACTGCTGTACTACACTATACATGTTGCTAGATATGCACTTATATCCTGTAACACACATAGGACCCAGGCCATGTTACAGGCATACCCACACACACATCAGACATATCTACAGGACACAAAGGTATGGCAACCCAGATGAGCTTTACCTGTGTACCATACAGTACGGTGTGTCAGCACTTACAAAACCTTCTGCCAGAGGTATGCAATATGTGTGGACTACAGGTAACAAACAAAACAGTGTTTCAAAGCAATGTGGATATACACCATACTGTGCTGTTTATGCCTACAGCTTCAGGTAGTACTACAGTACATACGGGATTTGTATTCACTAGTGTCAACAATCAATGCGCATACATGTACCATTTTAGCCTACAATGGCACACTCCAGTCAACAACATGGGACTATGTCACACCGTATACCATACTGCTTTTGTTGCCTAGCAATACAATACATATCTTTTGCGGGGATCACAGCTAGAACACTACATACCATGATATAAACAGTTACCCACTAGGCTATCACACATATACACAACATTGACACATTCACCTACACATTCACCATCACACTCAGTCAAACTCACATAGCAATTACTAAAACATGTACATGCGTGTGTGTATCAGGTCAAAGGTAGCTCATAGGCTATTAGGCGTAAGGCCTATAGAAGCCTAGACATACGTTACCCTGCCCTTCAACACCTATGTAATTTAAGTTCATGTGCCCCTGTCATGCAGAGCCACAGAGGTGATTCCTGGGTTGTATTTCCTATGTCACATCCATTCATCATGATTATTCATGATGACTGCTAATGAGGACCATTCTTTGCTATTGATAGGTAGTTAGTTTCAGGGTGTGGTATGTATCTGAGATGAGCATGTACCACTCCAGCATGTTATGCTTTTTGACGTTACAAAGTTTAGATCAATATAGTGTGTAGCTTGTAGGGATTTGGATCTGTTGACATGGAGCATGTCCAACAGCTGTGGGTTTGGCATAGCTTTGTATGTTAGGCAGAGGTTGGCTCTGGGTGTGCGGTATGCGACACAGTGTAGCTGTGGTTTTGTAAGACAGTCTGCTTAGGGCATCTGATTGAGTCTGGTAATACTCTTTGTGGTGTTTGTGCCTGGCATCTACAATTGCTGTAGATGTCTTCTGAGGTGCATTCCAAAATGCCCATTGTACTCTATGATGGGTGTTATGACTGATGAGTAGAGTGGAACACTGACCTCTCATTCCATGTATGACATACCTTTTGTGATGACATGTGGACCATACATGGTTTACATGACCAGTGTGGCACTGTGATTGTCAAAAGGGATACTACTGTCCACCTGTGTCCCGTGGTCTCTTATCACAGTTTTGGTGTGGAGTAGACTACCACCTATGTGATAGTTAAAGGGTACAAGGTTTTTAACAAAAGGGATGGCAATACATTTACAAAATTGAGCTTGAGCATACATATAAACATCCATTGGTGTACATAGAGATTTACATGTAGGCACATATACAGTCCACCTTTCATGGTGGGAAGGGTTGAGAGAGAGATACAGTTATGTAACAATTTTGCACAGTCTTGTGCAGAATGCATTGAGGGTATTCTCAGGCCATGTATCTTTAGCAGGACTCCCTGTCTGGAAGACTATAAACCTAGCAAATCGTACCCACAGCATTTAAGCACTACATGTCATATTCCAGCACTGTATGCTGTCTTGTTTGCCACACACTAAAACCTACATGAAAATATGTACATAACAGCCTTCACCAACATATCTATGTCCACCCTTCACAGACAGTTGCAGTATGTACCTTGCTCTATGCACATGTTAAGATGCTAATATATCTGACACATAACTATCTCTACATATGCGTGTGCCATACACTCACAAGGTACACACTGTTGTATGTCTGTAAACCTCATGGATGACCTGTTGGGCCTTGCTACAACATGAACAGTTGTCACATGTCTGCATGGCAGTAGTATTACAGGGAGTATTTATAGCTGTTAATGCTACATTACTATACTAGCCTGGTACAGCAGTTGCCAATGCTAAGGTACACATTATATGACTATCATGCATGTGTTACTCTGTCACATCCATGTTTATAAAGCTGTTTGCACTACTCCCCCAGACAGACATTATACACAGTACTGTACAGAACATAGATGACATGATTGGATGTTTGACATTAAATGCTGAGCTACATATGTCACAGTTATGTCCCACTGCACACAGCTACACACTAATTTGTCCATGGCAGTAGTCATGCATGGCATCAGTGCATGCATACCTACTGCTGCCACATATGCATGTTTCAAAGTATTTACAGTACTCTTCATAAACATCTACTACTTGCCGGTGATCACATTTCCATCACATACCTGTTTGTCACTTTCAGGTCCATCTGGTTTTTTTTTGGACATTTTTTTTTTTGGTGCTGTCTAAGTAGAGTTAGCTTCTACTTAATTCCCTTTCTGTTTTAATTAAGTTTTTTTTTTTACTTAATTAATTTTTTGCTGGATGATTCACTAGAGTATCCTTACTCAAATAAACTTTTGCGTTATTCAGTAATAACTCCTGGAAAACTCAGACATAAGTTCTGTGTAGCTGTATCAGGTGCAATGTAATGATTGCATGTGGGGATAGCAAGTACAGTTTGCTTTTATAGGTATCAGCACATGTGCATGTGATGACCTCTGCACCAATTGGTGCACAGCATTTGGTAAATGCATACAGCCTGCTGTGTGGTAATTGTAGTACTCACTGTTACAGCAACCCAATGCTATAAAATGCTAGGTTTTGTAGGCGTAGCCCTTTCAGATTTCCAGAGTGGGGGCCTGTGCTTTTTTGCTGTGTACACTGTTGTTTCAGTCAGAAGGTTGGTATACTTCTTATATCTGAAGGTAGAGGTGTAGACAGTGATGTACATGTTGTACTCAGACTTCACTGTTGCCACTTCCAGTACAGAGCTATCAGTGTAGTGTTTAAATCACCCCTACATGTGCTTACACAAGATATATGTGAGTATGTAGTTTCAGTTCTACTTATGTAATTGACTGACATGCAAAAGTAGTTATTGAGAAGTATTCGTTTGACACATGAACTGTTTGTGGACTGTTATACTGTGCATATTGATGTACTCACTTCTGCAAGGTTTGTGTACTTTTTATTGTTGACATTAGCACAGGAGTCTCAGGTAAACTGGACAATTCCACTACTGAGTATGCCTACCTACATCCTTGGTTGACCCTAAACACATGTATATTTAAAATATGGGGGTGGGGATGCAGACATACAGAGAGCATTACATCTTATTGTGTGAGTGTTATCTTACTGGACTTAATGGATTGGTGTGTACCTGTTGGTTTATCAAGGCATGTGGTCTGTCTGCATAGGTCCCAACTGTGAAGCTATCCAGATGGTGGACAGATGTTAGCCTGTTATTCTTTGTCTGTGCAACCCACAGGTGTTTTCAGCACTGGTACAATGGCATTGTTACAGTCAGCTGCTACCAGTATATGGCTAGATCCTTTGGTATTTCTGTGTTGTACTCCTACATAAGGGTATGCTTGTGGTAGTCCACACAAAGCTGTTTGCAGAGTGTGCAACAGCATCTGAGCTGATATGCCTTTGTGTTTGTGCCTCTGCCAGGCCTATGAAACATTCAGATACATATTTGTTTGGAGTCAGGGATAGGTAGTTAAATGTGAGGTACACCTTCCAACTAATAGAGACAGTAAGTGTAGACTTGAGTGAAGCAGTGCATGTGGATTTGTACTCCTTTTATGAAGTACAAGCCGTGTCTACTGTTATTATTGTGATTAGTCATTGTGTAATACAACACCTCTCTGACTGACGTCAGTACTTTTCAGAGGGATTCAGAGGGACACAGCTAAAATATATTTCACAATCAGGAAGTATGGCCTCTACCCTAATCAGATATGCCAGTGTTTGCTCTGCTATGATACTGTGTGGGGGTTGTAAAGTGCCTCTATAACATTATTTGCTGCTAGTATAGCTGTTTCTCTTATCACAGTCATGTAATGCAATTCCACAACAATTGCTGGTAAAGATCCACAGAACAAGCTTTGTGTTATGGCCTTCCTATTTTTCCTTTACATTCACTCATTGTTTTGCATGATATATGTATTTCAGCACCAAGTTATTGTATATCTGCTGTGGCGTAGTGGTACTTCATGCAGTCAAGTGTGTCCAAGGTCTGCGGTTTGAGACTGAGAGGGGTGTTTTATTTTGCTGCTGAGCAGAACAAGGGCCCTGACATATTTGTAAGCGTGTTTGCGCGGGTTTGTGCGACACTTAGCAATACTTAGCTAAGCGCACACATATACAGATTGCGCTAATTTCTTTTAAAGAAAAGAAAATGGAGAGATAGGAAAGTGGTGAAAAAGGGGGCACAAAGAGGGAAAGACAGTAGAAAAAACGGCTTGGGATGTGAAGGATGGATGTAGGGAAGGTCCATAGCTGCCCCATTTCTTTACCAGCAACAGCTGTGCATATGTTGCAAATTTGGAGTGAAATTTGAAACCTTCCACCCCTGAGAGAGGGGTGAGGACAACAAAGTATGTTGTACTGCCAATTCTAATTATCAGTTTACATGTCCAGCAGACATGTGTGCGAAATGGGAAACTATGTATGGGGCATAATTTTTTGTGGGTACAGATTGCTCTTTTTTTCAGGTGAGAGTGGAATGTGAGGTAGAGGAAGTAGGTATATTTGGGGAGTTAGGTTGGGGAGGTAAACAGACAAGACAACAAGATGCATACAGGGCAGAGTATGACACATGGGTGGTGACAACAACTGAAGATGGATGTTTGGAAATCGCAAGCCCATTAGCCCACAGATGGTAACAGTGTGACTGAGATCCCCACCCATGAGCAGTCACCACTGAACCTTCACAGACCCGAGGATCACTGTGCTGGGGGCTGAGTAGGAGGGGCAGACTCACCCGTGAGTCTCGCCACTCTCGCCTCGAGCTGGTGTAGGGGATCAGCGACTAAATGCTGGATCTCCCTACGACCATAACCTGGACCCTTTGGAGGGTGACAGGTGGCCCTTCTCTGCCCACGCTTGCAGGGGTGGGGTGAGCCCCATGCCCTGCAGCGCTTCCACCCAAAGATGACACAGGACCAATGGAGGAGGGTAGCCCGGGCTGGGCACCAGACCTGCTGGTGCCTGGTGCAATCGCCAGCTAAGGAGGGACAGGTGGGTCCGCTGGGACCAGCCTTCCCATACATTCTTTGATTAGGTGTGTTTAATTACAACATAGACAACAGCATTCCAAATTAGTTGTAACAGCATGCAGTAATATTTCCATTAACCCAACACACCAGGGTTACAACAGTTGAACATCAAGCATAACACATGCATATATTGAACGACATTGGACATTACAACAGCGTGCAGGGATGATTGGTGGCAACAGGCCACCAAGATTGTGGTGTTTGAACAGGGCACATGCATCAAAGTAAATGCAGATATTTATAGAACAATAGGACATATGTCCCAACAAATGTTTTGAGATTAGACATACCCATTGAGGTGTGGAATTGCATTGTTTATGCAGATGGAGTAGGGTGTAAAAAGAAACCTCCATTAATATCTTATTAGTAGTTTTACTTTACACTACATTCCTATTGACTGCAGGTGTATATCCCCTACATGTATTATTACACTAGGCAACATGCATTAGATTGTGTAATGGGTTTGGCTAGTTCATTATACACCTGACCTATATCTGACATACTAACTGTCCAAGGTGCAGATGTTACTGCTACATAGTTGTATTTTATTTTTATATTTATGTATCTACATATCTGGATGTGTTCACGTGACATTTTCCCTTAATTTTCTACAGAACCTTACATTTCATATAGCACACTTACATTTCTGGGGAACACCTTGACAAGCTACTCGTGTGACAGATTTACCTATGCATGACAGCCATTTAACAACTGTTGAGGACTGTTATATGCTTCACAGCTACTGGCACTTCCTTCATCCACTTTATATGGGACTGCACAACTGTGGGTTGACAGCACTTAATACAACAGTACTATTTATTTAATGCAAGGGTACAACAACATTTCAAAGTAAGTGACACAGACACACTCCAAGTATTATACCTTTATTAATGACATTAAACACTCTTTTCTACAGGCTCTCTCCTTTATTTGATATTACAGTGCATACGGAAGACCTATTCAGGACATATTACACCTTTATTGATAGGTTACAACACTCTTTTTCAGGCTCGCTCACTTATTTTATATGACAGTACATGCAGAGATAGTATTCCAGACTTATTTTATCTTTATTTATGGGTTACTACACTCTATTTCTGGCTCTCTGACTTATGTTATATAACAGTACATGCTGAGTATTTATTCAGGACATTTTATAGCTGTATTATTGGGCTACAACACTTTTTTCATGCTCTCTCACATATATTATATAACAATACATGCAGAATAATTAATAACCTGCCTGGTGGCACAGCCTTAGCAGCCTATATGCATAGGTCTGCTGATTCACAGCATGGACACCTGCAGCTGTGAAGTAAATGAAGGGATATTGAGACATACCTATCCATTATTGAGACTATATTAGCATGTCTTACATACTGCATTCCATGGCTACCTACTTAGTAGTGGGGCATTTGCATATGACGGGCCTCCTGGATCCATTGATTCAGTAGGTCCTGCTTCTGTCTCTTCAGATCTGCATGGTGGTGACGGACTTGCTCACCAGTCTGAGGGACGCCTGTGACACTGTTGAGTTCATGAGCCAACCGGTTCCAAGCCTCTACCTTATACTCTGTCCCTTGGAACTGGCCCTGCAGGAGTCGAGACTCATGATAATGGACTAGGAGCCAACAGTGAGGAATCAAGCTAGCAAGTACGGCTGGTGCTCGGCAACCAAGCTTTTTACTACTGATGAAAGCTTGAATAGCTGAAACCGGTCTAGTTCTTATACAATAAATCATATGTATTGGAACCACTCGAGGTGCTGGCTTTTTTTCTCAATACTAGGAGCCAAACCATGTATTTTGACTCCTCGATGCCCCAGCGTTGTGCTCGAAAGCGAGTACCTTTTCCAGCACCAGACATTCTAACTGCAGATGGGCACTACAATCAGTTATGGCGAGTATTCCTGCCTATGGAGCTTAAATATGCTGCATATCCCACACTTTTTTGTGATTGGCCATTTTTGAAAGATCACGGCTGACTGTAGACCTGCTTAGCAATGGTTAATCTACCATTTATAAGTATATGTATGTTAACAGTGGATGCGTATCCTAAGCTGTCATGGCTTAGTGGTTCAGTACTTGGATTATGGTGCACAGTGTCCCGGGTTCGAAACTTGTTAGTGTATTTTATTTTACTACTGTTCAGACAGACTAGGGGGTGTGGCTGTGTTTTGGCAACTTTGCTCAACTTTGCTCCACGTTGCTCCACATTGCCCTACGGTGTGCTGGTTAGCGCAGTGCGCAGCTCCACTCAAACTTATTGCACTGGGTTAAGCACTGCTTTGCTGTGGGTAAAAAGATTGTGCTTGGTAAAGCGCTGCTTAGCTGTGGGCAAAAGGATTGCACTGGGTAAAGCGCTGCTTAGCTGTGGGCAAATAGATTGTGCTGGGTAAAGCGCTGCTTAGCTACGGGCATTTATATGTCAAGATCCTTCTTACATTTCTATATATACATTTTGTTCACTGATAAATAAGCCAATTCAATGCTTTTTAGTAAGATTTTAGTCATATATATATATATATATATATATATATATATATATATATATATATATATATATATATATATATATATGTCAGGAATTATTTCATATGCTAATTTAAAACATAAAATTGAGCGGGGATTGGTGGGACTCGAACCATGAATGTCTCCTCTTTGTGCGAAGGCTCTACCACTATGCTATTGCTATTTAGATTGATAAACATTTGTTATTATGCTCTTCAATGTCGACATTGCTAACTGCAGCTAAGCTATGGGCACACCCGCTCAAACACGCGCAAATATGGGCAGCTATATCGAGAATTAGAAAAAAATAATTATATTTTACATTTTATAACTCTCAGATTTTGTGTGTTACTCACACATTTTCTATCTTTATAAATGCAGTAGCATACTCTGATGTTTGCAGTCAATAAATGGTAACATCCATGTGTGTTATTGACTTCACGTCCCTCGGAAGGGATATGTCACTACAAACCCTGTTACACCAGCAATGTTCTTAGTTTATAACTGAAATATGTTAATATTGGCCCTGTGTTTGTGCCTCTGTCACCTAAGTCTGTCACCCTTTGTTCATATGTCATGCACTGAGAAGTGGATATGTATATCATTATTTACTGACATTATTCCTAATAGCAAGCTAGTGATATATCAGACTGCCAGACATGTAATATATAGCAGGCCTAATATTTGTGGACAAAACTTGGACATTCTGTTGTAGTCTGTACAGTAGTGAGGTCCGTGTACTTATGGTGATTGTTGGCAGAGTGTCTGTATTACGTAGCAGTGTATTGTCAATGTGTTATTCGGCCTGTGTACAGACTGGGGTAGATGTCAGTGTTCTTGGTCCTGTTCTATCTGACGTTGCATGCTGCTCCAATTTCTGATACCCTATCATGCTATATTTTTGTAGGGCCAGACTGAGATATGTTTCATACCACAGTCAGGCATCAGACTACACTTTGAACTGGGCCAGTATATGTAGGGTTAGTGTGTGAGTGGCAAACATAATGATGACTTTTGTTTACACAGTCCATATACTGTACTATTAATTAGGCTTACCATGATGTGACTGTGACTGTGTTGAGATTGGTTGTGGGTATGCACTATCACACTGGTGTCTGTTACTCCATGCTGTTACATGCCTGTATTGCCTGCTACATTTGCAATTACATAGGTGAGTTAGGATAGTGTTATGACAGTCTGCCTGTAGAGTAGACAGTGCTTGGTGACATGCCTAGCACCTCACTGTATTTACCCTAGTGTGATGTTATGTCCAGATATTTGTCAGATGTACTGTTGCCTGCCCACCATATGTGTTGTGTATTTCTGACAAAGCAGTGGGCTGCTGTGAAGATGCATGTCATTAACTAGTGGTAAGTATGTGGGATTGAGACCTCTGCCTCTCCAGTTACTGTGTTAGGACAGACAGGAGGGTGTGAATGCATCAACTGTGTGAGCTTTTCTACTCAAGTATTTGTGATATATCCCCATTCTCATGGGTTTAAACATCCCCTTTGTCAGGCTTGTTCCACATTTCTTGCACTAAGCAGTTCTGTGAATACCTCATGACTGACCAGATAGTTTCAGACTGTCCTTGTTTATTGCTCATATTTCTACTGTATTCCACAGGATCATTACTGTGATTTGTGTATGATGATGTTATGATGTCTGTCAGTAACTGCTGGCGTACATGTCAGTTTCAGAAGAGCCGTCCTTCACAACATGTGTGTTGACACAACCCCTGTCACTGTAGCAACATTTTACATTTATAACTGCAATATGTACATTATGTTCCCTTGCACTAAGAGGTTAACAGTTATTGTGCTAAGGTATGACTCCACTACATGTCATGGGCATATGTTTTTATATATATAGATATATATATATATATATATATATATATATATATATATATATATATATATATATATATATAGATAGATACCAAATATATATATATATATATATATATATATAGATAGATACAAATATATATATATATATATATATATAGAGAGAGAGAGAGAGAGAGAGAGATACCAAAGCAGCTTTATACGGGTTTGCGCATTTTTGCTTGAAGCTAAGCGCTGCTAACACACGGTTAAATGAATATGCACTTACACCGTATAGGCTTCGCTTACCTGTGCGCAAATCCACTAAGCATTTAAATTTAAGCAATGCTTACACCTGCTATGCACAGTCCAGCCTTGGTAACCAATGATCACATTCCAGTCTTGTCAAATAGCAGGGTAATGACATCTTTAATAATGGTATTTAAGTCCATTTATATAACATGCTTTTACGTGCAGTCTTTACAGTAGCAAGCAGTGTGAGTACACTGTATGGACACCTGCATATACATGTGTAGTACCACAATCCTTTCTCTTTGCATGTGTTTAATACTTGGGTAGTATCCCACATTATATGCAGGCACACTTGCATGTATGGTATCATTACATTACAACTTTTAACAGTGCTTTTCCAAGTAAGAGTAGATTGCAGATTGTAGTACTTGAACATACACCCCTGCATGCAAAGCTGGACTCTGAGTACTGACTATCATGTTGTTGTTGTTTGAGCAGTATGTGTTTATGTATCTCCTAGTGGATATTCATATGCTATGTTTATAGTAACTGTAGACTACCATGTTTTTATAGACATGTCATTGAGGACTGCTGTAATGTAGTAATGGCATACCTATCGGTCTCAGACATCTATCTGTCAAAACATTAATTCTAATGCATAACCTGCTGCCTATCTACTGTCTGTTTGTCCTCTGTACAGATGTGCAGATGTCAAGCATTCATCATGGCTGCTTACAGGCAATCTCTGATTGACTGACACTGACATGTCTGCCCAGCTGGGTTATGTATGCCACAGCTGGGAAGCCCAGTCTGAATGCACCACATGCCATGAATACCTCAACCTGGCTACCACAGTCAACAGAACATGTTTGGGTATAGGTCCCAACCCAGACACTGGCCATGTTATGTAATATGTGTTGCATACATATCAAGTGAAGCACCTCACTGGCCCTCTTCAAGAAAAAAACAGATGACTGGATGTTGAATATAACTGTCTTCCTGGGGATCACTCAAGTGTCATCAGTTGATAGAGGGCCTGCTGACAAATATCAGGTGCCATGATACCAGTGTACGCACATGCCCTCCTCTTTTCATCTCTCCTTGGACAATAGTCTGGTGCACACCTAGGAACACCTGCACTTATGCACCTCAGTACTGACAAATGTGTTTGTGTGCATTACTGGATATTACAGTGTTTGGGTGTTCTACAAATGGGTAGATAGGTGTGGTTTACCCTCTGAGTCCTGGCAAATGTGAGTATGTGTCTGTGTATGTGGGGGCATTTGTGCATGAGTGGGTATATTTGTAGAAGACAACATTCTGAGGCCACATACTCCATATACACTAAACATTGCCATACATTATAAGGGAGGGTGATGTTGCTGACATTAGGAGAGCGGTTGCAAAACCCTCAGCCTACTATCCCTGTGGCGTGTGCAATAAATGTATATCCCTGTAGTAGCAATAACTGGATAGACAAGACTTTGTATTGAAGTCCTGTTCAATGTGTGATTGTGGGTATGTCAGAACATTATCATGGATTTCAGTGATTACAATATCCAATATGAGGGTTGGTGTGCTCAGTATACTGTCATTACACCATGGTACCCCAGTACATGTCCCAAGGTCCACTGTATGAGGACAACTGTGACCATCAACCATACAGGTAACTGATGACACTCTTCAACCCAACGATGCATGTGTTGGGGTCACAAACTCTGTACTAGTATGGACTCACTGACAAGGTAGTCAGCACTGCTAAACACAGGTCTGTCAAATCTGTCTATGACTATAGGTGTTTGTCAATGTGTATATGACAGCATATTATACTATGTATTGTCCATTAACACCCAGTACATCTCCCACTATCATACTGTCCAAGGCCTGGTGATGTTCACTTTACAGGAAGCTTGGGACACATCTCACCCTACAAGCTCTGTGGTTTGTGCAAGTAAGGCAAAACACATTAGTAGCAATAAGTTCCTATGTAGGTGTTCTAATCTCAGTATTGTCAAGTAAATGTGGATGTATGTGAAGGGATCTACTTCCTTTTGCAGAAAATATGTTTCCCAGGAGATCATCTGTCCAAGAACTAACTGGCAAACATTAACATTGCAAAGCAATCATCTTGTGGAAAATCATTCCATCAAAAATTTTAGTGGATGTGTAAATGCCCTTTTACCCACTGTGCAGCTGTACAGTGATACTGGAGCTGGTACACATAGTTGGGTGTGATTGTGGGTGCAGCCACTCACATTGTGGGTATTGTTGTACTTATGCCACCACTTAGTGTGCTGTTATACTGCCCAATTTATAAGAGGTTATGTAGTTGTTAATCACACTATGTGTAGTTCTACGCCACCTCACACACTCCAATGGGGGGGGGGCTGTGCCTCCCACACCAGTGAAACTATGTATACCAACTCCAGGATTGCAGTACATTGGGGAAAAGGACATCTACCCTGCCAATACCATTTCCAATGAAATTAAAATTGGTGGACTGATTATTTACTGATGTGATGTTCTGGCAATTTGGTCTGGGTAGAATTACAAATGCCAACATATGTTCTCTGCACAATGAAGTATATCCATGTGAACAGTATTCTCTGTGTATCAGATCAAGACAAAAGCCAGCATGTGTGTTATTCACAAACATTTGGTGTGTGCCATGCAGAACACTTACCATTGTCCACTGTAGAAGAGCTGCTTACATCAGCCACCATGCACTCACATGTATACACCCCTCAGACCTATCAGCCATGTGACACATGCAGTAACTGTTATACAGATCTGTCACTTGTGTTCAGCTGTACCAGGGATATGACACAGTCAATATGTTACCACAGTGCCACACCCTTTGTAGGAAAGGACAGCAGACCAACATCTGCATGACACACAGACACCTAGAACACAAACAGAATACATTGTGGAGACCACATTCAGTCAGTGTTAATAACAGCAATGGTGCATCATGGCTGGACAGCTACACACCCTGATTTGTAAGCATGAAGGATTCCAGCTGACAACATTTTAAACAGAATTATTTTGCTCAACTGTCATACATACACCTTGTGCATCAGAACCATATTAGCATGTCCCTGCATTGCTGTTATGGATGACAGGGATGTGGCACAGGTATCATCATATGCACAGGGTGTGGTGTGGGTACAGCAGAGGCCTAGGCTGAGCCATTTGGTTGACATCATGTGTGCAGGTTAGGGGGTTTGTTCATTAAATGGCCTATGCAGACGTGGGGTGTGTATGTATGGAGGTGCCCTAGCTGTGATGGTGATGTGTATGTGTGTGTGCATGGATTCCCCCAGTTCTGCCATGTGGCTGGTCTATACAGGTGTATGTTGGACAGCTGTGTACTGTACATGGCAGGGTGTACAGTTCACTGTGTCTGGCCATGGACATGGGAACTACACCTATCAGGGCTTGCATAAGCAGCATGAGGGAGAACCCAAGTTATGGTACTCTCTCCTGATGATGACATTTGAATGCTGGATCTGCATTACTGTTTGGACTGGCCAGTACCACTTGCACATGGCCTGCTGCATTGCAGTGTGGACAGCACCCCCCCCTGTATTGATGCTGGTACTGCCACTACAGGAACAGGAGTGAAATGTCACTTGTCCCACGTAGACCACAATCTGCTGGTTTTGCTGACCTACGTCCACATGGCTGATGCTCTACTCCCACCAAATGCTCTGCCACAGACACCACACGGTTGAAGATTCCCACCACCTCACCCAACCATCTATTCATTAACCTTGCAAAGTAATGGTAGCCATCTGCATGATCATGGATGCAATCATGTACAGCAGGAAGAGTAGCCCATCAGAGCCTCAGACCATCTCTGGTGTCACGTTCCATACATGCCTGTGCCTCCATGATGGGCAAAAACATGTGTCTGGTGACACCTGCTATGGCACTTCTGCCAGGGGCATGATTGCCAGCAGCCCTCCTATGAGCACCCATGTCCATCTGCCTGTGTGGGACCCCACCATACATCCAGCTATGGCTCCTGTGTACAGACACACTTGCCATAGTCACCACACATTCCTGTCCCATTACACCACCTGCAAACTGGCCCTCATCTATGGCCACTGGTGATAAGGTATGTATGGGAATTGTGACTGTGTGCGGGGATGGGGTGAATAAAAATGGGATGCCAACCAACTGCACAGATGCAGCCCCTGACAAACCTACCTGTGCCTCACTATACCTATCGTCATTGTCAGAGACTGTATGGACACTAACATCAGTTTGCCTGCAGGAGGGACCCTGACCCACCTTGCCACCTGTGAGGGGCATACATGACATGTAAATTAAGACCTATACATTATGGTTTACTTCTACACACACGCACACACACGCACACACACACACACACACACACACACACACACACACACACACACACACACACACACACACACACACACACACACAAACTTACAGGTGATGTGGCGCAAAGATATTACACATACCGTTCATTACCCGACAGTTGACATGCATGACATATGGCACTCAACAGCATGCACTGCAGACATTTGTAATCATCGTTACCAACAATATACATCTCTGTGATGCATGAGTTGTGTTAGTAGGTGATGCCCCTTCCCTTAAACACACTGCACCCATGTACACATTATTGCTGTGCACCTGTATGGCACACTGGCATGTGCTGTGCACCATACCTCACAAGTGTACAGACCATTGCTGAATGTGTAGATGTCTGGCAGTTATGTTTGCTCTGTTACTCACAGCCCCTATGTGTTTGTCTGACACATAACTGGGATGATATGAGGTCTGATGTCACTAATTAATGCCTGACCTTTTATTTGCAGATCTCATCATCAGCAGTGCATGTACGTGCAATAAAATCCAGTTACACCAACAACCTTCAAAGATTCATGTGGATATGAGTAGTGTACAGACCCCTGTTTACATGCCAGCTTCTTCTATGATACACAATGGGGCCACAATACTGCATCTGATAACATTACACACACCTGATATGTGACATATGACCTGTGCAATCCAGTGAAGTATCAAACAAATGTGTTAGACATGGAAATGCTGCATGAAATGCATACAATACCTGGGTTGCATAACTGTGCGCACCCTTAAAACAATGGTTTGTTGAAGCACCTGTTAAGTGACCTACAGCAGTCACTATTCCTGGAAGGAGTATACTAGCATGGGCCATCTTTCCTTGACATTATTTGGTCTTTCTGACCTACCAAGATCCCTCAACTCTGCCAGATTGCAAGGTCAGCTAATGTGCACAGCCCTTGGAGGTCACACAGTGGCTTAACTATTGATGTAGAGTCTGGGATATGTCTGGCACAATTCATAACCTTAATTGTATTTAGATAAAGTCATTCTTAGCTAGCTTTGTATGCATGCTTCAGTTCACTGTTGTGTTTGAAGTTGACACCCCTCCCCATCCTCAGCCTTACTGCAGATGCCTGACAACTATGCACCACATGAGTGTTACTTTACAGTGCTCCTAATTCTACTCACCATGCCTACCAGCCAAGTCCCAGCTAATGAACAACAACTCTAAAGGTGTACACTGGCACCAGTAAGCTAAAAGTTCGGGCTGGTGGCCCTGAGGTGGAGTGAGATGTTGCTTGTGTACCACACATATCTGTATGAATACTGTCTGTAGGCTTGAGCCTTGGTCTCATGACAACATTAGACATTGCAAGACATGCCTTTGGAAGATTTGATGTTATGCTTATGCTACCCGTACAGATCCCTGGATGATGTTTCATGTGGGACAAATCTTCCGTCTGATTACCCTAACTCATAGGCCACATTTATGCAGAATCCTGCCGATTCATGACACAGGTACTACACAGGCAGTACTTGCAAGATATTCCTGCAACTCCATCAGTGTTGCTGCATGTCTCTGGCCAGCCTCCATGACCTGTTTGCAACATGTTTTGTCATCTGTTTTGGATGGGCATCTGTTCATTTTCTACATCACTGTTGTCCCATACTTATTACACCTCTAGATCACTGTCTGCACTGTTTGCCATGGTATATGCAAAGGTGAGGTAAGGTTACTTTTCCCACTCCTGACTCCTACCTTTCAGATATGGGATCCAGTTCATGCTTTGTAAGGTGTGCAAGCCATGGCTGCCACTGTTGTATGTGACTGAGCAAATGTCATGGACATATATCTTGGACAGCAAACCATTACTTAGTGTGACATTGTGGCCCTGTACTCAATGACAGGTATGTAGTCAAGAAGAGTGAATGCTGTCAGTACATGACAACCTGCTTCCACAATATGTCATTTGGAGTGTGTGCACACATATGCTTCCAGTGTTTTGTAAGGTTTGTATACGCCATAATTGTTGTTCTAACATGGGATTCTATATTACATATTCATTGATCATGTTAGGATCACATTACAGGTTGCAAATGGTGTGGAATGTGTTATTGTGGTCTGCCGTTGTATGTTTTCGGAAGAGTTGCCATTGTAATAGTGGTGTATACACTGTTGTATCCACTGTATAAGGGTAATGTTTCATACATGTCGCTACTGTATGCCATTTGTCCCACCATTTTGTTTATCTCTGCCCACACATCTTGCACTGACAGGTTGTGAGGTATACTGCAGAAATATTACATACCCTGCAGATATTCCACCATGGTGACCACTGTGATGCAGTAGAGATAACACCAACAACAATGAACATGTCCAGCATGCATAATGTGTAGGTGTGTTAAATGTGAGCATGGCAAACAGCATGGTCTTAACATCACCATTGTATTGGCAAACCTGAACAACCAACACCATACTCAACAGCTACAGTCTGCTGTCCCAGTTGTATACCAGAGTAACCTAATCAGTTGTGGAAGAGAAGTAATGTCAGTAGGCACACCTGTGGCATTGGTACATGATAAAAGGAGCATTTCAGCAAATCAACAGTACAAACCACAATACTAAGGATTATGCACATCTGTGCATTACTACACTCTAGCAACATACTATCTTATCTGACATATGCATGTAGATTCTGTACAAATACAAATGGATAAGTAACAGTGTTTTAGTGATGTGCACTTCGACCTTACCTGCATGATCCTCATCCATTGTGTGGGTGTCACCCACCTCCACAATGATGTCTTCCATGTCATGACTTGTCTGGTGGGTGGGTGTCCCAAGGCTGGTGAGCAGCTTTGCGGTGTGTGTCAGTGGAGGCCAGAACAATTGACACACTCCTGTGGCTAGCTGTTCCTTCGCAATGGCAGCAGCCTCCTGACAGGCATGGTGGATAAGGTCAGTGTAACAATGCCGCACCTGCTCATAATTTCAGCCATGCAGACCAACATCATTTACCCTGTGGATGAGGTTGTTCCACAGGGCAGCCCTGTCCTGCAGATACTGGGCTCTGCATCTGAATAATAGGTTCTGCAATAGGTCTACTCCTATGTGTCCCTGTAGAGCCACTATAGCAACTTACTGTGTGTTTTGTGTATTGCTGCTGTCCAAAAAGGGGGATTGCTCTATCATTGGTGGAGGCTGGATTTACAGGCAAGGTACTGCTGATTCCATTTGGCTACAGTAAAGTGTACACTCCCTTGTTACAATGCCTGGCATTTGTGCGATTGAAACATTACCCCACAAATGCTTATTTCAACACAATCCCCACCTGTAATGTAACCTATAGCCTGCTCATTCCAATTGAAAGCAGAAAAATCTGTTCTGAGAAAACATATGGGAAACAATTCTCATTACAGTAAGCCAGCTGAATGTGTGTGCACACCCATAAAATGATATGTTGTGTTAAAACATGCTGATATGATTACAGCATCCATTTGTCTTGGCTTGTACTCTTAGCATCACAACACATCTTCACTTGGCAATGCTTGCTCACCTTCCTTTAAATAGATTTGTTTCTTTTTCAATCGGATTGTTGATGTTATGGGTCACATTTGAGGTGATAAAATTTTGAAATGATGTTCTGTGGTCTCATTGGCATATAGCGCACAAACCTGGCATTCCGACAGGGGTGTGCACACTTTGATATCCAGTGTATATGGGTGTTGATATAGCTGTTAGTGGTAGGCATGGGCAGTGGCTCATAACACAGGTGTACACATCTCTGATTACTATCTGATAATCATGCAGACTGTAGTACCCATATCAGTGTCATGGCAATGCAGCAATCAGAACAACATGTGTGACCCTGTACAGTCAAGAGGTCAGTGTATAGAGAACACTGTCATATGCCTTTGTAAGACATTTTATGGGGGAGGTGTATTAAATGTTTATAACCTAGACTGTTAGAACATGTGATGGATATTACTAATAAGACACAGTAAGATATATGGCTTTACATTTTCATACATTTAAACATGGGGGCAGTGGTGGGTTAGAGCTTACTGTGTTGCAAACAGTTCTGTTTGTCAGCGTGATAGTACATTTTGAAGTGGAGGAATGTTATGTAAAGGATCCATTTACATTGTAACGTGATACGTTTCCCCCTATGGGGTTAACTACAGAGTGTAATTGGAGGCTGTTGAAATAAATCTGTTATTAAGTGTTGATTGCTTCTTGTCTTCAAGGCAATTGAGTTTTTACTGTTGTACTACTTGAAGGCTTTGGCCAAGACAGCAGAGTATCCTTTGTTTTGCAGATTGCTTTGGGTTATTACCTGTCCCTCTTGGCGAGGGACATACCCTCTTTGTGCAGTTGTGTCGTGCTGATGACAACTGATATATGGAAAATGTCATGAGATGGTAGGACCAAGAATGTATCATATGTTTTCTTTGGTAGCTGCATAAATCGGTTAGTTTGTATTTCAAACACCTAACTGATGAGGGATCTCAACTTTTAGTTGAGGCTGATAAAGGAGGTTTTCCAGTCTTGGGACTTCACCTTTTACCGCATCAATTTCATATATATATCCGCATCAGTTTCATATATATATATATATATATATATATATATATATATATATATATATATATATATATATATATATATAAATAAGTATATGTATATATACATACACACACACACACACACACACACACACACACACACACACACACACACACACACACACACACACACACACACACACATATATAAACACACACACATTTTCCCTACTTTTGAAAGACTGTGCTGCATTATATGTTTGATTAAACATCATCTAAATGTACAGATTAGATGGCTTAGTGGTAATTTGGTGTGGGTATGGTGTCCAGGGTTCAAGACTTGATAGGGCTGATTATTTTGTTACTGGGCAGAACACAGGCTCTTGGATACAGACTGATTAAGGCACTTTTAAGCAGGTGTAAGTGGGTTTGCGTGGCGATAAGTATTGCTAACTTCCAGTTAAATATGCTTACAGAATGTAAAAGTGCTTAATCTCTATAGGCATCGCTTAGCACCGCACAACCAGGCATAGTCCTGCTTACTACTGCTTACAACTACTTAAAACTGCTTTAATCACCCTGTCACCCTCAGTCACAGTTTTGGCCAGCAAAAAAATAATCAGCAATTCCCAGTCTTGATCCCAGGGCCAAGTGTACCATTACTCCATCTGAGCTGTACTACAGACTGTTTTTTTAACTATATGATTGAAAATATGCATAGAATACTGTGGAACCAGTCATGTTTATAATATATAAGTATAAATATATGGTTTGTATGGTGATAGATCAGATATATGTAGCTATACATATGAACTTACACATTTAGAGTATTTACATATATATCATAAAATAAATATATAGGTGCAGACATATAAAGAAATAATATTACCTATATCCTAATTTTATTCATTTATTTATTTATTTATTTAACATTTGTTGACCGGGAATGTCCGACTAGGTTCCACAGAGCCTGTTTTCAGTGGATGCCTGGGGAGAAATGCTCCAGATGGGTCTAATATCTAAACTAGAAACCACGTGCAAACTGGGAGCCATAACTGACTCTCCGGCTGACACGGACATCCTCCAAAAGGGCCTTACTGAGACGGACACCTGGTGTCAAAGTCATGGCCTCAAGCTAAATGCCAAAAAATGCATAGTCATCCTGTTTGGGAAAAACAAAACACCCACAAATTACCACATAGGTGGCAGCCCCCTTAATACAGAAGAGGTAATAAGAGATCTGGGGACCCAGGTAGATAGTAATCTCTCCTTTGACAATCATATTGCCAAAGTAGTTAGGAAATCCTTCTATATGGCCCATGTAATTACTAAAAGGTTCACATCTAGAAATAAAAAGGTTATAGTGCCCCTCTACTCATCACTCATTAGACTCATCATAGAGTACAATGCCCCATTTGGGATGTACCTCACAAGACACTTCCAACAGCTGGAAATACCACAAAAGTACCTCACCAAGAGGATTACTGGTCTCAAACATATGTCCTATGCAGCCCGACTGAAAAAACTCCCGCTGTACTCAGTGACATATCGCTTACTCAGAGGTGATCTCTGCCTGACTTACAAAGCCATGTCCAACTCAGAACTGATGGACATGCTCCACCTAAAGAAAGCCAGGTCACTGCGAGCCCCATGCTTTAGTGAGCTAAACCTGGCCACAACAATAAATAGAACATGCTGGAGGGATAGATTCCTGTCAGAGACCCCCCCCCATGCATTGGAACAAAATTTCAAATTACATCAGGCAGAGCCCCTCACTAACACTCTTCAAGAGAAACCTTGACGAGTGGATGGGTAACAGAAAATAAACCCCTGGGATCACTTCATTGGCTCTGCTTGACAGAGGATCAGTTAATTAATCAATGGGGCGGCGAAAGTTGACACACTCTAGCTAGGCTTATAAATGCCCCCGGACAGATAGCCTAGTACCTACCTATGTACCTATATAACAAAGTAGCCAGATTTGCTGCAAATCAACCTTACACATCCCATCACTGCCTCTTATTAAAGGCTTTACAATGGCCTGATTTTTCCAACTTACTACCTCAATCCCAACTCCTTATAGCCCACAATATACTAAACAATCCTAAATCTTGCCCATCTTTTGCAAATTCTCTGACACTTTATACTTGTCAATGCCCACTAAGAAGTACTAATCAATACTTTTTTGAAGTTCGTAAGCCAAACAAAACCTTTGGGAAAATACTCTTATTGTCACTCAGTGGCAAAAAATTGGAACACACTCCCTTTAGCCCTTAGACTACTTAAAGACAAAAATGCCTTTAAGAAACAGCTTAAATCTTTTTTCCTATCAAACTAGATCTGTTCATGCTCTAAACTAAAACCCAAGAAACATTCAGGGATTACCTAAATTAATTGTATCGCATCTAGCTCTTTCTCTTACTACTACCTACACATTTTTTTCTGTCATATTCCATACCAGTTAGCTCATGTTACACTCAATTCCCATAATCCCTTATTACTGTTCTTTAATTTATTTATTAACTTTCAAAGTTCACACAACTTTATCTGTATATTTACTTACTTCATGCCTAATACCTTGGTTCAGCAATGTACTGAACTTAGTCTTATCATATTTCTGCTTAGTTTCTTGCCATACTACGTGAAAATTTCCATACATGTATTGTATTGTATTTCTATCCATTCTATATATTCCTTTATTGCATATTGTGTAATTACTTCAGAAGTATGTATACTTAAAATGTGATCTGTGTTTATCTTTGTTCTTACTATTTGTTTACTTAAACTTTTTTTGGGAGCTTTTCTCCTCGGGTGACTGCTGAAAAAGTGCTTCTAAGAACCCAGACAGACTAACACGGTTAACACATGTAAAATAAAATAAAAATAAAATAAATATACAGATATAGCAGTAGTTTTATATGCAAACAAATACACACACACACACACACACACACACACACACACATATATATATATATATATATATATATATATATATATATATATATACAAATATATCTATACACAGAAAAATATATCAACATAATATATGCATACATATAAATATATATCTAGGTATATGTATATATATCTAGGTATATGTATATATATATATATATATATATATATATATATATATATATTTATATATACATATACATACCGATATATACATACATACAAATATGCATACATGCATACATATACATACATACATACATACATACATATACATATAGATATACATACATATATATATATATATATATATATATATTAGCATATATATATATATATATATATATATATATATATATATATATATATATATATATATATATATAAAAGACTCAGAAATACTCCCACCTAACTATTCGATCATCAGAAGAGACAGGTCTCATAAAAAAGGTGGAGGAGTAGCTCTCCTCTACTCAACCTCCCTGTCAGTTTTCCCCTACAACAAACCCACTCCTCAATTTAATAACGCAGAACTACTCATAACACTACTCCAAGTTAACAAACATAAACACATATGTATAGTCTCACTCTACATCCCCCCAGGAGATAATGTATCCACACTCGAAGACATACTCTCTTGGCTTACCAACAACATTAGCAATGAAACTATAATCTTAGGTGACATGAATATTAACTGGATCTCCATTCAGTCACCCACAAACCCACTTAACATCAACTTACATAACTTCTCACAACTAATCAACTCTATTACACACCCATCAAGAAATCTCTCCACCAGCAAGCAGTATCCTAGACTGGATCTTAGTATCTCATCCCCATTATTTCTTAGACAGTGGAACCCTTCCCGATCCCCTTGGTGACCATATACCCATCTTCACTCACTGACTTCCCTTAACCCAACATCATACCCATAACTATATTACAACACGTAATCATAAAAACTTTAATCCATCTATCTTCACTAACTCCCTAAAGCAATAAACTGGAATTGTCTAAAAACACTACCTTTAGATGATGCTGTCACCCACTTCAACACCACATTCCTAAAACTACTAGATGTCCATGCTCCTCTAAGAACTAAAAGAATAAAAACTAAAACTGCTCCATGGCTCACCAAAAATACACTAGCTACTATGCGGAAAAGAGACAAACTCTGGGCTAAATACCAGAAAAATAAGACCCCCCTCATCCACAAGGAATATAAAACTCTTAGAAACAGGGTAAAAAAACTTATCATCTCTGATCGACAAAATTACTTCGTCACACTTCAAAACAACAACAAAACAAATCCTCAAAAATTCTGGAAAGGCATCTCCACTCTACTTCATCCCAGTAATACAGTCACCCCAACCCCTGACCCTAATGCCACTGATATAGACTTAGTTACTCAATTCAATTTTTTATTTATTTTTTTTTTATTTAACATTTGTTGACCGGGAATGTCCGACTAGGTTCCACAGAGCCTGTTTTCAGTGGAGGCCCGGGGGAAACGCTCCAGATTCTTTTTTCATTGAATCTATTTCTAAATTAACCTCTTCTTTTTCCTACAACACACACTCCAACTCACCTCCATCTTACCCCAACCATACTCAACACAACACTATACCAATGCCACACTCATATCTACTAACTCTTTACCATCCTCCTCCTCTCCTACTCTCACTCCACCCACATCTTCCCCACCCCCTATAATATACACCTGCTCTCCTACTCTCTCTCCCTCCTCTTCATCTTCAACCCCTAACACCCCCTTTCCACACTCCCCTCTATTCTCACTAAAACCTATACCCACATCTAGCATACAAAAACCCCTTCAGAAACTAAAACCATGCACCAATGCTCCTGATGACATACCTCCTTACTTTCTTAGATTAGCGGCTGAAGCAATTGCCTACCCCATTAGCATACTAATCAACTGTTAATTTCAAGAAGATATGGTTCCCCAAATCTGGAAAAAGGCCTTCATCATACCTTTACATAAAGGTGGCAATAACAACAATGTTTCCAACTTCTGCCCCATTGCTATCCTATCTCCCATCTCTAAACTCTTGGAAAGGTGCATCCAACTTCAACTCCTACCATATCTCATAGATAACAACCTACTTTCTCCTACACAACATGGATTCAGACCAAATCACAGCACTATGACAGCCCTCCTCTCCTTTCTAGAAACTGTAAATAGCGCCCAAGACTCTGGCCAAATTGTCTCTACCCTTCTACTTGACCTCTCTAAAGCCTTTGATACTATATCACATAGTCTGCTTCTAACCAAACTCTCCAAACTTAACCTGTCCTCCTCTACTTTGAACTGGTTTTCTAGCTACCTATCTAATAGACATCAAGCAGTCAAATGGAAAAAGGCAACCTCCTCATTTCTTAACACCCCCGACTGGTGTCCCCCAAGGCTCCATATTAGGTCCCCTCCTTTTCAATATATTTATAAATGATTTCCACAAAGCTGTCCCTCTTTCCAATATCATCCAATATGCAGATGATTCGACCATTATCTGCACGGCCTCAACTATCCCTACTCTCATAAAACTAACTCAGGATGCTTTGTCTACCATTGAACTATGGATGAAAACAAATCACCTAGCACTCAACCCCACTAAAACCAAATTAATGATATTCACCCCTTCTAAACTCAACTCTCTCAATACAAACTCATTCTCTATTACTAGTGAGAATAACACTCCTCTGGAACTAGTGACAGAGACCAAATTACTTGGAGTCCAAATTGATAACCAACTAAAATTCAACTCCCATCTACAACTAAATATTAAAAAATCCCCATCAAAAACTAGGGATGCTCTATCGACAAAAAAACTAACTTACAACTGCCACTAAAATCACTGTCTACTTCCTCCTTTCTTATTCCCTCCCTTCTATATGGAGCTCCACTACTAACTAATCTACAAATCTCCCTGAAAAAACAACTTTCCTCCTGCTACAATAAAATAGCCAAGTTTGCTACCAACGAAAAGTCTTACACCCACCATTACTCCTCTCTCCAACAACTAAAATGGCTAGAACTACCCCATCAGCTCTCCTATACACAACTATCCCTTGCTCATAAACTTATTTTCAACCCCTCCCTCTGTCCCTCCCTCTCTTCTGTGTTTAAAATGCACATACCTGATAGAATATTAAGGTCCAACAACCAAAATCTATTAGAAGTGTACAAACCAACCCGTCCACCTGGCAAATATCTTCCCTCACATGGGTTAGCTCGCCTCTGGAACTCTCTACCTTCATCTATCCGTACTACCTCTAACCATTTTATGTTCAAAAAATCTCTTCATTCACATCTACTTTCCCAGTGGGAATGCTCTTGCTCCCACCCTACTTAACTACACTGAATATACCCATTTCCTCTGACTCCTGCTTACACCCTTGGTTTCTCTCTCTCATTATCCATAACTCCCACTTCCCTGTTTATCACTACTGAATATGTAAGAATACTCTACACTCTCATATGTTGAACTCTCTTTATGAAATAACTTTAGTAGAATTTTGAATTTATGTATAATCCCTTATAATCTGCCATCAGTTTTTTTAACACTTACATTAATCTTAATTGTTGTGCATTGCATTTGTATTTGCCTACTGTTACTTTAGCAATGTTTAAGTATGTCTAATACCTACTGTAATCTATATTGTCTGGAGCTTTTCTCGCCAGGACTCCATTGAAAACGGGTTCATTTTGGCCCAACTATCCTGGTAAACCAACTGCAAATAAATAAATAAATATATACATATATATCTATATATATATATATATATATATATATATATATATATATATATATATATATATATATATATATATATATATATATATATATATATATATATATATATATATATATATATATATATATATACACACACACACACACACACATTTGTTTGTATATATATATATATATATATATATATATATATATATATATATATATATATATATGTACATGTATGTATATATATATATATATATATATACAATATATATATATATATTTATATATATATATATATATATATATATATTTATATATATATCTGCACATAACATGCACTGGAGTCATACACAGAAGCATACCTCCCCATCCCTAAGTGCAACAGATGTGGACAAAGGCTGTAAATGGGGGGGGGGCAATGGAGCAACACTAGGGATACAATGGCACAATGTACATCCTGCAGGTATATGTGTAGACTTTCTTTAAAAGAAAAGAAAAACGGGGTGAGAGGAAAGAGGTGAAAAAGGGGGCACAAAGAGGGTAAAACAATATGAAAGATAGCTTGGGATGTGTAGGATGGGTGCAGTGAAGGTCCATAGCTGTCCATTTCTTCTACAACAACAGCTGTGCATATGTACTGAATTTTGAGTTAAACTTCAACACTCAACATTACAAAGCTACTACTTATTATGTTCACCCTGTGTATCAAATCCATAATTGCATGTCCTTGCATTGACGGCTTGGATGGAAGGGATCTGGCACAGGTTTCATGATATGCAGAGGGTGTTGTGCATGTTTGGCAGAGCCCTAGGCTGTGCCATTCATTTGACAATATTGGTGTGTGTTTGGGGTGTGGGAATGATATGGTCTGTGCATGTTTGGTGCATGTGTGTGGAGATGACCTCTTTCCTGATTGTGATATGTGTGGTGTACAGTTCACCCTCTGCAGCCACTGACACAGGGAATGGACCTGCCACGGGTCTGACTGGCAGCTCCAGGCACAAGGGCTGAGGCAGTATTACTCCCCAATGTTGGCTGATGTCTGCTGGAACCGCGATCCTCTTGTGACCGGCCAGGACCATGTGGCCAGGGCCTGCTACATTGTAGCATGCACAGCACACCACCATCAGTACTGTCACTGCCACTATGGGCGCATGATGGTGGATGGCCACATGGACCCCCAGCTGATTGCGGTGCTGAGCTACATCAACATGGCAGCTGCATCTCCCCTGCCAAACGTTCAGGCACAGATATTCCACAGCTGATGAGTGTGCCAGTCTCAGCCAACTATCTATGCATGATTTCATTGCCCTCATGCCTAGCTGCAACAAGGTCCTGGAGACAGACATGAGCACCAGGGAGATGTTCTGTCAAAACCCTGTGCAGTTGCCTCGTGTTACATTCATTACATGCCTGCATCCATTAAAACCTGAAACATGCCCCTGGTAAATGCTGCATTGACACTTGCTACATCTGCTGGACAGGCATCAATCCTCCTTCAAACACCCCTGCCCATATACCTGTGTGTGACCTCACCAGCAGGCTGGCTATGGTTAGTCTACACACTTGCATGTCCTGTGCCTGCACCCAGCTGTCCTTCACTTGTGGCCAGTGGTGATGGGGAATGTGTGGCCATTGTGACTGTGTGCAGGGATGGGGTTGTTAAAGGTCCACACATATGCATCTAGCTTCTTGGACTGTTACCAGTCCACATGCATGTTCCCCTAACAGAGTTGTATGTTTGACATTTACATGGAACAGAATATAGATCACAATACAGGTTGCATGGCTTTGGTCTTGTATATTGTGCTCACATTTTTATATCTCTCAAATACCTGTCATTGTGACATGTGTATACACCTCTTATATGCACTGTGTCACAGTACTGTATTCAACATGTCCCTACTATTGGCACTCTGTCCCCAAGTTTTGGCAGTCATTATCCAGAAGTCTTGCAATAACAGGTTTGTGAGTTATGATACTGATATGTGAATCTCATGCAAATAGGCCCCTGTGATATCTTGCATTGAGCCCCACCACAGGTGATCTTGCAGATACATGCAATTTGCTGACTATAACAGTTCAGTGCATGGCCACCTTAAAATGCCCTGAGTACTGGTAAGCCACAACAGGAGGATCTCATACTTAACTGTCTTGGGCTGCTGTTCCTCTTGTTGATAGGAGGTACCTAGGTATTGTGAGGTAGAGGTATTGTCAGCAGCTTCACGACAGCCATTGGTCCAGGTGCACTGCTACATGTCTGCACAGGTATAGTATACACTATGATATTACTCTATTTGCTAATCTTCACCTGAAATGGGCACGTGTGTGCATTACTAAACCCCACACAATACTGTATTTTCCAATAACATATGCATCTATGGACTGTTAGTACATAGTTTTGATGTAACCTCAGTACACTGATGTGGAGTCTTGCCTTACCTGGATGCTCCTCCCCAGTTTCCTGGGGGCCACACACCTCCACAACAGTGGTTTATGAGACATGGCAGTGGTATTTTTAACTGAATTGTTTACTGTAATCGTGTAAAGTGAGAGTATGTGTGAGATGTTGGTGAATATGTATGGGTACTGCTAATCTAAACAAGGGTGGTCTGCAGAGGTGTAGTAACAATTGAGGGATAACATTGCTCGGTCACAGGATGAGGTAATGGTAAAGGGTGGTGGCAGCTGATTTGAGAACATGTTGATGACTGATTATCTGCAGTATGGTTTCATGCCAGCTAAGAGCAGTACAGATGCAGACTCCTTATACTGTGTACACTTCCAGACTGCTGTCTGTTTCTCAGTGCTGTTACATCCCTGGAGTGCCTGCTATATTTGCAATTACATGTGTATTCCCCCATAGCCAGATTGCTTTTTTGTTGTGTCAGTCTGCCTGCAGTTTGGATATTGCTTGGTGACATGGCTAGAAGCTCAGTGTTGTTGTTGTTGTTGTGTCTTTCGGCTTTTCCCAGTTAGGGGTCGCCACAGCGGAACTCCAGTCCGCTAATTATTGGCAGCAGATTTTTATGTGCCGAGTTGCCAGCCCTGATGCACAACCTTCAACGAAGCTATGCCCATTCATGCATGTCTCCAGACAGAAGACGCTCTAGCTGAGAATCGAACGGGACAACGTCTTACTGTCAGGTGACAGCGCTACCGCAGCAGCTCAGTGTATTTTCCCTAATTTGATGCTATGTCCAGATATTTGGCAGATGTAAGTGTTGCCTGGCCCCCATAAGTATTTTGTATTTCTGACACATCAGTGGGAGATTGTGAAGAGTTTGGGACTAACTACTGGTAGGTCAATGGGCTTTGAACTTGTGCTATTCCAGTCAATAGATGTTGGAACAGACAGGCGAGTGTTACTCCTGGATCCATTGTTATGTTATTGTTATATGAGGGTGTTACATTCTGGAGGATGGGCCTCGCACCTCCTTTGTCAGGCTTGGTTATGCTTTCTTGCACTAAGCTGTTCTGAACATACCTGTCAAAAAGCCAGATTGTTCCAGACTGTCCACGTTTGTTGCCCATATTTGTGGCCTGTTCCACAGTATCATTTTATTCCTTTCTGTGGTAAATCACAGTGATCATGTGGAGATTTTGTCAGTATATGATGATGTACATTACAGTTTTTTTTAAATCGATGCCCTTTTGAACATGTGTGCTGACACACACCCTGCTTCTGTATCAACATTCTACATTTATACATGCAGGACGTACATTGTGTCCCTAGTGTTGGTCCATTGCCCCCCAATTTGCAGCTTTTGCCCAGATCTGTTGCTCTTAGGGGTGGGATGTTATGCTTCAGGGTATGACTCCAGTACATGTTATGCTCAATAATATATATATATATATATATATATATATATATATATATATATATATATATATATATATATATATATATATATATATATGGTTCTACCTCACTTAAACGACACGCCAGAACATCGACACGGAAATCGCGAGCCCCAGAAGATCGACAGCACAGAAGATGACATGACGGGACCTAGAAGATCGACAGTGCAGAAGACTGACCCGACGGATGAAAGCACGGCCGAGGATGCGAAATGGGAAAAGGCTGTGTAAGTATCGGTAGTGACGGACGTTATGGTGCGAAAGGTAAGTGTAGATATTGACGGTCTGTGGGGATAGGGGTGGGTTAAGTGAGTTAGGGTTAGGCGGGTCAGGTAAGTGTGTGGTAGTGACTGTGTTTGGGTTAGGGTGGGATAAGTGAGTTAGGGTTAGGGAGGCGGGTCAGGTAAGTGTGCGATAGTAGGACCTTAGGGTTAGGGTTTGGGTTAGGGTTGTAGGTAGTTGTGTATGTGAGGTTTAGTGTGGGTTTGTAGGGATTTTGGTGTGCTTGTGTTGTGTATGTGGTTTTTGGACGGGGAATGTGTTTTGTTTGTTGATTGTGGTGTGTGAAGTGTATGAGGTTTCGTGTTTGTGTACCGTCAGTTATTTCGTTGTCGGGCATGTGGAATTTCGTGTTTTTGTACTGTCGGTTATGTGGTTTCGGTGATTGCTTTGTCGGTGTTTTGGTGTTTCGTTTATGTGAGGTAGAACCATATATATATATATATGTGTGTGTAACTAGATATATATTCATATATATATATGTATATATTATGTTAAGATATATTTATCTGTGTGTGTGTGTGTGTGTGTGTGTGTGTGTGTGTGTGTGTGTGTGTGTGTGTGTGTATATATATATATATATATATATATATATATATATATATATATATATATATATATATATATATATATATGTATATATTTTATTTTTATTTATTTTTATTTTTATTTTACATTAGTTGACCGGGCTAGTCTAACTGGATACATGTCCATTTTCAGTAGAGGCCCGGGGAGAAAAGCTCCACTTTAAACTAACTAAATCAAGACAATCGAAAGTCCATGCAATATATACAGTACATAAACCTGAAGAATTATTTCATCAAATTGAGTTGTACAGAACTACAAATATACAGATTGTGACTGCTAAGTTTAATAAGGTAAAATACAGTATTATTATCAAGGGAAAGAGGTAGATATTCTTGATTAGAAAATTGGATATGAATGTGCCTTTATAAAGATATAAAATGGCTATGATAAAGTGGGTAACACTGAGAAGTAAGAGAATTAATGAATGTAAGTACATGGGAAAGTAGTACATTCATAGTGAAAGAGATAGATTGGTTTATATATACAAGGTGGAAAGATAAGAGCTCTCTGAAGAAAGCAAGGTTGTTAGGAGCATATTCAGTATAAGCAGCTTGGGAATAAGATGCTAAGAAGGGGGGGATGAAATTGGTAATACTGCAAAGAGGGTTATTGGAAGAGAGTTATAGAATAATGTTATATTGGGGGTGGGGGTTAGTCAGGGTTAGTACAAGGACAGAGCCATTGTGTTTTTAGTTGAATCTTTAGTTGCTTTTTAAAGAGTGGTAATGATGAGAGAGATGTAAGTTTTGTGGGAAGCTTGTTCCAAATTTTCCCTACTGTATTAGAGAAAAGAGAATCACCATCCTTGTTGTGGGATTTCTGGATGGTAACCAGTAGTTTATTTGCTGAGCGAAGGTAAGTAAGGTTTGTGTAGGGGGGGATGAGCCTACTGAGAATAGGAGTATTACTGGGCTGGTACAGAATTTTATGGGTAATGGAGAGTTGTTGAAATTCTAGCTGGTTATTTAGTTCAAGCCATCCAAGAAGTCTGAGATTTAGACAGTGATGAGTTCTAAATGAGGACCCAGTAGCAAACCTGGCAATATTGTTATAAGAAGTGGACAATTTGTTTAGGTTGCTTTTGGAAAGATTAGTATAAAATGGTGAGGCATAGAGGAGGGTGGAGATCAGATGGGTCTGGGCAATAGTAGTTCTGGCTTCTGGGGTGAGAAAAGGTTTTATCCTATATAAGGATCCAAGTTTTCTGTTTACAGTTTTAATAGTGGCATTAATATGTGAGTCAAAGTTGAGGTTATGGTCAATCAATACACCTAATAGTTTTGTAGTTGGGTCAGGAGCTATGATTGTACCGTCGATGGATATAATAGAGAAATCCATTGGGGTGGATTTAAAAGTTGGAGAAAAAAGTAATAGTTTAGTTTTTTTTGCATTAAGGAGGAGGCGACGTTGTTGGAACCAATTTTCTACTTGATTAAATACTGTTTGGGTGATGGACTGGAGTTCAGATGAGATGGTTCCTTTACAAATCAAAGTGGAGTCATCTGCGTATTGTATGCTGGTAGGTAGAGGTAAATTAGTAGAAAGGTCGTTAATGAATATGGAGAAGAGTAGAGGTCCCAGGATAGAGCCCTGAGGGACACCAAGGGTAATAGAGAGAAGTGCGGATAGGTTATTATCGCAAAGGACAGCCTGCTGTCTATTGTGCATATAGGATATGAACCATTGTAGTGCCTGTGTGTCAAGTGAGAAAGAGTTGAGTATGTTGAGTAGTATTTGATGGCTGACCATATCAAAAGCTTTAGAGAGGTCAATGAACAGAGCAGAGGAGTGCGTGTTATTGTTGCGATGTTTATTAATGCAGTCTGTAAAGGATAGGAGAGCAGTGGTGGTACTGTGGAATGGTATGAATCCATGTTGACAGTCAGCTAGTAGGTTATATTGGAGAATGTGGTCAAGGAATTGTTGATGGATACATTTTTCTATTATTTTGGCTAGTGGTGATAATATGGCTATGGGCCAAAAGTTAGAGAGTTCAGTTGAGTTCCCTCCTTTATGAAGTGGGATTATGTGAGAGATTTTCCAGAGTGAGTGAATGGAGCCTTCAGTTATGGTTCTATTGATTAGAATTGAAATGGGATAGGCAAGAGCTTTTGCAGCAGTTTGAAGGTATTCGGGTGGTAGGAGATCCGCTGAGAGAGTACAAGGTTTAAGTTTATGAAGTAGAGTGTAGATGAGGGTTGTAGGAATAGGTTTTACGTGAAAGGTAGCTGCTAAGGTAGCTTAGCACCATGCAAACACGAGCAAAACCACTTTGTTTATATATATGACTACTGATATATCTATATATTTTTTTTATATCTGCACATATATATTATTTTATGATATATACGTACATATTCTATATGTTTAAGTTCATATGTACAGCTACATATATCTGATGTATACACTTTTCATTTGTATCCATCACCATACAAATCCATATTTGTATATTTATATATTATAAACACGACTAGTTCCACAGTATTCTATACCTGTCTTCAGTGATATATTTAAAAAAAAAACAGTTAGTAGTAAAACTCAGATGGAGTGATGATACATTGCTTTGACTATAGTTTACATGGCACTGGGTAGGGCTGATTATTTTTTGCTGGCCAAAACAGTGGCTGCTGGTGACAGGGTGACTAAAGGATTTTTAACCAGTTATAAGCGGGTTTGTGCAGAGCTAAGCACTGCTAAAAGACGGTTAAACCCATACTTGCTTAATCTGTGTAGACTTAACTTAGCACCATGCAAACACGAGCAAAGCCGCTTACTGCTGCATAAAACAGCTTACTTCCACTTACCCCATGCTAATTTCTTTAAAAGAAAAGCAAAAAGGAGTGATAGGAAAGTGGTAAAAAAGGGGGCACACAGAGGGAAAGACAATAGGGAAAATAGCTAGGGATGTGCAGGATGGGTGTAGGGAAGGTCCATAGCTGTCCATTTCTTCTACAGCAACAGCTGTGCATATATACTGAATTTGGAGGTATATTTGGACACTCAAATCCCTGAGAGAGGGGTGAGGACAATTAGATAAGATTACATTTGTCCAGTGGACATGTTTGTGAAATGAACAGCTATGGGGCGAGATCTTTTTTTGGAAACAGATTGCCCTTTTTTTATTTTAAGGTGAGAGTGAGATGTTGGGGAAAGATAGTAGGTATATTTGGGGAGGTAGGTTGGGTAGGAAGACAGACAAGACAGACAAGACAGCATTTAGGGGCAGTATATGACACATGTGGGGGGTAAACACCTTGGACAGGGAGGGGTGTTTGGAAATTGGAAGCCCATGAGCCCCCAAAGGGAAACAGCGGGACCGAGGTCCCCACCCATGGCCAGTCACCACTCCACCTTCACGGCCCCGAAGGTGGCTGTGCTGGGGGCTGAGCAGGAGGGGCAGACTGACCCTCTAATTGCACCAAACATCTCTCAAGCTGGCATAGCAGACCTCCAAACTCCTTTCGGAGCTCACTACACACCAATCTCCAAACCTGGCTTTGGGTGACAGTATCCTGTCCACGCCCGTTCACGGGGAAGGCAAGCCCCATCCCCTGAGGCGGTTCCACCTGAAGGTGCTGCAGGACCAGCAGATGAGTAGGTCCTGGGTGGGTCCCAGACATTTTGGGGCCTGGTGCCATGGCCAGATGAGGTGGGAGAGGTGGGTCTGCTGGGACCGGCCTTCCCAAATGTGCTATGGTGTTGCAGTTTTAGAACATATGTGGGTTAGTAATAGTCAACACAGTCCAAGATTAGTTATAACAGCATGCATAGATATTTCCATTAACCCAAAACAACAGATTTGGAACAGTTGCATAGCAAACAGAGCACATGAATATATGGAACCACAGTGGCCATTACAACAGCATGCAGGTTACATTGATAGCAACAGACCACCAATGATAGTATTTCAACATGGAACATTAATAGAAACACATTTCAATATTTGTTGAACAATAGGACATATGTCCCAGGTTTGGTGTAAAACATGCCCATTGTTTGGTGTGTTTAGATGATTGTTGTAGATATGGTGGGGGGAGAGAGAGAGATGTCAGTTAACAACTTGTATATCCTTGCAGTACTCACAACTTTAATGATCATTGCTCTGATCATTACTCTACAGGTATTATTACAATACCCTATGGCCTTGGTTTGGCCAGTGGTATGTTTGTACACAGTTATACTTCAGCCGTCTTATAGTTACATTCTACTTCTCTTACCTAGTAGACCTGTGGATGGAATGTTTATTAACACTACCTACCTGTTTCTACAAAGCTTGACAAAATGGAGGTACAAACAGAGACATGTTTTACATATTGCTCTTACAAACTTAGAAAGTTGATAGAGTAACAGGATTTGTTTTAATAAACATTTTCTGAATTATTTGAAGTTTGAAAGTCAAATGTATGTCATTATTTAGTGACTTCAGTCCTGAGATCATCCCAGTGATTTGCCAGGAAAGAAGTGGAACAGACCAAAAATATAAGCCAAACATCTGGACAAACTGTACAGTTGAGAGGTAGGATTATGCATACAACTTACTACTAATCCTGGGATTCAAACCATGGCTATGTCTGCTAAAAATACAACAATTGGCAGTTTATCAGAGTGAGCTACTGAGAAGCTATTGTTTTCCGTGTTTTCTGTCTTAGTCTCTCTTGGTTGTACAATCTGACCTTATAATTACAGCATTCTTATACAGACATTCCTAGACATGTTTTTTATGTAGCCCAGTGTGAGAAACAGTGGTTGACAGAACAGTACTATTTGGACGTCAGATCTTGGTGAATGCAACATGTGAGGCCATACAATACCAGAGTAAACACAGTCCAGGATTTAGAACTTTATTGCCAGGCAGTTACACTTTTATTTAAATATGACCTATATGGGACTATTACTGTCTTATTGTCTGGTTATTCAGTAGAAACCATACACATTTTTTATACTGTCAGGTGACATTTTACTCCTTTATATTTATTTAGTATGAGTACTACAAGCAGGATTGTTACTCACCAGCATCACGACGCAGCCTTTGCACCCTGCTAGCATGGATTTCCTGGTTCACAGGCCGCTCAGCTGGAGTTGTAATGAAAATAGAGAATCACATACATGGGCTGGACTTTGGTAAACAGTTATTACCATGAATACATACACACTGCTGGGACATCTCCCCTGTGTCTGGATTCTTGGACTCACTGTTCCAAGACCTCCATTTCAAGTCAGCATAGTGGTGCCGGACCTGGTCACCAGTCCAATGGATATCAGTGGCACTGGTGTGATCACAGGCAAGACTTTTCCAGGCTTCCGCTTTATAATGGGAGCCCTAGTACTGGTCCTGCAATAGTCTCATGTCATGTTTTTTTTACCAGGAGTCGTACTATGATCTTAGACTCCTGTATGCCCCAGTGCTGCGACTGAAAGCGCATGCCCTCTCCAACACCTGCCATAATCCCTATAGTGGAGAGCTACAACCAGTTATGAGCTGTATTCCCACCTGCAGGGTTTAAATACGGCTGATTTCCCACCCTTGGCCATGATTGGACAGTTATGAAAATGCTGAGGTAAGCTAAGCTATAGGCAAACCTGCTTAGCTAAGGTTGGCAGCACTTAAAGGGGCAGGTTCAGCATTGCTTATCAAAGGAAAATCCACTTAGCTGGGCTAGTCATTGCTTAGTATTCATTAGTACACAATCTTACACCCGGTCAGCATAGCTGTGCAATGCTTAGCATTGCTTATGATTTATTATATTGGTCTACCATCTGTATGGGATTGATTCATCATTCATTACATAATATAGATTTATTTACCTTCCCTGACATCCTCTTAAGTGCTGTACTTAATTTATTCTTGTGTGACTATACTGTATGGGGCACTTGTGTTTATATGGGGGTTTCACTACTTTATTACACTGACACCTCACATCTGGGCCTAATACACTACCCTGGTTGAGAAAAATAAGTTACTTCTTACATAAATAGAAATAAAATTAAAATTGTTATGTTCACACATAGAAAATGGAAATGGCTTTGGTGTATCTTGAACCGTGAATGATTGCATACAAAGCATACACTCTAACTGCTACCCTGTTACACTTATGCTTATGCTGGATGTCTACTGCTTTTTAACTTATCCTGCCGTTTCAGCTGGGCTAAGCATAGCTAAGCAATGGGCACACCTGCGCAGCTATGCTTAAACTTTATTGCATATGTGAAAAAAATAAAAAATTATTTGTTGTGTTGTTTTACTTTGTACCCTTCAGAATATCCATGCTAATGCTAAACCTGTTATTTCATCAACATTCTGCGTTTGTAGAGACGATTGTCCCTTATGGCTTTGTCCAGATTCCTTACTCTGACGGGTTGGGAGGTGTGCTATGTGCTTATGCTATACCGGTCATTCTATCAAGTTTATGGCTTGATAGGGACTTAGGACTTTGTCCAGATTTTTTACCCTGATGAGTTGGGGGTGTTGCAAGCATTCTCACTCATTTTAAATTGCTGAACGGCAATTCTCTACTGCAGGGGGTGTGTGTATTGTGAGAGCTCTGCTCTCAGACACGCCCCCTGCACTAGTACACCGAACCATGTCCACTTTACAGCATGGCAGCACGCCTTTATGAATATGCATGGTGTGCTGCTGTGCTGTATGGGAACACTCTCTTTCATGCAGGAATAAGCTTTTCCTGCAAGGAAGCTTGCTGAATCCCAGGGAAAGTGTGAATAATTGCAATTGGATCTCTAAGGAGGATGTGAACTATGGTTCATGTGCCTTATTTCTCTCAATTCACAAGAGATACACCTTGTATCACAAAAATAGTTATGCAACAGAATTTTCCACTCTGTCCTGTCCAGAGTGCTGAGAAAAAGTCCACTGTTGCCAGGAGTGTTTCCGCTATCTAAGGCAGCCTACACTAATTTAGGTAGGGAACCATCTTTGTGCACTGCCAAGCAGACAGCAAATGCAAATTAAAAAATAAGATAAAACTCTTAACATTGTGAAAAATTGCAATGGGATCCCTAAAGAGGAACCAAACAATGCTTTGTGTGATTTGTTTCAATCACTTCAGTTAAACCATCTATCACAGAATTTGACATTTGTCAGATGACTTCTCTGAAGTAAGTACGACCCATGTTGTGGAGGCCCGTGCAATGATGTAACACATATTTGCTCTGCATAAGGCAGCCTGAACTAATTTTTTTTCCTTATGCAGTAACATGTCTGTGCACTGTTTAGTTGAAAGCAAATGAAAAAACATTAGTAAATAAATATGTGAAAAAAAAACATTACGTAAATGGAATGCAGTGAATTGGTATATGTAGTAATGACCAGAGCAAGAAATGCATTCAAGTGAAACACTCATCCCTGTCACATCTCCTTTCATCAGACATGTATTTTTGTGGAACACATTATCAAACATAGTTACTGACAAATAATGTGAAAGTGGACAGAGGAAAAGTCAAATATTGAGAGTAATATTGACAATAGTTGCTTTTTAAACAACACAATGGTATCACAAAATATAATTAACTATGTATTCAGACCACCTTCTGTAAAATTATCATTTAAGAGGATTCAAACCATGTATCGCATGTCCTTTTTCTCTAAGTTTACTGCACATACACCTTGTGCCACTGAGACAGTTACCTGTCAGGTGTTCATAGGTTCATAGGTTGGTACTAGGCTATCGGCCATAAGGCCTATACAAGCCTAGCCATAACAATTCCCTGGATATTTCTTCACACAATATTTACTTCTCTGGACCCCTGTCTAGCAGGGCGACTGACATGATCCCCGGGGTGAATTTCCTATCTCCCATCCAATCATCAAGGTTCCTTTTGAAAAGGGCCAAGGATGCGCTCTGCATGGGTATGGGCAGTCTATTCCAGAGTATGGGGAGTCTCTGGGTCAGGAACCTATCCCTCCAGCATGTTTTGTTCATTGTGATGACAAGGTTTAGATCCCTGGAGCATGTGGATCTATGGGATTGGGATTTCTTTAAGTGGAGCATGTCCAACAGCCCAGGGTTTGACATGGCCTTGTATGTTAAGCAGTGATCACCTCTGAGTAAATGATATGCCACAGAATATAGCTGGAGTTTTTTTAGATGGTCAGCATATGGCATCTGCTTTAGGCCTGTGATTCTTTTAGTGGGGTATTTCTGTGGCCTTTCCTGCTGTTACAGATGTCTTGTGAGGTACATGCCAAACTGGGCATTATACTCTATAATGGGTCTAATGAGGGATGAGTACAGTGGGGCAATGACCTCCTTTTTTCTGGATGAAAAGCCCTTAGTGATGAGGTGTGCCACATAGAACGATTTCCTGACTGTTTTGGCGATGTGGTTATCGAAAGTGAGACCACTGTCCACCTGTGTCCCTAAGTCTCTCATCACACTTTCGATGTTTAGTGTACTGCCACCTATGTGGTAATTCATGGGTACATGTTTTTTTCCAAAGGGAATAACTATACAGTTCTTGGCATTAAGCTTGAGCCCATGGCTCTGGCACCAGGCATCTGTTTCTGTAAGGCCCTTTTGTAGAATATCCACATAATTTGGGGATTCAATAATGGCTCCCAGTTTGCAGTCATCTGCGAACTTTGTTAGCCAGAGTCCCTTAGTGTTGGCCTGTATTTCAGAGAAATAGATGCCAAACAAGAGTGGTCCCAGGACTGAACCCTGAGGTACTCCACATGTCACTTGTCTGGGGCTGGATTTGGAGTCGGCTACTTTTACAGTCTGGGTTCTGTCAGTAAGCCAGTTGGCAACCCATCGAGTGATGTAGGGATTTATGCCCAGCTTCATAAGTTTATCTATGATTCCAGAGTGGGGGATGGTGTTGAAGGCCTTGGCAAGGTCCAGATAGGCTGTGTGGACTGCCTTACCCTTGTCCACAGGTCTGGAGACTGATTCAAAGAAGTCAATCAGGTTCAGGAGACAAGATTGGCTCTTCACAAACCCAAACTGGGTGGGGTCCAGTGTTTGAAGGTTGCCAATGTCTTTGTTTATAAGTGCCATAATAATGCATTCCATGCCCTTGTAGATCAGGCTCATCAGACTGATGGGATGGTAGTTCCTGGGATCCAAGGTGGATCCCCCCTTGTGGAGTGGGATAACTAGCCTTGCGCCACTCAGTGGGCATGAAGCCTGAGGTGAGGCTATGATTAAACATGACACTTAGGTGAGGTGCCAGTTCATTTTGCAATTCATGTAGTACACAGCCTGGCATGTCATCTGGTCCCATGGATGCTGTATTCTTAGCTTTGGAGAGTGTGGTTTCTACCTGTGTGGCCATGATTACTGGAATTTGGCAATCTTTTGGTATTAAGATCGGCCCTTTAGGGGGCGAGAGGGGGGTGAAGTTGGCACTAAATCGATCTGCCAAGATATTGGCAATATCCTTGGGATCAGTATATTTAATGCCATTCTGTTGAAGCTCAGAGCAGATCTGAGCATTGCCATTTAGATTCTTGACCTAACTATAGAATGCCTTGTGGTTGTCTTTGGAATCTTTGGCAATTTTATTTTCATAACTAGCTTTTGAGGATTTTATGAGGGATCTCAGCTTCTTACTGAGGCTGGTAAGGGAGTTTTTTGCATCCTGAGATTTTTCTCTTTTCTGCAACAGCTTTTTCCTTCTGTTGTATAGTTTGTTTATAGCATGGGACCACCAGATTGACTGCCTTTTTTGGAGGAGAGCATCTTGGTTCTATTTGGGATGGCATGATTCATGCACAAGTGGATGTGCTCGTACAGTGCCTTAATGTAGGATTCTGCAGTCGAACTTTCAGATCCCGTCTGCATGGGTGTCATGAAGTTTGTCACTTCTGACTTCAGTAGCATGAAGTTGGCTTTGGAGAAATTTTTTAAGGAGGTTTCCTTACTGGGGGTGGGGGGTGGGGGATGGGATGTGGATGTCAATGGTGATTTGCTTATGGTCAGACCTGACCAATTTGGGAGTGACCACTGGTGTGGAGCATTTATCTCCCATGTTGGTAATGACCAGGTCTAGGATATTGGAGCCCCTGGTGGGACAATGGATTAGTTGATCCAGGGCACTGGAATTTACGAATACCAAGAACTGTTGGGAAAAGGAGTTGGTACCCAAGTAGCTTTCTCTGTTAATGGCAGGGTAATTGAAATCACCCAGTATTAGGGTGTTTGGTTGTATCTTAATATTTTACAGTATGTTTAGAAAGGTGTATTGAGAATCTTGGGGTATGGTGGGGTATCTGTAGCAAGCTACAATTTGGATTACAGTCTTACCTAGTGTTAGTTGCACCTGGAGAATTTCAGATGCATTGTGTTGGGCAACTAGCCGGGAGGTGTGAATATCCTTGGTGAATATGGACACTCCTCCACCTTTAGTGTTTCGGCCTTGGTCTTGTGGCCGAAAAGTGTGGTAAGAGTTGTAGCCTGGTATTGCAGGGGTGCGCTCTGGAGCCTTGAACCAGGTCTTAGTTACTGCACAGTTATCGATGTTCTCCATATTTAGGAGTGCCTCGAGAGAGTGCATTTTGAGGTTTAGACTTCTAGCATTGAGTAGCATTACCTTCAGATTTTGCATGCTTGTATCTGTTATGGTGGTGTTTTTTTCCTTTGAACCTTGCCTAAAAAAGGCACTATAGGGGTGGCAAGAGCTTTAGCCAGTAACCTGAATCCCAGGGGTGACAGGTGCAGACCATCTCTGGCAAAGCATTGTGGTTTGTCGATCATGTCTTCCCAGGCAGACAGATACTGGATCCCCTTTGAATCAGAGTACTATCCAGAATGTTAATGGTAGCACAATGCCACCGGGTTGGTTTGTGCTACATAAGGCAGTCTAAACTCAAATTTTCACTTTTTTTCCTTACAGTATGGAAATAAATTTTGCATTGCAAAATGGCTTGCAAATGCAGAAGGCAATATTTATCAGAAGCATTCAAACAGATGTTTGGGAATAACAACTTGGAGACACGTGAAATGAATCACACTGTATATTTAGCACTGAGTACTGCATTACAATGAGTCATTCAGACATTCAGATGTCTTAGATCTCATTGCTACATCAGTACTGTCATGTATATGTTACAATATCTGGACTTTAGTTAATGCCATGGGAATGGAGAAGGGTATAGGGAGCAGCAGAATGTTCTTCTCATTGTTCACACAGCACAAACAATTAATATTTCGTACATACACATTTCACTTGCAACTCTTATTCCAAGACCCCACACTGTCTTTTCTACTTCTGTATATACACTTCTGATTCTTGTTTCCTACTTTCTGATTGCCATTTAATTTTTAATTACATTCTCAACTTTCTTTCACCTTCTCATACTGATTTGCAATATATCCATTCATAATCGCAACCCTCCCTAATAGTACCTATCGCTTCCACATTGTGTGTTTTACTTTTCCCAAATAATGCCCCATTTCTTCTTATTTTGACCACAGCATTATACTCTAGCCTTTAATATCCCTCTATTTCTTACATTGCAGAGAAGATACCAGGACAACCTAACTTTCTTCTTTTATAGAAAATAATTCTCTCCTTACCTATCCTTTACCAGCTTTCAGAATCCATCACCGAATCTCCTACGGTCCTGCAATTTCTTGTTTCCTTCTTCACTGGTAATTCCTCACTACCTGATATCTATTAAATAGAGATTCCTGTATTTAATTCTGATACTATTCAGCTTTTCCCATATTATTCTCCTTCTACTGTGCCATCTTTCATCCTACTATGACTCAATAATATCTCTTAACATCTCTCCAACTCTGTCCCAACCACATATCCATACTTCATCTTTACACTCTCCACACATTGCACCAAACCTTATTTAATATTGCCCCTCACCTTTATTACAAATATAGTCTGATTAACTGCATTTCATCTCAAACCAAAACCAAAATTATGTGCAAGAATTTTCTATAAAGAATAAATAATTCTCAGCATACTAAAATCCTTCTTGTAAGATATATACACCTTAATCCTGGCCCTACCTATTACAATGAATACACAGATAATTCTCTCACACACACTTCTGTAACCCAGCAACAGCCAATCCCCAACCCTGGTGATCTAATTTTGCTGCAATAAATTTTGGAAGCATAAACAAAGACATTGGTAACCTCCAAACTCTGGATCCCACCCACTTCAGGTTTGTGAAAGGCAGATCATATCTCCTGAATGTGATCGTCTTCTTTGAGGCAGTCACCAAAACCATGGATGAGGGTAAGGTGGTTCACACAGCCTATCTTGACCTTGCCAAGGCTTTCAACACCATCCCCCATTCTGGAATTATAGCTAAACTCACTAAACTAGGTATAAATCCCTGCGTCACAAGATGGGTTGCCAACTGGCTCACAGACAGAACCCACACTGTAAAAGTTGCAGACTCCAAATCTGACCTCAAAGCAGTGACAAGTGGAGTACCACAGGGTTCCATCCTGGGACCTCACCTGTTTGGTATCTACTTCTCTGAAGTACAGGCTAACACAGAAGGCCCCTGGCTAATGAAGTTCGCAGATGACTGCAAACTAGGAGCCATAAGCATGTCCCCAAATGATGTGGACATCCTACAGAAGGGCCTCACTGAGACAGATGCCTGGTGTCAGGGCCATGGCCTCAAGCTCAATGCTAAAAAGTGCAGTGTCATCCCCTTTGGTAAAAACTCTGTCCCCATGAACTACCACATAGGCAGCGATCTACTTAACACCAAATGTGTGATAAGAGACCTTGGGACCCATGTGGACAGTAGTCTCTCCTTTGATAGTCACATCGCCACAGTAGTCAGGAAGTCCTTCTACATGGTGCACCTCATCATAAAAGGGTTCTCATCCAGGAAAAAAGAGGTCATTGTTCCTCTCTACTCGTCACTCATTAGACCCATTATAGAGTACAACGCCCATTTTGGAATGTACCTCACAAGACATCTGCAGCAGCTGGAAAGGCCACAGAAGTAGTTCACAAAGAGGATTACTGGCCTCAATCAAATGCCCTACACTGACCGCCTCAAAAAACTCCAGCTTTACTCCGTAGCATATCACCTACTCTGAGGTGATCTCTGCCTAACATATAAAGCTATGTCAAACCCAGAGCTGTTGGACATGCGACACCTAAAGAAATCCCAATCCCTCCGAGCTACATGCTCTAGGGACCTAAACCTTGTCACCACAATAAACAGGACACACTGGAGGGATAGATTCCTGTCCCAGAGACTTCCTATACTCTGGAACAAGCTACCCATCTATGTCAAGCAAAGGTCTTCATTAGCACTCTTCAAGAAAAATCTTGATGAGTGGATGGGAAATAGGACATGCACCGTGGGGATCACTTCTGGGTCTCTGCTGGACAGTGGCACAGAAAAATAGCTTTCTTGGGTGGCATAAGCTATGGAACCTTGCTGGCTAGGCTTACTTAGGCCCTTGGGCCGATAGCCTAGTACCTACCAATGAACCTATGAACCTATAAGAAATAAAAGTACTTAACTACATGGCTGGATTACCAAACATAAGCTTGAAGATCTTGCTGTAACTGAAACTTGGCTTAAACCCAGCATAGGTGACTCAGATGTTATACCGCCTTGCTATAATATCATCTGTAATGACCGTACAAAGAGGAAAGGTGGTGGTATTGCTTTAATGTTTCCCAACACCGTCTACATCTCCCCTTACAGCAAACCAATACCAAAATTCAGTTCAGCAGAGCATCTTATTGCTTTCCTCAAAATAAACAATTATAAACAACTATGCATTATTCTCCTTTAACATCCCTCCTGGTGTCAAATCATTAAACTGGAAGATATCCTAAACTGGATATCCATAACATTTCCACAAAAAAAGAGTCAATTGGTTGGACTTAAACTCTAACTTCCCTATACTTAGCATGAACATATATGGTTTTACACAACTAATTAATAGCCCCACCCATTGTAGCAAGACATCAAATTCCCTATTATACTGGCTCCTGGTATCAAACCCTAGCAAATACTCCACCATGGGTACAATGTCAGCCTCTCTCAGTAGTCATCTCCCAATCTATATGACCAGACATCTCACACATCCAGATAAACAGCATATTAAAAAAAACAACATTCAGCCTTTCCAAGTTTAACCCAGAAATGTTCATTGTAACACTATCATCTATTAAGTGGAACTTCCTAAAAATCCTTCTCCTAGACGATGTTGTCAGTGAATTCAGTACAACTTTTCTGAGTTTTATAAATAGCCCTGCACTTCCTAGAAGAAAGTTATTGTAAACAAATAATGTAATTTGGTTTATCCAAAAAGAATAGAATGCTAATGAAAGAGTGAGAAAAAGCATGGAAAGAATACCAAAAATATAAAACACCTCAATATCCTTAAAACTTCAGAATGCTTTTCAATCTTACTAAAAAGCAAATAAATGAAGACAAAAATGTACTATATTTCAGAATAATACTAAACATTCCCAAAAAAAAAATGTTGTACATCCATTAAAGAAAGCTTACAACCCAGCCAAAAATTAAACTCACACCCATTTCCTAATAACTCACCACTTGAAACTGCAATACAGTTCAACTCTTATTTTATAGATTGTGTAACATCTCTAATCAAGGATTCCTCAACATTTAATCCCATCTCTGCCCAACAGCCACACGTCACCACATCCACTTCCTCCTTCAAACCTGTGCCACATTCTATATAAAACTACTCTGAAACAAACTTAAACTGTTCTTGTCTTCAGCTGACAACCTTTCAAACGAATACCTAAAATAGCAGCAAATAACATTGCCTATCCTGTTTCAATCCTTATAAGTTGGTCACTCCATGAATCCCATGTTCCCTCTCTCTTGAAAAAGTCACACACATTCTACCTCTGCACAAAGGAAGGAAGTTCAACAGACATTAATAACTTTAGACCTATAGCAATCTTATCTCCCCTTGCCAAAATACTTAAAATGCATTCAGAAATGATTGGTAGACTATCTCTTTTTGGAAGAATTCCTTTACCCTACATAACATGGCTTCTGTCCTATCCATAGTACTAGTACTGCCCTTCTACCCTATATAGATATTGTCAATAAACCTAAAGACAACAGCAAATTAATCTCTTCCTTATTTCTAAACTTGTCTAAATCCTTCAGCACTGTTTGTCACAGCAAACCTCTGCTTCATATGTCCTCACTAGGTCTCTTTCAGCCCACCCTGCTGTGGTTCAAAAGCTACCTGTCCAATAGGTTTCAGTCATTAAAATGGTAATTCATGCTCTCTCCCTACTGATGTACCACAAGGCTCTATCCTTGGTCCTCTCCACTTTAACATTTTCACCAACACCCTCTATACATACACACAACAGGCCACCCTGATACAATACAACTCCATAAAATTACTCAGGAAGCTTTACTAGCCACAGAAACATGACTTCATAACTCACAACTCATGCTCAACCCAAAAAAGACCAAACTACTACATTTTTCCTGTAAATCCCTGTCTCATGAAAAAAAAAATAAAGTCCCCTGTCTTGATAATACAACAATTGAAGTTAATTCTCATAGCAAATTATTAGGGGTGACAGTGGATGATAATCTTACATTCAATCTACATATACAAAATTACATAAGAAAAACTCATCACAAATGGAGGATGCTTTATTCAGCCAAAAACTTTCTCACCAATGCAATTTAAACTACACTTGCCACTACTTATCTCCATTCCATTATTTTTGGTGTTCCATTCCTTACTAATCTAGTCTTCACCAAAATTTAAAACTTGAAAATGCTATAATAAAGTTGCTAAATTTTCAGCAAATCTCCTTTTCAGAACCCACCACTGTATAGCACTACAAATCTTAAACTGGTAAGAACTGCCTCATCAACTAACATATACACATTGTCTTACCATTTATAAAATTATCCAGCATCAATTTGCCTGTCCAGCACTAAAAAACATTCTACAGATCTATGTTACCAGTCATCCGTTGTCATCCACTGACCAAAAACTCCTGTCTGTCTACAAATCTAGCAAATCTGGTGGATGTTGTCTGTATTCACACAAGATTGCTAAGGCCAGGAACTCCTTACCTGTATCCTTCAGGTCAATATCCTCCCGTCCATCTTTCAGAAACACTCTGAAAGACATCCTAGCTAAAATCTGGCTTTGTTCTTGCTCAGAACTAGGATAAACTATATCCCTAAATATGAACAAGTACCTTTTCATTCCTTATTCCTGCTTAATATCCCTCCTTCACTTACTTCCTTACTGCTATCAAATTCTCTTCCCTGACTTTCTCTCCAAATATACCATAAGCCTATCTCCCTCATTTCATATTGCAATTCCTGCTTGTATTTGATCAACTTATTAATTTCTCTACAAACTGTCAAAGATTTCTCTAAATATTAAGTGATAGTCATATAACTTGTATTCATTAATAATCAATATTTTTATATTATGTCTAATTTGTTATAATTATTGAATCTGCAGATGTTTTTGTTTTAGTTTTGAAGACTGTAAAATTATTGTTCTTAAAATGTTTTGTAATAATTTGCCCCAGGATTCAGGAAGCCCCATTTTCCATGCAGGAACAGTGTAGGAGCTCCTGCATGGAAAATGGCCACTGAGTGATCCAGAAAAGGGACGTTTTCACGTGCTGTTCCAGCACAGAAAACCGGCAAATATCCAAATCACCTCATTTGTTGGTGAAAACCATGCAAATTAGGTGATTTTGCGATCCAGCAAGCTGCCAGGTCTCCATGCTAGAACAGTGTCAGTGCAGAAATGTTTTCAGAAAATAACTGAGTACATTTCTGCAAATGACAAAATGGAGGCATGCCAGCTCATGTAAAAGCATGTATTATGTTTAATACACATGCCAATGGCCAGATATAAGGCCATTTGCATTAAAAACAGATACTTTTTTTATTTAAATTAAACTTTTATTTATTTTTTTGGCCGATCTCGGCTGTTTAAGCATAGGACAGCAGCGCGCAAATGGGATCATGCCGAAAATAAAAAAAAATGGGGAAAGACAATTTTAAGTGAATTCTGCATTTTGCCATTATAGTCAATGGTATGCAGAATGTAAACAATACCAGGGAGCACTGTTTGTCAAGGGGAAAGGGTCTGTTTAAGTGCAGTAATTAATGCCTTACACACTCGGGTATGCAAATATGGAGAGTTATACTGGATCACAGATTTCTTCAAAGTGTCAGCTTGTACCTAACCATGTAGGTACAGCAATAGAACAGTACAAGTCTAAGAGCTAAATGACTTCATAAGGGGGTGTGTCATGCTTTCTGTAAGCTCATTGGATCTCTGTGGCCAGTGTTTGCCCTTAGCTAAGCACAGCTAAGGAAGGGGTTGTGTCAGATCTGCCTAAGCATTGTGTACATAGCCTAAATGAGTATGCATGCCATGCACTGGGATGTAAAAAAAAAAGAAAAGAAAAAGAGGAAATGGCAGCACTGTTTACATTTGAGCAGTGGGTATGCATGGCATGCCTCAGGGCTTAAATAGAGAGAAACTAGGAAGGGGAAACAGCAGTAGGAAGGCAATCAAGGAGAACTGGCATAGCTGGAGGTGAAATTTATTAGAATCAGACAATTACACAGGAAGCAGCCCAGCACACAACTATAAACTATGCAAACACCTTTCAGTCTGTTTTTTCCCACAAACTCTACAGCACCGGTGTACACAGCTAGGGAAATTTTACCTGACAAAACTAACAAAATGTTAGGGGCTGCTGTTGCTCTCATACATCAATATGTTCAAGAGGCTGAGGGTAGTGAGGATGTGAATGCTGATGACCATCCCACAGTGAGGAGGAGGAGGAGAGTATACAGACCAAGGGTAACCTACTATGGGCTACATGAGCTGGAGATAGTGGCATGCTATAGGGTGGACAGGGACATTCGACAGCAAATTGTTGAGCTGTGCCGGCCCCACCTTACACACAGAACCAACAGAGGGGAACCCATCCCAGTGGATAACAAGGTATATGTAGGCTTAAAAATACTAGCCACAGGTACCTTCCAAAGGCCAACTGGGGATGTCATGGGGATCTCACCGGCATCAGCATCCAGGGTACTCAATTAGTTCCTGGATGCCATGTCAGCAGATGTCGGTGAGCACATATATTTCCTCAACACCCGTGAGGTGTTGATCAGCAATATGTGTCTCTTCCACCAAATAGCAGAATACCCTGAGGTAGTGGGTGCTATAGACTGCATGCACTTACATATCAAAGCACCACCCGCCGAGTGGGTTAGGGTCTACATAAATCGCAAGGGCTTCCCCTCCATCAACTGCCAGGTTGTGTTCGATGCCAAGGGCATTATCTTGAATGTGTATGTTCGCAGCCCTGGAAGCTATCACAACTCCTACATCTGGCATATGACACAGCTGTACCAGTCATTTGCAAGTGGGGACATCCTATATGGCCATCTAGTGTGGGATGCTGGCTATGCACTGGAGCCATGGCTGATGACACCCCTCAGAAATGCACACACACCTGAACAAGAAATCCATAATGAGGCACACGCACAAACCCAAATCATAATAGAGCGTGTGTTTGGGATGGTCAAGTCATGGTTATGCTGCCTGGACATATCTGGTGGAGCCTTACAGTACTCTCCAGCTACATGTGCACACATGTTTATAGAATGTGCCATGCTACACAATATGATCCTGTGGAAACAGCTGCAGCAGGAACAGCATGGGGCAAAGCCACACAGCCCCTCCCCCACCATTGCCAAGGCCATCACAGGCACAGAGTGACTTGGAGGAGGAATTCCCTGAGCCTGCCCTTATAGGCAGAAGGAGGCGTTCCCAGTATGCCCAGACCTTGGCAAAGAGGCAACGCATAGCGCATACACTGACACAGTAGGGACCCAGGAATAACACCTCTCTCTGACTCACATACAGTAAAAGGGTTGCCAAACATGACAGTACCTGTGCTTTACCATCTATAGGTAGTGTACTGTGTGCATCCGACATAGTCAGCCCTCCAGCACCATGCGCAATACTACAAGGTAAGTCACCCTTCCTATCAAATACTGACTGGAGTAGTATGTTCTGATAGTTGTATCTATGGTATGGGCATGAGCATGCAAGAAAATTGGTTGGCTGAATGGAATGGCAGCAGATAGTGGACACCTATATGGGCAGCATGAAATCCATAACAAATACTGGTGTCAACATACTAGGCAGTACTAGACAAGGTGACAAATCCCACTGCAGTACATTGGTGGCTCAGTTAACTGTGTGTGTCCATAGGATACACACATGCATGTCAGTGAGGCTCACATACCCACCACTAGCCTCAGCCAGCAGGCAGGTATAGATGCCCTCATGTCCTACTGCATGAACTGTGGACCAATCCATAAATACTGCTGGGATGAAGGGCCAACTATAGGGATACTTCTCATATATCACTCACATAATGTTAGGAAGAGGATTGAATAACCGAGGGGAGTATAGAAGCATGGGCGTCATGGAGTGTGTGAAGTTTGAAACTCTGGTGTGTGCCCATACTACCCCTGCCTGCAAACCCAGGAATGGGTGGCTACAAACCTGCGCCTAAACCACAATATGAAGGGGAATTGACCAGATAAATGAGCCCTGCCTCTGGGTAACCTGGGTGGATTTGCACAGCTGAGAGGTATGGCCACAGTAGGATATGGCCACTCTATTGTCAATATATGTACAAGAAGGGGATCCTCAGCCACCATCCTACCAAGGTGCTGATCCATTTACACAGACCCATCAGGAAGTATCTGTAGCTACCCCTCCAGAATGGCAGGAGTGTGCAAGAATGTGTAGGCTGCAGACCACAATACTGGACTCAGCTTCATTCATCTTGTATTTCCCGGTAAATAACTGTGAGCATATAATCTTATCTGTCAGTAGTTGATGACATAATACATCACAGTGTAAAACAGTACATATGTCTGAATATCTCTGCTAACAACAACCATATAACACAAGCAGCACAGACAGCAATAGTTACAGTATCCCCATATCTTTCTCCTATTGTGACTCCATATTGTCACCCTATCTAAAGATATCCTGCAGAAACAAGTTTCTAGCTGTAGGTGTAGAACACCAAATAATGGACTGGAGTACAACCCTACCTGGAATGGATTCACACACTCAGTACAGAAGATCATATTGGGCATGTTCCTACACTTAGATTAATGAAGCTCATGTCTGACAACACAGTGGACTATACATATCTGTCATTTTCAGATGTCTGTGCACACACACCAAATTGCACACCATTTATGCTTCACACACATTGGATAAGAATACTCACACATATCTAGGGCCAACAGACTATAATATGTGAAACATACACACAGAGATGTGGGGAAGAGAGAGACAGACAGTGACAGATGGAATTCCATTATGAGGCCTGTTTTACTCACTACACATCCAAATGGCCTATATCACATGATGTGCTGTTAATCAATGTAGACATTCCTTTTGGTAGCCCTCAGCCCTATAGTGTCTGTGGTGCTTGTGATAACTGTATAACATGATAGTACAAATAGGTATTTGTGTAGCATTTGTAAACTCAGTCCTGTCAAATGTGAAGTTGTGTGTGACTCTGTGTGTGTGTGTGTGTGTGTGTGTGTGTGTGTGTGTGTGTGTGTGTGTGTGTGTGTGTGTGTGTGTGTGTGTGTGTGTTTCCAGAGGAATGATTTATGGCCCATTCACACACACTGCACTTTCCATTGCCCATGTTAGCACTCCTGCTGATGTCAGTCACCTTAAAATAACCCTTTGGGTAAATCTCAGCCCCATGAGCTCTGTGTCGCTCGTGATAACTGTGTAATACTGTAGTGTAGCAAACAAGTTAGGTAGGAGTTCTAATCCCAGACATAACCACTGTTAAAGTGTGAGTGTTTGGAGAAGGATGATCTTGAGGCCATTCACACTCACTACACCTCCCATTGCCCTACTTTAGCACCCCTGCAGATGTCAGTCACCTTGGAATAACCCACTGGAACAATCCTGGCTCATAGGCTCTGTGATGCATGCAGTAACTGTGCAATACTACAGTGTAGCAAACTAGTTAGGTGGGATTTGTAATCCTTGTCCTGGCAAGAGTGAAAATGTGTGTGGTTGTGTGTGAGAGTGTGTGTGTCTTTGTTGGCACCTGATTTTGTGGACATTCACACTTACTACACTTCCCTTACCCTCCTTTTGTACTGCTGCTGATGTCACTCACCTCCAAATATACATTTGGACAGCTCTTCAACATATAAGCTCCATGGTGCTTGCGATAACTTTGTAATATCATAGTGCATCAAACTAGTTCAGTAGGAATTCTAATCCTAGTCCTGGCAACTATGAAAATGTATGTGTTTGTGTGTGAGAGTGCATGTGTCTTTGCTGACACCTGATTTTGTGGACATTCGTACTTACTACACTTTCCTTACCCCTCCTTTAGCACTGCTGCTAATGTCTATCACCTTCAAAGATACCTTTGGACAGCTTTCCAACATAATAAGCTCTGTGGTGCTTGCAATAACTGTGTAATACTATAGTGGAGCAAACTAGTTAGGTAGGAGTTCTAATCCTGGTCCATGGCAACTATGAAAATGTGTGTGTTTGTGTGTGAGAGTGTGATTGTCTTTATTGACACCTGATTTTGTGGACATTCACACTTTCTACACTTCCTTTACCCCTCATCTAGCACTGCTGCTGATGTCACTCACCTTCAAAGATACCTTTGGACAATTCTCTAACATATAAGCTCTGTGGCTCTTACGATAACTGAGTAATATTGTAGTCTAGCAAACTAGGTAGGTAGGAGTTTTAATCCTTGTCCTAGTAACTATGAAAATGTGTGTATGTCTTTGTTGACACCTGACATTGTGGACATTCACACTTACTACACTTCCCTTACCCCTCCTTTAGCACTGCTGCTGTCACTCACCTTCAAAGATAACTTTGGACAACTTTCTACCATATAGGCTCTGTGGCGCTTGGGATAGGATAACTGCGCAATACCATACTTTAGCAAACTAGTTAGGTAGGAGTTCTAATCCTGGCCTCGACAACTGTAAAAATGTGTGTATGTGTCTTTATTGACTCCTGATTCTGTGGACATTCACACTTGCTACACTTCCCTCACCCCTCCTTTAGCAGTGCTGCTGATGTCACTCACCTTCAAAGATACCTTTGGACAGCTTTCCAACATATAAGCTCCATGGCACTTGGGATAACTGCATAATACTATAATGTAGCAAACTAGTTACATAGGAGTTCTTATCCCATTCCTGGCAACTGTGACAATTTGTGTGGCTGTGTGTGTGTCTTTGTTAACACCTGATCTTGTGGACAGTCACAGTTACTACACTTCCCTTACCCCTCCTTTAACACTACTGCTGATGCCACTCACCTTTAAAGATACCTTTGGACAGTTCTCTAACATATCAGCTCTGTGGTGCTTACAATAGCTGTGTAATATTGTAGTGTAGCAAACTAGTTAGGTAAGAGTCCTAATCCTTCTCCTGGTTACTATGGAAATGTGTGTGTATGTCTTTGTTGACACCTGACTTTGTGGACATTCACACTTACTACACTTCCCTTACCCCTCCGTTAGCACTGTTGCTGATGTCACTCACCTTCAATGATACCTTTGGACAACTTTCTAGCATATAAACTCTGTGGTGCTTGGGATAACTGCATAATTCCATACTTAAGCAAACTAGTTAGGTAGGAGTTCTAATCCTGACCTTGGCAACTGTAAACACGTGTGTGTATGTGTCTTTACTCACTCCTGATTTTGAGTTCATTCACACTTACTACACTTCCCTCAACCCTCCTTTAGCAATGCTGCTGAGTCACTCACCTTCAACGATACCTTTGGACAGCTTTTTAACATATAAGCTCTGTGGCATTTGCAATAAATGAGTAACACTGTAGTAGCAATTTATAGCTATGTAGGGGATTGAAACTCAGTACTGGCAATTTTGTGTGTGTGTCTCATGAGTATTGTGTGTGTGGGTGTTGGTCTGATTGTGTAAAGGATCCATTGCAGGGTGGGTTTTGCTACATTTTTATATTGAGGACCCATATGTCCCAATGTCACATTACAAAACCAATAGTTATCAAACACCATAAAGGTTGTTGTAGACAATCCACAGCCATAAATGTATATATAGACAACCATTATAATACCCAGAGACGTCTCTCCACTCATGGATTATACACAAACATGCTTGGATCTTTCTCTCTTTCTTTCTTTCTTTCTTTCTTTCTTTCTTTCTTTCTTTCTTTCTTTCTTTCTTTCTTTCTTTCTTTCTTTCTTTCTTTCTTTCTCTCTGCCTCTCTCTCTCTTTTTCTTTCTCTCCCTCTCCCCCTCTCTGGTAGATGTGGAAAAATGCATCTGTTTTGCATAGGAAGCAGCTTGACTTTGATAATTAATGCTCATGATCAGCTGGTGGCCTGTGCCCGAATTGGAGTCCCCCACTTGCTAATTGCATGTGGAACAGCTGTGGTATCATTGCTATAGCCAATTGCATGGAAACACACTCCTATAACTAAGCACTGCAAGTGGGTGTTGGCCCTTTTCCTTCACTGTGAGCAGGACCTCAGGTGGGTGTCTGACAAACAGAATCACATGGGTTAGTTGGAAATACCTCTTACAACAAACACTACAGAGACAGGCCAATAAACTGGAGGGGGATGTTCCAGACATGGGGACAGAATGTAAGTATTGCTGTTCTACATTTGAAGTAATGTTGGTTTAACAGGGTTTGTGTGGATATGGCTGTTCTGCATGATTTAACGTCTGGCATGACAGTGTTATGTGGTTGAGAAAACTCTCACCTGTAGGGCTGTCTGCAGACTGGCCAGAGTTCAAAGTCTTAGATTTGGTGTGTTACTCACACATTTTCTGTCTTTATAAATGCAATAGCATACTCTGATGATTGTAGTCAGTAAATGGTAACATCCATGTGTGTTACTGACTTCATATCCCTCAGAAGAGATATGTCACAACAAACCCTGTTACACCAGCAATGTTCTCAGTTTATAATGGCAATATGTCAATATTGGCCTTGTGTTTGTGCCTCTGTCCCCCAAGTCTGTCACCCTCTTCTCATATGTCATGCAGTAAGAGCTGGATATATACAGTATATCATTATTTACTGACAAAATTCCTGATATCAAGTCAGTGATATATCAGACTGCCAAACATGTAATGTATAGGAGGCCTAATATTTGAGAACAAAACCTGGACATTCTGTAGTAGTCTGTACAGTAATGAAGTCTGTGTACTTATGGTGATTGTTGACAGAGTGTCTGCATTATGTAGCAGTTTATTCTGAATATGTTATTTGGCCTGTGTACAGACTGGGATAGATGTCAGTGTTCTTGGTCCTGTTCTATCTGATGTTGCATGCTGCTCCAGTTTCTAATATCCTGTCAGATTATATGTTTATAGGGCCAGACTGAGACATACCCCATACCACAGTCAGGCATCAGCCTACACTGTGAGTTGGGCCAGTATATTTAGAGGTAGTGTGTGAGTGGCAAACATGATAATGGCTTTTGTTCACACAGACCATATACTGTACTATTACTTAAGCTTACCATTATGGAACTGTGACTGTGTTGAGATTGATTGTCGGTATGCATTTTTGCACTGGTCTGTGTTACTCCGTACTGTTACATGCCTGTAGTGCCTGCTATAGTTGCAGTTACATGTGTATTCCCCCATAGGTAAATTGGGTTAGTGTTGTGGCAGTCTGCCTGTAGTGTAGACAGTGCTTGGTGACATGCCTAGCAGCTCAGTGTATTTACCCTAGTGTGATGTTATGTCCAGATATTTGTCAGTTGTACTGTTGCCTGGCCACCATACATATTGTGTATTTCTGACAAAGCAGTGGGCTGCTGTGAAGATGTATATCACTAACTAGTGGGAAGTATGTTGCCTTGGGACCTCTGCTACTCCAGTTCATATGTGTTAGAACAGACATGAAGGTATGAATGCATAAACTGTGTGAGCATATCTACTCCAGTATTTGTGATATATCCCCATTATCATGGCTTTAAACATTCCCTTTGTCAGGCTTGTTCCACATTTATTGCACTAAGAAGTTCTGTGTATACCTCCTGAATGGCCAGATTGGTTCAGACTGCCCATGTTTATTGCTCATCATTACTGTGATTTGTGTGGTACTTCACTATGATGATTTTATGATGTCTGTCAGCAACTGATGGTATACATGTCAATTTCAGAAGAGCCTTCTTTCACAACAGGTATGTTGAAACAACCCCTGTCACTGTAGCAACATCCTACATTTATAACTGCAATACATACATTACATTCCCTTGCACTTCACCCCCCTCTCAACCCCAAAATGGCCCATCTCAATACAAGAAGATTGCCAAATTCTGGTAATAACAGCCACACAGGTAAAAAACACACTCTCCAAAGCTAAGAATACAGCATCCATGGGACCAGATGACATCCTGGGCTGTGTACTACATGAACTACAAAATGAACTGGCACCTCACCTAAGTGTCATGTTTAATCATACCCTCACCTCAAGCTTCATGCCCACTGAGGGGCGCACAGCTACATTTATCACACTTCACAAGGGGGGATCCACCTTGGATCCCGGGAACTAACGCCCCATCAGTCTGATGAGCCTGATCTGCAAGGCCATGGAATGTATTATTATGGAACTTATAAACAAAGACATTGGCAACCTTAAAACACTGGACCCCACCCAGTTTGGGTTCGTGAAAGGCCGATCTTGTCTCCTGAACCAGATTGACTTCATCAAATCAGTCTCCAGAGCTGTGGACAAGGGTAAGGCAATCCGCACAGCCAATCTGGACCTCGCCAAGGCCTTTCACACCATCCCCCACTCTGGAATCATAGATAAACTTACTAAGCTGGGCATTAATCCCTACGTCACTCGATGGGTTGCCAAATGGCTTACTGACAGAACCCACACTGTAAAAGTAGCTGACTCCAAATCCAGCTCCAGATAAGTGACAAGTGGAGTACCTCAGGGTTCAGTACTGGGACCTCTCTTGCTTGGCATCTACTTCTCTGAAGTACAGGCCAACACTACAGGACTCTAGCTAACAATGTTCACAGATGACTGCAAACTGGAAGCCATTATTGAATCCCCAAATGATGTGGATACTCTACAAAAGGGCCTTACAGAAACAGATGCTTGGTGCCAGAGCCATGGGCTCAAGCTCAATGCCAAGAAATGTATAGTTATCTCCTTTGGGAAAAAACATGTACCCATGACTTACCACATAAGTGGCAGTACACTAAACAAAGAAAGTTTGATAAGAGACTTTGGGACACAGGTGGACAGTGGTCTCATCTTCAATAACCACATTGCCACAACAGTCAGAAAATCCTTCTATGTGGCACACCTCATCACTAAGGGCTTTTCATCCAGAAAAAAGGAGGTCATTGTCCCACTGTACTCATCCCTCATTAGACCCATTATAGAATACAATGCCCCATTTGGTATGTACCTCTCAAGACATCTGCAACAACTGGAAAGGCTGCAGAAATACATTACTAAAAGAATCACAGGCCTAAAGCAGATGCCCTATGCTGACAGCCTTAAAAAATTCCAGCTATACTCTGTCACATATTGTTTACTCCAAGGCGATCTCTGCTTAACATACAAGGCCATGTCAAACCCAGAGCTGCTGGACATGCTACACTTAAAGCAGTCCCAATCCCTCAGAGCCACATGCTCCAAGAGGGATAGGTTCCTGACCCAGAGACTCCCTAGACTCTGGAATAGACTGCCCATACATTTCAAGCAGAGTGCCTCTTTGGCCCTCTTCAAAAGAAACCTTGATGATTGGATGGGAGAAAGGAAATTCACCCCGGGGATCATGTTAGTCACCCTGCTAGACAGGGGTCCAGGGAAGTTAATAGTGTAGGAAAAAATAGCCAGGGAATTGTTATGGCTAGGTTTGTATAGGCCCTAAGGCCGACAGCCTAGTACCAACCTATGAATCTATGAAGTGGTTGAGAGCTATGGTGCTGAGGTATGACTCCACTGTGCGTGCGTGTGTGTGTGTGTGTGTGTGTGTGTGTGTGTGTGTGTGTGTGTGTGTGTGTGTGTGTGTGTGTGTGTATGTGTGATATATATATATATATATATATATATATATATATATATATATATATATATATATATATATATATATATATATATATATATATATATATATATATATTTATGTGTAAACATGAGTGCTGTATATACCTTCAAAGATGTATCCCACCATATTAATCTGATAATGTGTATATTTACATATAAGAACATGACTGATTCAACACTATTTTTACTTACAAGTACTAAACAATTGTAGTAGTCAAAGCAGTTGTTCACTACAAAACAGTATGTGTACTAAATGATATATTCGAAAAAGCAACAGGCAATATCACAGCTCAGATGGCTTACTGGTTAAGTGCTGTGACTATAGTGTGCAGGGTCCTGAGTTCAAGACCTGCATGGGATGTTTATTTTGTTGCTGAGCAGAACAAGGGATGATAGAGACAGGATGATTAAGGCACTTTAAAGCGGCTTTAAGTGGGTTTGCGCAGGTTTGCATGAAGATAAGCATGGCTAATGTATGGTTAAATAAATACACACTTACATGGTGTAGGCTTCACTTACCAGTGTGTAAATTCACTTAGCATTTACATTTAAGCAATGCTTATACCTGCTATGCATAACCCAGCCCTTATAACCAGTGATCACATTCCAGTCTGATCAAATAGCAAGGTAATTACATCTTTATTAACTGTATTTAATTCCATGTACATAACATGCTTCTGTGCGCTGTCTTTATAGTAGTAAGGGGTGTGAGTAAACTGTTTGGGACACCTGAGTATACATGGGTAGTACCACAAACCTTTTAGGTCTATATTATATGCTTGAAGTTTGAAAACTTTGAACATTAAATAATCAAATTTAAATGTTCAAAGTTTCAAACATCGAACATATAATAAAAAATTAAAAACAAATGGAACTTACATGACTAGTGTAGGCAGAGGGGCAAGCTCCCCTGCACCACCCACATGGGGGGCTGCATGCCCTTACACCCCCTGCTCTTTTAGTATACTAACTTTGAGACTGCACTACAGTGCAGTAAATTCCCTTACTGCACTGTAGTGCAGTCTTGGAGTTGGTATATTTAAAGAGCGGGGTGTGTGGAGGGTGCAGGGGAGCTTGCCCCCCTGCCTACAGCCGTTAGTTTTGGGTTTGAGTTATTTTTTTTTACAGATGTCCAATGTTTTATAATTTCAAACATTTAAATTTGATATTTTAATGTTTGAAGTTATAAAACTTCAAACATATAATATAGACCCAAACCTTTCTCTGTGTATGTGTTTCATACTTGGGTAGTATCCCAGGTTATATGCAGTCACAATGCATGCATTGTATCATTACGTTACTACTTTTAACAGTGCTTTTCCAAGTAAGAATAAATTGCAGATTGTAGTACTGGAACCATACACTCCTTGCGTGTAGAGCTGGACTCTGAGTACTGACTATTATGTTCTTGGTGTTTGAGCTGTATGTTTTTATGTATTTCCCAGTGGATATTGATCTGCTATGTTGATAGTAACTATAGACTACCATGTTTTTATGGACATGTCATTGAGGACTACTGTAATGTAGTAAAGGCATACCTATCAGCCTCAGACATTTATCTGTCAAAACATCCATCCTAATGCATAACCTGTTGCCTATCTACTTTCTGTCTGTCCTTTGTACAGATGTGCATATGTCAGGTATTTATCTTGGCTGCTTTCAGGCAATCACTGATTGACTGACACTGTCATATCTGCCCAGCTGTGTTATGAATTCCACAGCTAGGAAACTCCAGTCTGTATGCACCACATGCCATGGATATATTAACCAGACTACAACAGTCAACAGAACATGTTTGAGTACAGGTCCCTAACCCAGACACTGGCCATGTTATGCAATATGTGGTGCATACATTTCCGTTGGAAAACCTCACTGGTCCTCTTCAAGAGAAAACCAGATGAGTGGATGTTAAATATAACTGTCTCCCTGGGGATCACTCAAGTGACATCAGTTGATAGATGGTCTGCTGACAAATATCAGGTGCCATGATACCAATGTATGCACATGCCCTACTTTTCTCATCTCTGCATGGACCTTAGCCTGGTACACACCTAGGAACACCTGCACCTGTGGACCTCAGTACTGACAAATGTATTTGTGTGCATTACTGGGTATAACAGTGTTTGTGTGTTTGTAATCTTGTATTTGAAATACTCTGAGGACCTTCTCACCCACTAAACCCCCAATGATATACTTAGAATGGTCTGCTGCTGTAATGCACATTAAATGTACTTTGTGGCACTCTTCAACCTATGGGCTACCTGGATCTTGCAGAACCAGCATAACACTGTTATATTCTACAAATGGATAGTTAGGTGTGGGTTACCCTCTGAGTCCTGGCAAATGTGAGTTTGTGTGTGTGTGTGTGTGTGTGTGTGTGTGTGTGTGTGTGTGTGTGTGTGTGTGTGTGTGTGTGTGTGTGTGTGCGTGTGTGTGTGTGTGTGTGTGTGTGTGTGTGTGTGTGTGTGTGCGTGTGTGTGTGTAAATGTATCTGTGTGCAATTGTGTGAGTGTGCATATTTGTAGGAGACAGCATTCCAAGGCCACATCTTCCAAATCCACTAAACCTTGCCATACATTACAAGGGATGGTGATGTTGCTGACATTGGGAGAGCCATGACAAAACCCTCACCCTACTATCCCTGTGGCATGTGCAATAAATACATATCCCTGTAGTAGCAATAATTAGATAGACAAAAGTTTGTGTTGCAGTCCTGGTCAATGTGTGATTGTGGGTATGTCAGAGCATTATTATGAGTTTCATGAGTACAATATCCAATGTGGGGTGGGGGTGCCGGGTATACTGTCTTTACACCATGGCACCACTAGTACATGTCCCAAGGTCCACTGTATGAGGACCGCTGTGACCATCAACCATACAGCTTACTGATGACACTCTTCAGCCGAATGATGCATGTGCTGGGGTCAAAAACTTTCTAATGTATGTACTCACTGACAAGGTAGTCTGCACTGCTAAACCCAGGTCTGTCAAATGTGTCGATGACTGTACGTGTTTGTCAATGAGTATATGACAGCATATTATACTATGCATTGTCCATTAACAGCCATTACATCCCCATTACCATACTGTACAAGGCCTGGTGATGTTCACTTTACAGGAAGCTCGGGAACACCTCACCCTACAAGCTCTGTGGTGTGTGCAATTAAGGCCAACATATTAGTAGCAATAAGTACCTATGCAGGGGTTGTAATCTCAGTGTTGCCAAGTAATTGTGAGTGTATGTGAAGGGATCTATTTCAGTTTGCAGAAAATATATTTCCCAGGAGATTATCTGCCTGAGAACTAACTGGCAAATGGTAACATTGCAAAGCAATCATCTTGTGGAAAATCGTTCCATCAAAAATAGTAGTGGATGTGTAAATGCCCTTTTCCCTACTATACATCTGTACATTGATACTGGTGTTGGTATACATAGTTGGATGTGGTTGTTGTGAGCACAGCCACCCACATTGGGGGTTTTGTTGTGCCTATCCCACAACTTAGTGTGCTGCTATACTTTCCAGTTTGTGTTAAGAGATTAAGTAGCTGTTAATCACACTATGTGTGGTTTTACGCCACCCCACACTGTCCAATATGGGGGGGGGTTGTGCCCCCCACACCAGAACAACTATGTATACCAACTCCAGGATTGCAGTACATTGAGAAAAAGGACATATACTCTGCCAGTACCATTTCCAATTAAATGAAATTTGGCAGACTGATTATTTACTGATGTGATGTATTGGCAATTTGGTCTTGGTGGAATTACAAATGCCAACATGAGTTCTGTGCACAATGAAGTACATCCATGTGAACAGTATTCTCTGTGTATTGCATCAACACAAAAGCCTGTTTGTGTGTGTTATTCACAAACATTTGGTGTCTGCCACCCAGTGCATTTACCATTGTCCACTGTAGAAGAGCTGCTTACATCAACCACCATGCACTCACCTATATACACCGCTCAGACCTATCAGCCATGTGGCCTAAGCAGTAACTGTTATACAGACCTGTCACTTGTGTTCAGCTGTACCTAGGATATGACACAGTCAGTATGTTACCACAGTCCACACCCCTTGTAGGAAAGGACAGAAGACCAACATCCTCCTGACACACAGACACCTAGCACAGAAAACATTATGGAGACCACATTTAGTCAGTGTTAATAACAGCAATAATGCATCATGGCTGGACAGCTACATACCCTGATGTGTCAGCATGAAACATTCAAGCAGACAATACTTTAAACAGCATTACATTGCTAAACTGTTGTACATACACCCTGTGCATCAGAATAATATTTGCATGTCCCTGCATCGATGGTATGGATGACAGGAATATGGCATATGTATCATCATATGCACAGGGTGTGGCATGGGTATGCCAGAGGCCTAGGCTGAGCCATTTGGTTGACATCATGTGTGTGGTTAGGGGGTTGTTCACTAAATGGCCTGTGCAGACATGGTGTATGTAGATATGGAGGTTCCCTAGCTGTGATGGTGATGTGTGTGTGTGTGTGTGTGTGTGTGTGTGTGTGTGTGTGTGTGTGTGTGTGTGTGTGTGTGTGTGTGTAGAGTCATATAGTTCTGCCATGTGGCTGCTATATACAGATGTATGTTGGACAGCTGTGTACCATACATGGCAGGGTGTACAGTTCTTTGTGTCTGGCCATGGACACAGGAACTGCACCTGCCAGTGGTTGCATGGGCACCATCAGGCAGAAGCCAAGTTATGGTACTCTCCCCTGATGATGCCATTTGTCTGCTGGATGTACATCCCTGTTGGGACCAGCCAGGACCATGTGCACATGGCCTGCTGCATTGTGCTGTGAACAGCACCCCCCTGTAGTGCTGGTGCTGATAATGCCACTAAGGGAACAGGAGTGAGATGTTTTACATCTACGTAGACCTCCACCTGCGGGTGTTCCTGAACTACATCCACATGAACGATGTCCTACTCCCACCACATGTTCTAACAAAGACACAACATGGTTGAGGATTCCCACCATCTCACCCAACTGTTTATCCATGACCCCTGCAAAATAAAGGTGGGCATCTGCAAATTCACGGATGTAATCACGTTCAGCAGAAAAGTAGTTCACTGGAGCCTCAGACCATCTTTGGTGTAATGTTCCATATGTGCCTGTGCCTCCATGATGGGCCAAAACATGCATCTGGTGACACCTGCTGTGGCACTTGTGCCAGGGGCATGATGGCCAGCAGCCCTCCTATGAGCAACCCTGTCCATCTGTCTGTGTTGGACCCCACCAGTCATCCGGCTATGGATGCTGTGTACAGACACACTTGCAATAGTCACCACACATTCCTGTCCCATTACAGCACCCACAAACTGTCCCTCATCTATGGCCACTGGTGATGAGATATGTGTGGGTAGTGTCACTGTATGCGGGGATGGGTTGGATAAAAGTGGGATGCCAGCCAATGGCACAGATGCAGCCCCTGAAAACCCTGCCTGTGCCTCACTATACCTATCATCATTGTTAGAGTCTGTATGGACATTAATATCAGTTTGTCTGCAGGAGGGACCCTGACTCCCCTCACCACCTGTGAGGGGCATACAAGACATCTAAATTAAGACCTGTATGTGATGGCTTAGACCTACACACACACACACACACACACACACACACACACACACACACACACACACACACACACACACACATTTACAGGTGATGTGGCATAAAGATATTACACAGGCCTTTTATTACCCGACAGTTGACATGCATGACATATGGCACTCAACAGCATACACTGCAGATATTCGTAATCCTTATTACTAACAATATACATCTCTGTGATGCATGAGTTGTGTTAGTAGTTGATGCCCCTTCCCCTGGAACTCACTGCACCCACGTACACATTATTGCTGTGCTCCTGTATGGCACATTGGCATGTATTGTGCACCATACCTCACAAGTGTACAGACCATTGTTGAATGTGTAGATGTCTTGCAGTTATGTTTGCTCTGTTGCTCACAGCCCCTATGTGTTTGTCTGACACATAAATGGGATGATATGAGGTCTGATGTCAATAATTAATGCCTGACCTTTGATTTTCATATCTCATCATCAGCAGTGCATGTATGTGCAATAAAATCTGATTACACCGACAACCTTCAAAGCTACATGTGGTTATGAGGAGTGTACACACCCCTGTTGACATGCCAACCTTTTTTATGATATGCAATGAGGCAACAACACTGCATTTGATAACATTGCACACACCTAACATGTGACATATGGCCTGTGCAATCCAATGAAGTATCAAACAAATGTGTTATTAATGGAAATGCTGAATGATATGCAAACAATATTTGGGGGTTGTTGAAGCACCTGCTAAGTGACATACAGTAGTCACTATTCCTGGAAGTGGTATACTAGCATGGCCGATATTTACTTGGCATTATTTGGTTTGTATGCACTACAGAGGTCCTCCAACTCTGCCAGATTGCAAGGTCAGCTCATGTGAAAACTGAAATAGAACAACCAAAAACTGAAAAAAACTGCCACGTAGACTGGAATCCAAAAGAAGTACAAACTTTAATACAGACAATAAATCCAAGGTAAGCGCTTTTGTTTGGTAGCTATCACCAAACTTCTTCAGACAAAATAATAAAGCACATACAATCCAATATATACTAAAGAACACACCCTACCTCAGTGAATCAATTAAAATCAATTAAGACCTTTAAAAACTTTTAAAAAGACACATACTCAAGACATATATAAAAGCACAGGAACATATCCAGATAATGCAAAAATACTTAATGTACATATATAAAAGTATATAAATAATGTAAAAAACTTTTAAATAAATATATTATACAGACACACACACACACACACACACACACACACATATATATATATAGATATATATATATAGATAGATAGATAGATAGATAGATAGATAGATAGATAGATAGATAGATAAACAGAAACTATATGTACAATACAGAAATTATAAAATATGTATAAAATATATATACACATTTTTTATTTGTTCAGAACCTTCAATTACAGTTTACTGGATATAGAAATGACATAATTTAACCATGGGGGCTGGCCAGCATTAAGGAAAACCTGCCACCAGGTTTCCTTTTCCTCAAGGAATAACTTCCAAGGCCCCTTTCTATCCCCACATTTGACCTGTTGTAGCACTACAAGTTTAAAAGAGTGATTAGGAAAACTTTGAGTATGTCCAAATAAAGCATTGTTGTTATCCCCCTTGCGTATATCATACATATGTTCATATATTCGCTGTGACATCTTACTTTTATGTCTTGCCCACATAAAAGACATGGCACTGATCACACACAGCAGCATATACTAATGCATGGGAATAGCAACTAAATTTACCTTTAATATCAATCTTCCTGCCATTCAATTCCAAACTGAAGGTAGCCATAACATGCTTACATTGATTACACATCCCACAAGGTGCCATCCTTCCATCCACATCCAAATACAATTTTGGAATGTGTTCCAGAAGTCCCTTTAAATTCCTACCCTTTCTAAATACAAATTTAGGATAATCACCAACCACTCTAGCCATACTAGGATCACTCACAAGAATATGCCAATTTTTATTGACAATATCCTGCACCAACTGACTCTCCATAGAAAAGGTAGAAACAAAGGGGCAAATACCACCAATAATAGGAACAACTTCAACATCATCAATGGAAGTCAGACCATTGCCTTGAAAGACTGAAGCACTGTTGCCCCCCATATAATGATTATCTATGGCAGGCCCAACATTGTTAACTAGGACAACCCCATCATGTCTTAATATGCACCTATAAAAGCCCCTCATATGCTTATTAATCACTTCTTGTTTAATACTGAAAATCAGGTCCTGGGGGTAACCCCGGTCCAAAAACATTTGACCCATAAAATCACATTCCTGTAAAAAAGCATCATACAATGAGACCATGTTTACAGCCCTTACCAACGGACCCTTGACTATACCTCTCTTAATATGTAATGGATGATTGCTTGAAAAGTGCAATATACTATTAGAAAAAGTAGACTTCCTAAAAATTGTAGCTTTAAGATTCCCATCATCCAACTTATGTAGCATAACATCCAAATAAGAATTTTTTTCAGAATTCATGGAAAATGTAAACTTAAGAAAATCAGTACTAGAATTCATGTAATCCATAAACCTCAAAATATCCTCGGGTGGACCCTTCCAAGCAACAAACAAGTCATCCAAATAGCGTAAATACAAGGAAATTGAGGACATAAAAGGTGAAGTAAACAGAAACCATCTCTCCCACCATGACATGACCACATTCGCAAATAAGGGGCCACATGCTGAGCCCAAGGCAACCCCAAGAAATTGTTTAAAATAATGCCCCTCAAAATAAATAAAATTGTTGCTCAGCACCATCTCCATTAATTGCCAATAAACATTAATACTATTCTGTTTCAGTCCAAATTCATAAAATAAAAAGTCAGAAAACCAGGTTAAACCAAGCTACTGTGGGATACAACTATACAAATCCTTGACATCTATAGTCAGGAAAGTATACAATTCACCTGTAAAAACTAGTTCATTACACTTTTCCAAAAAATGCCAAGAGTCACGACTTAAGTGAGTAATCCCCTGAACCTACTCTTAAGTTGATTATCTAAAAATTTGGCAACATAACTGGTTTTGGACCAGCCTGAGTCCACTATTGGTCGGAAAGGGGTGGAGGGTAACAAGATCCTTATGAATTTTTGTCACACCAAAAATTGCAGGTATCTTGGGAGAGTCCACAGACAAATAATTAAATTCATCTATACTTATTTGATCCTGCGTAAGCATATCAAACAACTCACAATCAATTTTATGGTAAGCAATATTAACTTCATTAAGAGAGGCTTCACAATAGACATCACTATACAACAAATTAAACATACTTTTAATATAAACATCCTTCTGCATCACAACCAATCCACCACCCTTATCTGGCTGCATAAATCTAAGATCACCTCTCCCACTTAATTCAACCAATATTTCAACCTCAATAGAGGTTAAATTACAGCTAAAATCGCCTTTCTTACCTAAAAAATGATGAAAGTCCATTTCACACACACTTTCAAAGCACTTTAAAATACCATGTAAATCAGGATTATATGTACTAGGCATTCTAACTGTATTACTATCTGCATTAAACACATCAATATCCTCCCTGTGCAAGTATTTCAAATTCAAATTATGAGCATACAATTTAAAATCACAAATTAACTCAGCTACATTGCTTTTTCTGCTAGGCACAAAATTATGCCCCTTACTAAACAAATCTGCATGCACCATAGAGAGACTCACATCAGTGTAATTAAAAATTTTAAAATCACTTGTAGAATTAACAATAATGTTTGGTCCATTGAATACAGTCCACTCCACTATCTCCTCAAATTCATGTAAGGCCATTCCTCTGCACCTGTTGTCGCCAATTGTTCCCCTGTGGGTATGAGCTCCACTGTTGGGGCCTGCGATTCCTTAACCTCTCGGACAACCTTGGCCCCGGTGCATCTAAAAGGGCCCCCATATTATCCTGAGCACCAGTGTCCTCAGACACAGAGTTAAAATGCACTGAATGAACCATATTTTATACATATTTTATAATTTCTGTCTTGTACATATAGTTTCTGTTTATATATATATATATATATATATATATATATATATATATATATATATATATATATATATATATATATATATAATATATTTATTTAAAAGTTTTTTTTTACATTATTTATATACTTTTATATATATATATATATATATATATATATATATATATATATATATATATATATATATATATATATATATATATATACATTAAGTATTTTTGCATTATCTGGATATGTTCCTGTGCTTTTATATGTCTTGAGTATGTGTCTTTTTAAAAGTTTTTAAAGGTCTTAATTGATTTTAATTGATTCAATGAGGTAGGGTGTGCTCTATAGTATATATTGGATTGTATGTACTTTATTATTTTGTCATAAGAAGTTTGATGATAGGTACCAAACGAAAGCGCTAACCTTGGATTTATTGTCTGTATTAAAGTTTGTACTTCTTTTGGATTCCAGTCTACGTGGCAGTTTTTTTCAGTTTTTAGTTGTTCTGTTTCACAGTTTTCAGTTGTTGTTTGCTACTATGGCAGAAGGGAATCTGGTGGTGTCTTATGCAGACTTTTTGGAGCTAAAGAACTCTGTTCACACCCTTACCATTTTGGTTCAGCAATTGCTGCCTCGATCTTCTATTTCAGACAATGGTACGAACAATATTAACCTTGGGGATTATGTTGGTGTATCTTTGAAATTTGACAATACTCCCCTTATTTTCAGGGAGGAAGAACATTTAACTGACAATGCCGAGTATCCACCCTTAATTTCAGAGAACCAGACTGCAATTAATACTCCCTCTGGAGGGGGTAGTGTTGTGGTTCATCCGAGGTCTAAACAGCAGAACTCCCTTCCTGGTACGTTGGATTCCTGGCTACACAGGAATGTGTCACCTTTGCTGGAGGATGGGGGGGATTCAAATGCCATGGATGGGCAACTGGCATCTTTCACGGAGAAATTGTTGGAGTTTAAGAAGATCTAACAGGAAAACTCATATTTTTGTGAGTGTTTAAGGGTTCAACAAGTGCTGAAGGGCCTTCGGATGTGGAGATTCCCTACGGGTCTTACGCCGCTTTCCCTGTATCATCAGGAATTTTTGGCTTTGTTTGACTGCCACGGTTGTGAGCTTTTGGAGCTCATGATCAAGCATAAAATTAAGAAGCTTGACAAATTGCAGGAGGATATTTGCAGTCTTGACAAAGGTATTCACCAGTCAGGTTTATACCAAAGATGCCGCCCTCAATATGACCTTATTTTTAAACAAGTGGATGATATTGTTTTGGTTATTTCTAACTGTAAGGCTAAAAAATTAGAGTGAGACCGTAGGGCTTATCAGGCTGAAAATGCTTATCCACCTCCCCTGGTTGACCCTGGGGTTCGCTCAGTGCATTTTAATTCTGTGTCTGAGGACATTGGTACTCAGGATAATATGGGGGCTAGTGCCCCTTTAGATGCACTGGGGCCAAAGCGGTCTGAGAGATTAAGGAATCGCAGGCCCCAACATTGGAGCCCTTACCCACAGGGGAACAAAATTGGTGACAAAAGGGGAAGAGGAATGGCCCTTACATGAATTCGAGGAGATAGTGGAGGGTACTGTATTCAATGGACCAAACATTATTGTTAATTCTACCAGTGATTTTAAAATTTTTAATTACACTGATGTGAGTCTCTCTATGGTGCATGCAGATTTGTTTAGTAAGTGGCATAATTTTGTGCCTAGCAGAAAAAGCAATGTAGCTGAATTAACTTGTGATTTTAAACTGTATGTTCGTAATTTGAATTTGAAATACTTGCACAGGCAGGATATTGATGTGTTTAATGCAAATAGTAATGCAGTTAGAATGCCTAGTACATATAATCCTGATTTACATGGTGTTTTAAAGTGCTTTGAAAGTGTGTGTGACATGGACTTTCATCATTTTTTAGGAAAAAAAGGCGATTTTAGCTGTAATTTAACCTCTATTGAGGTTGAAATATTGGTTGAATTAAAGTGGGAGAGGTGATCTTAGATTTATACAGCCAGATAAGGGTGGTGGATTGGTTGTGATGCAGAAGGATGTTTATATTCAAAGTATGTTTCATTTGTTGTATAGTGATGTCTATTGTGAAGGCTCTCTTAATGAAGTTAATATTGCTTACCATAAAATTGATTGTGAGTTGTTTGATATGCTTACGCAGGATCAGATAAGTATAGATGAATTTAATTGTCTGTGGACTCTCCCAAGATACCTGCGATTTTTGGTGTGCCAAAATTCATAAGGATCTTGTTACCCGCCCTTTCCGACCAATAGAGGACTCAGGCTGGTCCAGAACCAGTTATGTTGCCAAATTTTTAGATAATCAACTAAAGAGTAGGGTTTAGGAGATTACTCACTTATGTCGTGACTCTTGGCATTTTTGGAAAAGTGTAATGAACTAGTTTCTACAGGTGAATTGTATACTTACCTGATTATAGATGTCAAGGATTTGTATAGTTGTATTCCACAGGAGCTTGGTTTAACCTGGTTTTCTGACTTTTTATTTTATGAATTTGGACTGGAACAGAATAGTATTAATGTTTATTGGCAATAAATGGAGATGGTGCTGAGCAACAATTTTATTTATTTTGAGGGGCATTATTTTAAACAATTTCTTGGGGTTGCCATGGGCTCAGCATGTGGCCCCTTATTTACGAATGTGGTCATGGCATGGTGGGAGAGATGTTTTCTGTTTAATTCCCCTTTTATGTCCTCAATTTCCATGTATTTATGCTATTTGGATGACCTGTTTGTTGCTTGGAAGGGTCCACCCGAGGATATTTTGAGGTTTATGGATTACATTAATTCTAGTACTGATTTTCTTAAGTTTACATTTTCCATGAATTCTGAAAAAATTTCTTATTTGGATGTTATGCTACATAAGTTGGATGATGGGAAGCTTAAAGCTACAAGTTTTAGGAAGTCTATTTTTTCTAATAGTATATTGCACTTTTCAAGCAGTCATCCATTCCATATTAAGAGAGGTATAGTCAAGGGTCAGTTGGTGAGGGCTGCCCACATGGTCTCATTGTATGATGATTTTTTACAGGAATGTAATTTTATGGGTCAAATGTTTTTGGACCGCGGTTACCCCCAGGACCTGATTTTCAGTATTAAGCAAGAAGTGATTAATAAGCATATGAGGGGCTTTTATAGGCCCATATTGAGACATGATGAGGTTGTCCTAGCTAACAACGTTGGGCCTGCCATAGACAATCATTATATGAGGGGCAAAAGTGCTTCAGTGTTTCAAGGCAATGGTCTGCCTTCCATTGATGATGTTGAAGTTGTTCTTATTATTGGTGGTATTTGCCCCTTTGTTTCTACCTTTTCTATGGAGAGTCAGTTGGTGCAGGATATTGTCAATAAAAACTGGCATATTCTTGTGAGTGTACCTAGTATGGCTAGAGTGGTTGGTGATTATCCTAAATTTGTATTTAGAAAGGGTAGGAATTTAAAAGGACTTCTGGAACACATTCCAAAATTGCACCTTGTGGGATGTGTAATCAATGTAAGCATGTTGTGGCTACCTGCAGTTTGGAATTGAATGGCAGGAAGATTGATATTAAAGGTAAATTTTGTTGCTATTCCTATGCAGTAGTATATGCTGCTGTGTGTGATCAGTGCCATGTCTTTTATGTGGGCAAGACACAGAGTAAGTTGTCACAGCGAATATATGAACATATGTATGATATTCACAATGGGGATAACAACAATGCTTTATTTGGACATTTTCAAAGTTTTCCTAATCACTCTTTTAAATTTGTAGTGCTACAACAGGTCAAATATGGGGATAGAAAGAAGCCTTGGAAGTTATTCCTTGAGGAAAAGGAAACCTGATGGCAGGTTTTCCTTAATGCTGGCCAGCCCCCAGGGTTAAACGATGTCATTTCTATATCCAGTAAACTGAAATTTAAGATTCTGAATAGATAAAAAAATGTGTATATATATTTTATACAAATTTTATAATTTCTGTCTTGTACATATAGTTTCTGTTTATATATATATATATATATATATATATATATATATATATATATGTGTGTGTGTGTATAATATATTTAAAAGTTTTTTACATTATTTATATACTTTTATATATGTACATTAAGTAGTTTTGCATTATCTGGATATGTCCCTGTGCTTTTATATATGTCTTGGGTATGTGTCTTTTAAAAAGTTTTTAAAGGTCTTAATTGATTTTAATTGATTCAATGAGGTAAGGTGTGTTCTTTAGAATATATTGAATTATATGTGCTTTATTATTTTGTCTGAAGAAGTTTAGTGATAGCTACCAAACAAAAGCGCTTACCTTGGATTTATTGTCTGTATTAAAGTTTGTACTTCTTTTGGATTGCAGTCTACGTGGCAGTTTTTTTCAGGTCAGCTCATGTGCACAGCCCTTGGTGGTCACACAGTGGCTTCACTATTGTTATATAATCTGGGTTATGTCTGACACATTTCATAACTTTGACTGTGTTCAGATACAGCTATCCTTAGCTAGTTTTGTATGTACACTTCAGTTCACTGCTGTGTTTGAAGCTGACACCCCTCCCCATCCTCAGCCTTACTGCAGATGCCTAGCAACTATGGGCCACACATGAGTGTTATGTTGCAGTGTTCCAAATTCAACCCACCATGTCTACCAGTCTAGTCCCAGTTAATGAACAGCAACCTTAAAGGTGTACACTGGCACCAGTAAGCTAGTGAGGTGTTGCTTGTGTACCACACATATCTTTATAAATACTGTCTGTAGGTTTGAGCCTTGGTCCCATGACATCATTACATATTGCAACACATGTGTTTGGGAGACATGATGTTATGCTTATGCTACCTGTACAGATTCCTGGATTCTGTTTCATGTGGGACAAATCTTCCATCTGAATGCTCTAACCCATAGGCCACATTTATGCAGAATCTTGCTGATTCTCAACACAGGTACTACACAGGCAGTACTTCCTAGACATTTTTGCAACTCCACCAGTGTTTCTGCATGTCTCTGGCCAGCCTCAATGACCTGTTTTGTCATCTGTTTTGGATGGGCATCTGCTTATTTTCTACATCACTGTTTTCCCATATTTGATACTCCTATAGATCACTGTCAGCATTGTTTGCCATGGTTTATGCAAAGGTGAGGTAAGGTTACTTTTCCCAACTCCTGACTCCTACCTTTCACATATGGGATCCATTTCATGCTTTGTAAGATGTGTGCAGGCCTTGGCTGCCTCTGTTGTAGGCAACTGGGCAAATGTCATGGACATACATCTTGGACAGCAAACCATTACTTGGTGTGACATTGTGTCCCTGTACTCAGTTGTAGGTTTCTACTCAAGAAGAGTGAATGCTGTCAGTACATGAAAAGCTTCCTCCACAATATGTCATTTGGAATGTGTGCGCACATATGCTTCCAGTGTTTTGTAAGGTTTGTATACCCCTTAGGTGTTGTCCTAACATGGGATTCTATATTACACATTTATTGATCATGTTAGGATCACATTACAGGTTGTAAAAGGTGTGGAATGTGTTATTGTGTTCTGCCATTGAATATTTTAGGAACAGTTGCCATTGTAATAGTGGTGTATACACTGTTGTATCCACTGTATAAGGGTAACATTTCATACATGCCCCTAACATAGGCCATTTGTCCCACACTTTTGTTTATCTCTGTCCACACATCTTGCACTGACAGGTTGTGAGGTATACTGCAGGAATTTTACATACCCTGCAGATTTGCCACCATGGTGACCACTGTGATGCAGTGTACTTAACCCCAACAACAATGAACATGTACCGCATGCATAATGTGTAGGTGTGTTACATGTGTGCTTGGCAAACAGCATGGCCTTAACATGGCTGGTGTATTGGCAAATCTAAAAAAAAAACAACGGCATATTCACCAGCTACAGGCTGCTGTCCTAGTTGTATACCACAGGGACATAAATTGTTGTGGGAGAGAAGTAATGCCAGTAGGTACACCTGTGTCATTGGTACAGGGTGGAAGCAGCATTTCAGCACATCAACAGTACAAACCACAATACTAAGGATTATGCATATCTGTGCATTACTACACTCCAGCAACATATGATTTATCTGACATATGCATGGAGATACTTTACAGATAAAGATGGATAAGCAACAGTGTTCTAGTGATGTGCATGTATTTACTTTACAGATAAAGATGGATAAGCAACAGTGTTCTAGTGATGTGCACTGGAGCCTTACCTGCATTATTCGCATCCATTCTGTGGGTGGCACCCACCTCAACAATGCTGTCTTCTACTTCATGTCTTGTTTGACAGGCGGATGCCCCATGGCTGGTGAGGAGCTCCTTGGCATGTGTCAGTGGGGGCTGCATGGCATGACCCACACCTGTGGCTAGCCATTCTCTCACAATAGCAGCAGCCCGCTGATGGGCATGGCAGATGAGGTCAGTGCAATGCCGCCGCACTTGCTTATATTTTCAGCTGTGCAGGCCGACATCATTTACCCTGTGGATTAGGTTGTTCCACAGAGTGGTCCTCTCCTGCAGATCCTGGGATCTGCATCTGAATAATATGTTTAGCAATAGGTCTGCACCTATGTGTCCCTGTACAGCCACTACAGCAACCTATTATGTACTTTGTGTATTGCTTCTGTCCACAAAGGGGGATTACTCTATCATTGGTGGAGGCTGAGTGTACAGGTCAGGTTCTGCTGATTCCATTTGGCTACAGTGGATATAAAGTATACACTCCCTTGTCACAATGCCTGGTATTTGTGCAATTGAAACATGACCTTACAAATGCCTATTTCAACACAATCCACACCTGTAATGTGACATATAGCCTGCTCATTCCAATAGAAAACATAATCTGTTCTGAGAAAACATATGGGAAATAATACTCATTACAGTAAGCCAGTTAAATGTGCGTGCACTCCCTTAAAATGATATGTTGTGTAAACACCTGCTGCAATGATTACAAGATACATTTGTCTTGGTTTGTACTCTTAACATCATGACACATCCCCACTTGGCAATGGTTGCACACCTTCCTTTAAACAGATTTGTTTAATTTTCTATAGAATTGTACAGGTTATGGGTTACATTTGAGGTGAGAAACATTTTGAAATGATGTTCTGTTGTCTCACTGGCATATAACACACAAACTTGACATTCCAACAGGGGTGTGTACACTTTGGATATCCAGTATATATGGGTGTTGATATAGCTGTTAGTGGTAAGCATGGGCTGTGGCTCATAACACAGTTGTATACTTCTCTGATTACTACCCGATAATCATGCATACTGTAGTACCCATATCAGTGTCATTGCAATGCAACAACCAGGACAACATGTGTGACCCAGTACAGTCTAGAGTTCAGTGTATAGCGAATGCTATTATATGCCCTTATAAGACATTTCATGGGGGAGGGGTATTAAATGTTTTTAACCTAGGCTGTTAGAACATATGAGGGATATTACTAATAGGACACATTAAGATATATGGCTGTACATTTTCATACATTTCAATATGGGGACAGTGGTGGGTTAGAGTTTACTGTCTTGCACACAGTTCTGTTTGTCTGTGTGACAGTATATTCTGAAGGGAAGCATTGTTATGTAAAGGATCCATTTACATTGTAATGTGATAGGTTTCCCCCTTAGGGGTTAACTACAGAGTGCAATTGGAGTCTGTTGAAGTAAATCTGTAATTAAGTGTTGTTTCTTGTCTTCAAGACAAGTGCATTTTTTACTGTTGCACTACTTGAAGGCTTTGGCCAAGACAGAAGAGTATCCTTTGTTTTGCAGATTAGTTTGGGTTTCCACCTGTCCCTCTTTGCAAGGGACATGTCCTCTTTATGCAGTTGTGCCCTGCTGATGACAACTACCATATGGCAAATGTCATGAGATGGCAGAACCAAGAATGTATCATCTGTTTTCTTTGATAGCTGCATAGATCCGTTATTTTCTATTTCAAACACCTAATTGATGAGAGATCTCTGCCTTTAGTTGAGGCTGATAAGGGTGGTTTTCCAGCCTTAAGACTTCACCTTATTCCACATCAGTTTCACATATATATATATATATATATGTATATATATATATATATATATATATATATATATATATATATATATATATATATATATATATATATATATATATATATATATATATATATATATATATATATATATATATATATATATATATATATAAATATATATATATATATATATATATATATATATATATATATATATATATATATATATATATATATATATACATAAATATATACATACACACGTGTATACCACACACACACACACCCGGACCCACACACACACACACACACACACACACACACACACACACACATTTTCCCTTCTGTCGAATGACTGTGCTGTATATGTTTGAATAAACATTGATTGGATGGCTTAGTTGTAATTTGCTCTGGCTGTAGTATGCAGGGTCTTGGGTTCAAGTCTTGCTAGGACTGATTATTTTGTTGCTGGGCATTACAAGGGCCGTTGGATACAGGCTGATTAAGGCACTTTTAAGCAGTTTTTAGTGGGTTTGCACAGTGGTAAGCAATGCTAATGTCCGGTTAAATATGCTTACAGACAGTTAGATCTAAAAGTGCTTAAATTGCTTAGCACTGCACAAACAGGCTTTGTCCCGCTTACTACTGCTTACTCCTGCTTACCCCAGGCTAATTTCTTTAAAAGAAAAGAAAAAAAGAGTGTTAGGAAAGTGGTGAAAAAGGGGGCATGAAGAGGGTAAAACAATATGACAGATAGCTAGGGATGTGCAGGATGAGTGAAGGGAAGGTCCATAGCTGTCCATTTCTTCTACAGCAACAGCGGTGCATATATACTGAATTTGGAGTTAAATTTGGACACTCAACATTACATAGCTATAGTTTAGTAGGTTTACCCTGTGCATCAGACCCATACTTGCATGTCCCTGCATCAATGGTTTGGATGGCAGGGATCTGACACAGGTTTCAACATATGCACAGGCTGTTGCGTAGGTTTGCCAGAGGCCTGGGTTGTGCCATTCGGTTGACATTGTGGGTGTATGTTTGGGGTGTGGGAATGATATGGCATACACGTGTTTGGTGAATGTGTGTGGAGGTGACCTCTTTCCTGATTGTGATATGTGTGTGTGTCTGTCTGCACACAGTCACACCATGTGGCTGTTCTACACTGATGTTTTGTGGATAGCTGTGTGCCATACATGGCTGGGTGTACAGTTCACTATCTCCAGCCATGGGCATGGGAACTGGAGCTGCCACGGCCCTGACTGGCACCACCAGGCCCAAGGCCCGAGGCACTACTACTCCCTGATGGTGACTGATGTTTGCTGGAACCACAACCCTGTTGGGACCAGCCAGGACCACTTGCCCATGACCTGCTATGTCGTGGCATAGACAGCACACCACCCTCAGTACTGCGGGTGTGACTTCCACTATGGGAGAGCTTGATGGTGCATGTCCACATGGACCCCCAGCTGATTGTGGTGCTGAGCTACTTCCATGCGGCTGCTGCCTCTCCCCTGACAAATGTTCAAGCACAGATATTCCATGGCTGATGAGTGCCCCAATCTCTCCCAAACATCTATCCATGATCTCATTGCCCTCATGTCTATCTGCAACTAGGTCCTGGAGACAACCATGAGCACCAGGGAGATGTTCTGCCACTATCCTGTTCAGTTGTCTGGTGTTACATTCATTAAGTGCTTGCATTCATTACAGCCTGAAACATGCGCCTGGTAACTGGTGCATTTTCACTTGCTACATGTGCTGGATTGGCATCAATCCTCCTTCGACCACCCCTGCCCATATGCCTGTGTGTGGCCTCACCAGCAGTCTGTCTATGGCTAATGGCTGGCTGCTCATTCGCCAAAGTCTCCACACTTGCATGCCCTGTGCCTGCACCCAGCTGTCCTTCACTTGTGGCCACTGGGGATGGGGAATGTGTGGGCATTGTTACTGTGTGTGGGGATGGGGTTGACAAAAGTGGAATGCCAACCGGTGGCACAGCTGCAGCCCATGACAACCCCATCTGTGTCCCACTATGGTTTTCATCATGGTCAGAGTTTCCAGACAAGCTGACATCACTTGTATAGTGGGAGGGACTGGGACCACCATGCCCACCTGTGAGGAAAAGACAAGATATGTACATTTCTAACATCTGCTATCATATACACGCACTCACTCACACACACACTCACTCCCACACAGCTGCCATTGTCAAAACACACCCTATTCCTAAGACATGAGGAGTCCATGGAAGATTGTTGTCACATGTAGTATACATCCAGTACTTGCCAATGATGTCTGATACTCCTTCACTGTTGCTGTATGTCTCCTGGCAACCTCCATGAATATTTCTGGATGATTTTCTCAACATATGTGTAGGGATATCTACTTCTTCAAAATGTCACTGTTGCACCATCTCTTGTACACCTTTTAATGACTATCTGCACTGTGTTCCATGGCATATGCAATGCTGTGTGTATGTGTCCATAGCATTCAGTCCCTTTGCAGCATGTTAGGCTGTATGCAAACCATGGCTATTGCTGTAGCAGGCAACTGTGGGTCTTTGTTAGGATAATCTTGGTATGTGAGCTGACTGTTATTTGCAGGTACTCCAGGAGTTTGTCATTGATGGCAGGTGTATACCCAATATGATCAACTGCTGTTGTTGGATCACACACTGATATACCCTGGTATGAACTTCCTCCTGTCCACACATATGCATCTAGCTTCTTGTACGTTTCACATTTGCATTGCACAGATTATAGGTCACAATACAGATTGCATGGCTTTGGTCTTGTGTATTGTGCTCACATTTTCATATCTCACATTTACTTGGCATTGTGACATGTGTATACACCTTTTATTTTCACTGTATCACAATACTGTATACAACATGTCCCTACTATTGGCACCTGTCCCCACATTTTGGCAATCATTATCCAGAAGTCCTGCAATAACAGGTTTGTGTGTTATGCTACTGATATGTGACATCTCATGCAAATAGGCCCCTGTGATATCATGCAGTGAACCCCACCACAGGTGATCTTGCAGATACATGCAATTTGCTGACTGTAACAGTTCCATGTATGGCCACATGCATGGCCTTAAAATGCCTGGGGTACTGGTAAATCACAACAGGAGGATCTCATACTTACCTGTCTCAGGCTGCTGTCCTCGTGTTGACAGGAGGTACCTAGGTATTGTAAGGTAGAGGTATTGTCAGCAGCTTCACAATAGCCATTGGTCCAGGAACAATGTTACATGTTTGTACAGGTACAGTATACACTATGATATTACACTATTTGCTATTCTTCACCTGAAATGGGCACGTGTGCATTACTAAACCCCCACCCAGTACTCTATTTTGAAATGACATATGCATCTAAAGACTGTTAGTACACAGTTGGAATGTAACCTCAATACACTGATGTGGACATTTGCCTTACCTGGACACTCCTCGCCATTTTCCTGGGTGGCACCCATCTCCACGACAGCTACATCTTGTACTGGTTGTTGTCTGTGGGCCACCACAAGGTTGGCAAGGAGCTCCTACATTGCTGTAAGTGGGGCCTCTTTGACTGGACAACCACCAGTAGTGGAATGGTACCTCACCACTGCCGCAGCCTGTCACCATGTATGCCGAATCAGATCAGTTGTTCTGTGCCTGACCTGTTCATACGTGCGGTCATGGTTTCCCAAGATGTTTACTGTCTGTGTGATGTCATCCCAGAGGGCTGTCCATTCTCGGTGATGTTGGTGACCCCGACTGAATAGTATGTTGTAATGCTCCAGGATGATCACAGTTATGGCTGCTGTCTCCTGGACATCATAGGCTGGAAGCCTTTGCATAACACCTGGAAGACATAAACAGGTAAAAACACATCACAGGACATTGGACATTATCCATACTTCTTTACAGAGACAGCTCACAAGTAATGAGTATCATTAGTCAGAATGTTACATCAAATCATACTCTTGTACCTAGCAGCATTGTATGAACATGCATAGCAATATGTTTAAGTAGGCAGTTTGCACGGGATTCATGGTGAACATAGGGGTGCATGTTGTGTGCATCTCCACATATACTGATGTTGAGCCAGGGGCATGATGTTTGTCCTAAACATGTCTGAAGCAGGTCGGCTTTAGCTATGGTGTGTGTGTATGTGGTGTGGCTGACCTCCATCACAGGGTGGGTTGGATAGCTGCCTGTGAGATGGCAGACATATGTGGGGGATGACCTTCCAATTGTCCTCAGTGGATGTGTCCAATTTGTACTCATACACAGCATTACATGTATGCACCTGTGACCTACTGTGCTCAGTCAAACACAGGTTGACATGCTGCTCAGATGGTGACTGCTCCTAGACATGTGGGGGTGGAATGAAGAAGTACAGGGGAGTATGCAGAATAAGGTGTTGGCAAAGGAGAAGTGGGATTAACAGACAGATGTAGAAAGTAGACATGAGTATAAAGAGATGGGGTGCATGGCAAAGAGAGTGTTTGACATGGCTATGGATGGGGAGTCTGACATAGAGATGTGGAGTATGAGGATTGTATGTAAAGTTGGACAGCATGGATGGTGTATAGGGCCTGTACCCATTTGCTAGACAGAGGCACATAGCTAAGAAGGATGTGCAGCACAACAGGGTGATAGAGGAATATGGGTGGAACATACAAGCTAGGAGTGTGTTTAAAACATATGGAACATCACTTTGATGGCCTGTTCCATGAGGAAAATGGGGAAGGGAGAGAACACTGGCTGAGGTGGTTATGGTTAATCAGGAGATGCAACAGATTATCAAGGAGAATGTAAGGATAGCTATGAGGGGGTTTAACAGTGGATGGGCTGTTGTTCCAGGTAACATACCTGTGGAAGCCTGGATGTGTTTATGAGACATTGCTGTGATATTTTAATTGGATTGTTTACTGTAGTCTTTGAAAGTGAGAGGATGTGTGAGATGTTGGTGAATATGTATGGGTACTGCTTATCTGAACAAGGGTAGTCTACAGAGATGTAGTAACAAGTGAGGGATAATATTGATCGGTCACAGGATGAGGTAATGGTAAAGGGTGGTAGCAGCTAGGTTGAGATTATGGCGATGACTGATGATCTGCAGTATGGTTTCATGCCAAGTAAGAGCAGTACAGATGAAAACTCCTTATACTGTATGCACTTCCACACTGGTGTCTGTTTCTTAGTGTTGTTACATCGCTGGAGTGCCTGGTGTATTTGCAATTACATGTGTATTCCCCCCTAGCAAGACTGCTTTTTTGTTGTATCAGTCTGCCTGTAGTTTGGATATTGATTGATAACATGGCAAACAGCTCAGTGTTTTTTCCCTAATTTGATGTTATGTCCAGCTATCTGACAGATGTAATTGTTGCCTGGCCCCCGTAAATGTTGTGTATTTCTGACACATCAGTGGGAGGATGTGAAGATTTATTTAACTAACTAATGGGAGGTCACTCGGCTTTGCACTTGTGCTATTCCACTCAATAGATGTTGGAACAGAAAGGATGGTGTTACTGCATCATATGTGTCAGCCCAATTAAACCAGTATTTCATATATGTCCACATTTTAATTGCTCCCCCACCCCTTTGTCAGGCTTGGTTAGGCTTTCTTGCACTAAACTGTTGTTCTGACCCTACCTGTCAACCAGCCAGATTGCTCCAGACTGTCCACGTCTATTGTCCATATTTCTGGACTGTTGCACAGTATCATTTTATTCCTCCCTGTGGTAAATTGCTGTGATCATAAGGGGATTTCTGTCAGTATATGATGACAGACGATACAGTTTCAAAATTGACATCCTACTGAACATGTATGCTGACACACATCCTGTTCCTGTAGCAACATTCTACATTTATACCTGCAGGACGTACATTGTGTCCATACTGTTGGTCTATTGCCCCCCCCCCCCATTTTGCAGCATTTGTCCAGATCTGTTGCACTTAGGAGTGTGGAGGTTTTGTGCTGGGTATGACTCCAGTACATGTTATGCACACACATACACACATATATATATATATATATATATATATATATATATATATATATATATATTACGTATATATCTCTATATATGCATATGTATGTATATATGTGTATATGTACCTAGATATATATTTACATAGATGCATATATTATGTTAATAAATATTTATCTGTGTATAGATATACTTCTATATATTTGTTTACATATATGGCTACTGATATATGCATATATTTCTTTTTTGATATCCGCACATATATGTTATTTTACGATATATATGTACATATTCTATATGTCTAATTTTGTATCTACAGCTACATATATCTGATGTATGCACTTTTCATTTGTATCTATCACCATATACATCCATATTTGTATATTTATGTATTATAAACATGACTGGTTCCACAGTATTCAATACCTGTATTGAATGATATATTTAAAAAAAACATTCAGTAGTAAAGCTCAGATGGAATAATGTTACATTGCTCTGACTATGGTGAACAGGGTCCTGGGTTGGGCTGGTTATTTTGTTGCTGGCCAAAACAGTGGCTGATGATGACAGGGTGATTAAAGCCATTTTAAGCAGTTGCAAGTGGGTTTGTATGGGTTTACGTGGCACTGCTAAAACATGGTTAAACCAATACTTGCTTAATCTGTGTAGACTTAGCTTAGCACCGTGCAAACATGCGCAAACCCACTTACTGCTGCTTAAAACAGATTACTCCCACTTACTCCCGTGGTAATTTCTTTAAAAGATAAGAACAAAGGGGTGTTAGGAAAGTGGAGAAAAATTGGGTACGCAGAGGAAAGGACAATAGAGAAAATACCTAGGGATGTGCTGGACTGGTGCAGGGAAGGTCCATAGCTGTCCATTTCTTCTACATCAACAGCTGTGCATATATACTAAATTTGGAGGTATATTTGGACACTCAAACCCTTGAGAGAGATGTGAGGGCAACAATAATATGTTGTGAAGCCACTTAGACCAGATTACATGTGTCCAATGTACGTGTACAAAATGCACAGCTGTGCATGGAGCGAATTTTTTTTAGTGGTACAGATTGCCCTTTTTTATTTTTTTAAGGGTGAGGGGGATGTTGGGTAAGGATAGTAGGTATATTTGGGGAGGTAAGTTGGGCAGGAAGACAAAGAAGACAGGCATGACAGCATACAGGGGCGGTATATGAAACGTGGGGGATAAACACCTTGTACAGGGAGCGGTGTTTGGAAATCAGAAGCCCACAAGCCCCCAAATGGTAACAGTGGGACTGATGTCCCCACACATGGGCCATCACCAGTGCACCTTCATGGCCCCAAAGATGGATGTGCTGGGGTTGTGCAGGAGGGGCAGGCTGACACTCTAATTGCTCCACTTGGCCTTCAAGCTGGTGTAGCAGATCTCCCAATTCTCTGCAGAGCTTGCGATGTGCCAGACCCCGGACCTGGCTTTGGATGACAGTATACTGTCCATGCCCATGCCTGGGGGGGACGAGCCCCATCCCCTGAGGTGGTTCCACCTGAAGGTGGTGCAGGATCTGCGGACATGGAGGTCCCAAGGTGGGTCCCAGATGTACTGGGGCCCAGTGCCACAGCCAGATGAGGTGGGAGAGGTGGGTCCACTGGGATCAGCTTTCCCAAACATGGTATGGTGTTGCAGTTTTAGAACATATGTGGGTTAGTAATAGTCATCACAATCCAGAAATAGTTACAACAGCATGCATAGATATTCCCATTAACCCAAACAATAAATTTGGAACAGTTGCTTAGCAAGCAGAACACATGCATATATGGAACCACAGTGGCCATTACAACTGCATGTAGGTTACATTGATAGCAACAGGCCACCAATTATAGTATTTTAACATGGAACATTAATAAAAATGCATTTTAATATTTGTTGAACAATAGGACACATGTCCCAACAGTAGGTTTGGTGTAAAACATACCCTTTGATTTGTGTGCTTAGATTATTGTTGCAGATATGGTGGGGGGTAGATGTCAGTTAATAACTTGTATATCCTTGCAGTGCTCACAACTTTAATGATCATTGCTCTAATCATTACTGTACAGGTACTACTACAATAGCATATGGCCTTGGCTTGGGCAGTGGTATGTCTGTACACAGTGTATAATTTAACCTTCTTATAGTTAATTTCTACTTCTGTTACCTGGAAGACCTGTGGACGGAATGGTTGATAACACTACCTGACTGTTTCTACACATATTCACAAAATCCTAGTTGAAATTATGCATACAGCTTACTACCACTCCCAGGATTTGAACCATGGCTGTGTCTGATAAAAATACAAAAATTTGCATTTCATCAGAAGGAGCTATTGAGAAACAGCTGCTTTTCTTTTCAATGTTTTCTGTCTTATTCTCTCTTGGTTGCACAATCTGACTTTTGTAATTATACATTGTACAGACATTCCTAGACATATTTTTGATATCACACAGTGTGGAAAAAGTGGTTAACACAACATTACTATTCAGATATCAGATGCTGGTGCATGCAACATTTCAAGCCATATGGTGCCCTACAGCACCCCCACACCAGGCTATATACCAGAGTAAACACAACCAGTCCAGGATTTAGAACTTTATTGCCAGGCAGTTACAGTTTTATTTAAATAAGACCTATATGTGACTATTACTGTCATATTTACTGATTTATTCTGTACAAACCATATGCATTTTTATACTGCCAGGTGATATTCTACTCCTTTATATTTATTTGGTATGACTACTACAAGAAGGATTGTTACTCACCAGCCTCACGATGCAGCTTTTGCAACTAACTGGGATGGGCTAATGGGAGCTGTATTGAAAATAGAGAAACATTTAGGCATACCTATCATTCACATACACAGGATGGACTTTGGTAAACAGTTATTGCTATGAATACTAACACACTGCTGGGAAACCACCCCTCTGTCTTGCTTCTTGTACCCACTGTTCCAAGAGCTCCCTCTTCCTCCATTTCAAGCCGGCATAGTGGTACCAGACCTGTTCACCAGTCCAAAAGATACCAGTCGCACTGGTGAGATCATGGACAAGACTTTCCCAGGCTTCTGCTTTGTATTGGGAGCCCTGGTACTAGTCCTGCAGCAGTCTCACATCATGGATTTTTACAAGGACTCCTACCATGACCTTGGACTCCTTCATGCTTCAGCGCTGTGCCTGAAAGTGCATGCCCTCTCCAAAACCTGCCATACTGCCTACAGTGAGGAGCGATGACTGGTTATGAGCTGTATTCCCGACTGTGAGGTTTAAATATGGCAGATTTCCCACCTTTGCTATGATCGGATGGTTTTGAATATGCTGAGTTAAGCTAAGTTACGGGTAAACCTACTTAGCTAAGGTTGGCAGTGCTTAAAGGGTCAGGTTCAGCACTGCTTACCAATGGGCAAATCCACTTAGTTGGTCAACTCATTGCTATGCTTAGCATTCCTATTTACACTATGCTTACACCCTGTCAGCACAGCTGCACAATGCTTAGCATTGCTTATGTTTTATTTTATTGGACTAACGCTTGTATGGGATTGATTCATCATTCATTGCATATTATAAATTTGTTTACCTTCTCTGACACCCCCCAATGTGCTGTAATTACATTTATTCTTGTGTGACTATACTGTATGGTGCACTTGTGTTTATATGGGGGTTTCACTATGTTATTACACTGACACCTTACATCTGGGCCTAATACACTACTGTGGTTGAAAAATATAAGTTACTTCCTACATAAATATACAAATGAATTAAAATTTTAATGATTACACATAGAAAATGAAAATGGCTTTGATGAGGCTCAAATTGTGAATAACTACACACAAGGCGTATTCTCTAACCACTACACTATTGCATTAATGTGTATGTTGGATGTGTCTTGCTATTTAACTTATCATGCCATTCCCGCTGGGCTAAGCATAGCTAAGCAACGGCACACCCACGCAGCTAAGCTTAAACATTATTGCACATGTGAAAAAGAATTATTTGTTGGGTTTTTTACTTTGTACACTTCAGAATATCCATGCTAATGCTAAATCTGTTATTCTCTCAACTTTCTAGGTTTGTCTGTACAATTGTCCCTTATGGCTTTGTCCAGATTTCTTACTCTGACGGGTTGAGAGGTATGTGTTATATACGTCATACCTCTCTGATAATTCATGCTAATGCTAACCCTGTTATTCTATCAACTTTCTAGGTTTGTAGAGACAATTGACCCTTATGGCTTTGTCCAGATTTCTTACTGTGATGAGTTGAGAGGTGCAACAAGTGATCTCGCTCTATTTACATTGGTGTACGGCAATTCTGATGTGCAGTGTGCGTGAGTATTGTGAGAGCACTGCTCTTAGACACACACCCTATGCACTTGTACACAGAACCATGTCCATATTACAGCACAGCAGCGTGCCCACATGAATATGCATGGCACGCTGCCATGCTTTACAGGAGTGGTCCCTTCCATGCAGGAATCAGCTATTCCCGCATAGAAGTTTGCTGAATCCTGGGGTTGAAGCTTTTCTCCCCAGGCCTCCACTGAAAATGGGCTTCTATCCAGTTGGACTTTTCCAGTAATCAAATGCCAATAAATAAATAAAATGACATCATTTCAAATTACTTTTCTGTCTTTCAGTTTTAGTCAATACTGACCTTTCTTGAGTTTCCCACATCAGCACATTCATTTGACAAAATGAGTGTCACAATTTACTATGAACTCCCTCAGTAAAATGATCTGGGAACAGGTTTCAATCCCTGTATCTCCTGCACTGTTTCCCTAAGCTCATTCCCTATACACCTTATGCCCCCAAAGATAGGAGTGTGACAACCTCAATTACGTCACTCAGTACTGTTCAGACTGCTGAGGAAAGAGCAATAATATCAATGTTCGTTGCATTTACTGATGGCAGTCAAAGTAAAATTTGTCAGTTTTCACCTTGGGCAGTGAAATATAGTTCAGTACTATTGACCTCTGTGAGTGAATGGAAATCAATGAAAAGGAAAAGAGAGCTAGATCAGTTGCTATAACTATAAAATTCACATGTTTTAGCAGCTTTGTTATCCTGTAACACAGACCTTTATGACCTTGAACCCAAAAACAAGGGTATTGGCAACAATCATTTAACAGTATTTCCTATACAGTTGCCACAGACAAAGACATGGGTTAGCAAGGAGAAAAACATTTAGATGTAATGATAATATGATATTGTTTCAAGTCACATTGAAAGTGCAACAGAAACAAGTTATGAATGTTTTCCTTTCTCATTTGACAGTAAATGTCTGGATGATACAGATATTGCAAACAGGATACTCATGTACTCATGCAATATTAAAGAAAGACTGCAAACACTGCAGGTGTATCCCTTTCTTTCTGTATGATGCATCATTTCTATATCAATGCTTTCATAATAGCTAGTCTGTCTCAGTTGCATTGCCATATTTTCTTTTTAATGTGCTTAAAGTACTCTCTTGAATATGATCAACATTTCTTACTAAGGTAAAGTAACTATGGTCTTTAAAGTCAGCATTTGAATGTTAGGACAATCAATCTCCAAAATCACTCAATGTATTTTCAAAGTTTTGGTAAGTCTGTTTCCTCTGGCACATCCTCAGTAGGTGCAAATCAAAGAGGTGAGATGGTGTAAGCTGATTATTCCTGAAATCAGAGTAATCATAGACACCTGCAAGCCTTTAACAGGGAACACTTCTCAGTACTTGTCCTTGAATTACTTGGACTCATGTAGGGCACTTGCATGTATTCATATAGGTCCTTATACTATGTTTACATTCCCTACACTTAGTGTGGATTGTGGTATTTAGGAATGCTAATGATTTAACACATCATTTGCATACTCACAGTGCTCACAGGGCTGACGCTGAATTATGTAAAGGTAACCATGTAGCTAATGCTTTGTATCATCCTGAGTAGACTGTTTTGACCCAGAGAGATTGATACTGCTAAAATACATAACCTTTGGAGAATTATCTATTTTTTACACTGCTTTGAGAGGGTTGTCCTAACTTTGTGTGTATTCATAGGGAGCAATTAACTTTAAATTGTTTGTGTCCATGCTGTATGCATATTATAACTGGGCTCACTCTTTATTATATTTGTAATTATGTGTGTCTGTTTCTGTTTCATCTCATACATGGCTATGACACCCATAAGCAAATCTGTACACCACATGCAACCATATAGTGATGCAGTACCTGAGGCTATTATCTAAGCCTTATGTTGCCATGGAGCTTTTCTGTTAGAAAAAGGTATGGGTGACCAATCTGCCTGAGACAGGATATGGCAGGAGGTGGTTGATGACAATAATGCTGTTGGAGGGCATGGATGAACCTACTCCCAGATATGACACCAGGTAAGTGACATAATAATCTCTGCCACCACAGAGTGGCTGCAATTGCCTAGGAACTGGTGGATACAGGAGGTGGCCCTGCTACTGGACCACCTCTCACTAAAACTGATGAGTACCTGCCCATTTTCAGAGATCCCGATAGCTCAGCAGAGGGTTCCACCATAATCTTTGACATTGCTGCAGATGTTGATGACAGACCTAGAGTGTCACAAGCAGACCTTCCAGGAATGCAAAATGCAAGTGTCATTGTTATATCATTATATGCATATATTTTACATCTGACATTTATGATTATAAGTGTGTGTGCGTGTGTGTGTGTGTGTGTGTGTGTGTGTGTGTGTGTGTGTGTGTGTGTGTGTAATATATGTATATAAATAAATATATATATATATATATATATATATATATATAAATATATATATATATATATATATATATATATATATGTATGGGTCCCCTTCAGAATTTCAAAGCTTAAAACTTCGAAATTCATGTGATTGAAGTTTCAAAACTCCAAACTTAGAAATAGCCAGGGAATTGTTATGGCTAGGCTTGTATAGGCCCTAGGACTGATAGCCTAGTACCAACCTATGAACCTATGAACCTATGAACTTCTGAATGGAGATCGACATACAGCGTGGAATGGAAGATTTCCCTTTTCTTCGCTGTAGTGTGATCTCAGAGTTGGAATATCTGAGTAGTGGGGAGTGTGGGGGGGGCACATGTTTAATGTTTTGTTGACTGCTTTTTTGGTGGGGTTTCAAAATTTCGAGATTCCAAGATCTCGAGGTTCTGAGTTCGATATTTTGAACCTCTGGATTTTGGTATTTTGAAATTCTAAAGTGACCCCAAATACACATATATATGTATATATTTATGCATATATATATATATATATATATATATATATATATATATATATATATATATATATATATATATAGATAAATATATATATGGGTCCCATTCATTTAGTCGAATTTCATTTGGTCAGAAATTAACTATAGCCCCTGCCCTACTGCAGTGCGACCCTGGAGTGAGAATATAAAGTAAGGGGGTATGTGGGGGGCACAACCTCCCACAATGGGTGGTGTGGGGGGCATAGCCCCCCACATTTTGCAAATAGTTTTTACCGAATATATATATATATATATATATATATGTATATCAATGTATTTTTAATGGATACACTTTCATATAACAGTGCATATACTACAATGTCTTTTATGTGACTACGCCCACATTTCATATTGTGGAACTGTGGCCCCCACACCCCCCTTAGTTAATATTTTCACTCCAGGGTCGCACTGCAATGGGGCAGGGGTTATATTTCATTTTCGACTAAATGGAATCTGACAAAATGAGCTTTCAGTGAAATGAGCTTTCAGTGAAGTGTGCTGCCTGAAATAATTTTTGACCAAATGAGATTTGACCAAATAAAAGTAGACCCATATATATATATATATATATATATATATATATATATATATATATATATATAGATATATAGATATATCTATATATATATGTGTGTGTGTGTGTGTGTGTGTGTGTATAACACCAATGATAACTGTGAGTCGGACTATAGTCATAGATTAATAGTGTAGGTTGTTTTGTGGTGGAGGATACAATTGTTCACTACATTTTTGCATGAGAACATTTTTAATCAATACCTTTTCTCTTTTTTCTTGTTTCATTTGTATTTTTATTACTTAGCAGACTTCTTTCCTTTCCATTCCTGACAAAAAACACTTCTGGATTGCAGGGTGCCAGGCCACTTGCCCATGATAAGCATACATTTGGTTATTGTTACTAGTGTATGTACTGTATGTAAGGTAGATTCAGGTCTATCTGAGAGTACAATTTGTGTTGCTTTAGCATATGTTAAAGTTTAACATACCTTTCATATAATGAAAATATGTGATCAATTTTATTCCCCCATTTTCTGTTTGTTATTATAGGTGATCCTGAGAGTGTCACTGTGGAACTCCTACTACCTTATGTTGGAGTATCAGTAGCCTCTGATGATGATGTTGGCAATGAAGAGGCACAGTCTGGGTTTGAAATGGGTCAGTCTGACACTAAGATTGTGGCTCCTACATTCCCTGCCCATATTTCAGACACCCACCTTCATGGAGGTACTCAATAGAAATTTGCCCAAACAGCAGAGACCTCAAAGACAGAAACGCACTCAACCAACACAACACAGCACAAACCATAGGACACATAGCTTACCTCCACAGTGTGCCCCTCAACCTAACCCCTTAAGGCTAAACACCTTGCCCAATAGAGTAATCATAGGTGAGTCAATAGTGAGGCATGCAGATGTCCCACTCACTAGGTTGAATAAGGAGAAGGTAACAGTCAGTTGTCTGTCAGGTGCCAGAATCCAACACATAACACGCGCACTCAGGTCAGTCCATAACAAGTATAAGTATGACTCTGACATTGTCCATGTGGGTGTGAATGACTTGAGATGCACCTCCCTGGACTACATGAAAAGAGACATGGTGGAGCTCTCAGATTATGGGGCCCAGGCAGGGATGACACTAGCCCTGAGCAGTATCCTACCATCACCCAGAATTATACCGCAGTGCAAACACAAAAATAATTGACTTCAACAATTGGCTAAGTTTCTGTTGTCATTCTAAGGGGATCCAGCATGTTTCTGCTTGGGATGACATGATTGACAGACTTCTATGCTTTGTCAGAGATGGCCTGCATCTGTCACCCCTGGGTTTCTGGGTACTGGCTAAGGCTCTTGCCAGCCCTACAGTGCCTTTTTTCGGTGGAGTTCCAAAGACCAAATTACCACCATAACAGCTATAAATAGATGAACTCTGAGGGTCATGCTGCTCAATTCTAGAAGTCTAAATCTCAAGATGCACTCACTCGAAGCACTCCTCAAAATGGAGAACATTGACATTTGTGCTATAATGGAGACCTGGTTTAAAGTGGCAGAAAACACCCCTGTGCTACCAGGTTATAAGTCATTCCACACCATTCAGTCCCAAAACATGGACCAAAGCTCCAAAAGCAGTGGTCTTTCCATATTCATAAAGGATATGCACACCTCCAGACTAGCAGCCCAGCATAATGCAGCTGAGATACTTCAGGTACAACTAACATTGGGTAAGACTGTGATCCAGGTCATAGGCTGCTATAGGTCCCCAACCATGTCCCTAAACTCTCACTCCACATTCCTAAGCACCCTGGAATCTATCAAGGTCCATCCCAATACTCTCATACTAGGAGACTTCAACTACCCCTCCATCCACTGGGAAAACTACTCAAGCACCAATGCACTGGCCCAATGCTTCCTGGAATTCATCAGTTCCAATGCCCTGCACCAGCTCATTCTTACTCCACTAGAGGAGGCAACATCCTTGACCTGGTTATTACTAACATGGGCAACTGTTGCTCTACACCAATAGTCAATTCCTACCTGGTTAGATCGGACCACAAACTAATCATCATAGAAATCCACATCTCACCCACACCTCTTGCATAGGTATCCACCATGAAAAACTTCTCCAAAGCAGATGTTGGCCTCCTAAAAACAGAGGTGGCTAACTTCACAGCACCCATGCCAATGGAAAGTAGATGCATGACTGCCAAAGCATACAACAATGCACTGTACAACACGTACATAAATGCATTGAATTAGCCATACCCAACAGAACCAAGACGCTCTCCTCCAAAAAAAATAAAGCCAGTCTGGTGGTCTCCTGCCATTAATAAACTCTACAACAAAAGGAAGCAACTGTTGCAGAAAAAGGTGAAGTCCCAAAACTGAAAAAACACCCTTGTTAGCCTCAACAAAAAGTTGAAATCCCTCATCAAAACCTCTAAAGCCTGCTATGAAAGCAGAATTGTGGCAAACACTGAAAAAAAACACAAAGCCTTTTTTAGTTATATCAAGACTTTCTATGGCAATAACCAGATTTGAGTTTCTGCACAATGGTACCTCTTACACTGAGCCAACAGATATTGGCAACATACTGCATGACAGATTCAGTGACAACTTTATCCCGCTCACCCCCCTAAAGGACCAATCTCAATACTGGAAGAATGCCAGGCACCCTGCATTACTGCAGCACAGGTTAAAGCTGCATTGTCTAAGGCCATGAATACAGCTTCCATGGGATCTGAAAATATCCCCGGCTGTGTTCTACATGAATTACAAAATGAACTGGCACCACATCTGTGTGCTCTGTTCACTCACAGCCTAGCCTCAGGCTTTGTCCCTATCGAATGGTGCACTGCTATAGTCATCCCTCTCCATAAAGGAGTAGCGACTACAGACCCTATCACCCCATTAGCCTGACAAGTCTGATATGTAAGGCTATGGAGCACATCATCGTGGACCTAATTAACAAGGATATAAAGAATCTCCAAACTCTAGATCCCACGCAGTTTGGTTTTGTGAAAGTTAGCTCATGCCTGCTCAACTTGGTTGACTTCTTTGACTCAGTCACCAGAGAGGTGAAGGTAAGGCAGTTCATACTGCCTACCTCAATCTGGCCAAGGCCTTTGATACCATTCCTCACTCAGGAATTATTGATAAACTCACCAAACTAGGCATCAACCCCTATATCGTTAGGTGGGTTGCAAATTGGTTCAGAGATAGAACACACAGTGTGAAAGTAGAGGACTCCAAGTCAGACTTCCGACCATTCACGAGTGGAGTCCCACAGGGATCAGTCCTGGGTCCTCTCCTGTTTGGCATCTACTTCTCAGACGTCCAAGCCAACACGGAGGGACTCTGGCTGACCAAATTCACAGACATCTGCAAGCTGGGAGCCATTACTAACTCCCCAAATGATGCAGATATCCTACTGAAAGGCCTCACTGAGATCAATGTCTGGTGTCAAAACCAAGGCCTTAAGCTTAATGCCAAAACATGCGTCATCATCCCCTTTGGGAAAAACTCAGTTCCCACTAATTACCACATCAATGGGAGGCCACTGAACACTGAAGGTGTTATAAAAGATCTGGGAACAAAGGTTGACAGCAACCTCTGCTTCGGCCACCACATTGTCATTGTGGTCAGAAAGTCCTTCTCTGTGGCACATCTCATTACCAAAGGTTTTGTACCCAGGAAGAAAGAGGTCTTCATTTCTCTGTACTCGTCCCTCATTAAACCAATCATAGACTATAATGCCCCATTTGGCATCTACCTCACTAGACACCTGCAACAGCTGGAGATGCCGCAAAAGTACCTTGCAAAGAGGATCCTAGGCCTTAAACACATGTCCTACATGGTCAGACTCAGAAAACTCCAACTATTCTCTGTCTCATATCATCTACTAAGAGGCAATCTCTGTTTGACTTACAAAGCCATGTCTGACCCAGCTCTTTTAGAAATGCTACATCTAAAGAAATCCCAATCCCTCCACACTACATCCTCCAGGGACCTCTAACTCATTACCACAATCAACAGAACATGCTAGAGGGACAGGTTCATAACCCAGAGACTGCCAATGCTCTGGAACAGACTTCCAGTATATGTCAAGCAGAGCACCTCACTAGCCCTCTCTTAAGAGAAATCTTGATGAGTGGATGGGAAATAGAAAGTTCACCTCGGGGATCACGCCAGTAGTTCTACTTGATAGAGGTACTGGGAACTAATGACAGGTGGCACAATGCCAGGGCACTTCTATGGGCTAGGCTTGTAAAGGCCCCAAGGCCATTAGCCTAGTACACACCTATGAAGCTATGAACCTATGAGTAGGCCTAACCATACCCATGACACAGAGACCTCTGATATAGGACAAGTTGATCTTGACACAGTCGATCATGTTAATGTGGGTACTCCCTCTGCAGGGCCAGTCGCTTCTCCTGGTAGCCATTGTAAGGATGTGGTACCACATAGGAGAATTGGTAGGGGTGCTCAGAAGAGGCCTGCTGGTTACTCTCATCCTGAAGTCGGTGTGTCATTAGGTGCCATCAGACGTATATGTAAGACCATAGTGGAGGCACAGACACATTCTATCATGGCCTCAAAACAGATAATGTGACTACTAAATGTTGTGCATTCTGAAATGAGTGATGCCCAGAACTGTCTGGGCAACTCCTTAAACAGGATGAACAACACACGAGATTGGGTGGTGTTTGTGATGGAACTTCTGTTGGGGGGGGGATGAGCATTTATGTGGCTGGAGAACTGCTACATCTTCTAGTGATAGCAGATATGGTCGTGCAAGATCTCATTCCCATAATGACATTACATCCACTGCTCCATTAGTTATTGGAGTGTCCATACCCAGATAAGGTAGATCACATTTTTGTGGTTCTGGATGTAGTGGTGAGGAGAGATCATCCAGCAGACATCACTCATGTTCAAAACCTGACTGCTAGCTAGGGATATACATGTAGCAATATATCTACTGGCAGAGGTGGTTCTCCTGGTCAGGGGTAATGATGCTGAACTGAGTAGACTACCATGTACGGCTCATACCTGTCTGAGATGTCAGGAGGTAGTGCTAGCACAGTGCTTAAATGTGTTCATAGAGGCACACACACACACACACACACACACACACACACACACACACACACACACACACACACACACGCACACACTCACATAGACAAAGTAAAGTTTTCACTTGCTAGTTCCACATCACACACATGCAAACATCCAAACAGCACTGTTGAGTGCTATGCATCTGTTGTTTCTGGAGCTGAACACATGTTTCTTACTCACACACACTCACTTCTTTGGAGTCAGCCTTGTCCTCCTACCCCTCCACCCCAACCATGTGTAAATGATGATGGCTGTGGATATATAATGCTTACTTATTCACAAGCTTACTTTTATTAATTTATTTATTGGCATTTGTTGACTGGGAAAGTCCACTGGGCACTTGACCCATTTTCATTGGAGGCCTGGGGAGAAAAGCTCCACAATTAACAAACAGCTATTAGCCCTAGGGCCTATACAAGCCCAGCCAAAAAGGTACCCTGGCTTTCGCCATGCAAGATAGTTATTTTCCTGTCGAGCAGAGCCACAGAGTTGATCCCCGGGGTGAATCTCCTATTTCCCATCCAATCATCAAGATTTTTCTTGAAGAGTGCTAATGAGGAGCTTTGGTTGATATAGATAGGTAGTTTGTTCCAGAGTATGGGAAGTCCCTGGGACAGCAATCTGTCCCTCCAGCATGTTCTGTTTATTGTGGGGACAAGGTTTATGTCCCTAGAATGTGTAGCTCGGAGGGATTGGGATTTCTTTAAGTGGAGCATGTCTAACAGTTCTGGGTTTGACATAGCTTTGTATGTTAGGCAGAGATCGCCTCTGAATAGGCGATATGCGACAGAGTAAAGCTGGAGTTTTTTGAGACAGTCTACATAGGGCATCTGTTTGATACCAGTAATCCTCTTTATGAGGTATTTATGTGGCCTTTCCAGTTGTTGTAGATGAATTGTGAGGTACGTACCAAAAGGGGTGTTGTACTCTATAATGGGTCTAATAAGGGATGAGTAGAGGGGAACAATGACCTCTTTTTTTCCTGGATGAGAAACCTTTTGCGATGAGGTGTGCCATGTAGAAGGATTTCCTGACTACTGTGGTGATGTGATTATCAAAGGAGAGACTGCTGTCTACCTGTGTCCCAAGGTCTCCTATCACACTTTCGGTGTTTAGTAGACTATCACCTATGAGGTAGCTCATAGGTACAGAGTTTTTACCAAAGGGGATGACAATGCACTTTTTGGCATTGAGCTTGAGGCCATGGCTTTGAGACTAGGCATCTGTCTCAGTGAGGCCCTTTTGTAGGATGTCCACATCATTGGGAGTTTCAATTATGGCTCCTAGTTTGCAGTCATCTGCGAACTTTGTTAGCCAAAGACCTTCTGTGTTAGCCTGTACTTAAGAAAAGTAGATACCAAACAGGAGAGGACCCAAGACTGAACCCAGTGGTACTCCACTTGTCACTGGTCTGAAGTAAGATTTGGAGACTGCTACTTTCACAAGTGTGGGTTCTGTCAGTGAGCCAGTTGGCAACCCATCTTGTGACATAGGGATTTATACCTAGTTTAGTGAGTTTATCTATAATTCCAGAGTGGGGGGTGGTGTCAAAAGCCTTGGCAAGATCTAGATAGGCTGAACCACCTTACCCTCATCTACGGCTTTGGTGACTGCTTCAAAGAAGTCAATCAGGTTTAGGAGACATGATCTGCCTTTTACAAACCTGAACTGGGTGGTTCCAGAGTTTGGAGATTACCAATGTCTTTGTTTATAAGTTCTATGATGATACGTTCCATGGCCTTGCAACCAGGCTTGTTAGGCTAATGGGGAGTTAGTTCCAGGGGTCTGTGGTCACTCCCCCTTTGTGGAGTTGGATAACCTTTGTTGTGTGCCATTCAGTGGGCACAAAGCCTGAGGTGAGGCTATGACTGAACATCCTGCTTAGGTGGGGTGTCAATTCATTGTGTAGTTTATGTAGAATGCAGCCTGGGATGTAGTCAGGTCCCATGGATGCTGTGTTTTTGGCTTTGGAGAGTGTGGTTTTTACCTGTGGAGCCATGATTACTGGAAGTTTGCATTCTTCCGGAATAGAGATGGGCCCTTTAGGGGTGAGGAGGGTAAAGTTAGCATTGAACTTATCTGCCAGGATGTTGGCAATATCAGTTGGTTCTGTATATTTAGTGCCATTGTGCTGTAACTCAGAGCAGATCTGAGTGTTGCCATTATGATTCTTGACATAGCTATAAAATGCTTTGTGGATGTCTTTAGAATCCATGGTGATTTTGTTTTCATAACTAGCTTTGGAGGATTTTATGAGGGATCTCAGCTTCTTAATGAGGCTGACTAGGGAGTTCTTCTAGTCATGGGATTTTACTATTTTTTGCAACATTTTCTTTCTTCTGTTGTAGAGTTTGTTTATGGCAGGGGACCACCAGATTGTCTTCCTTTTTTTGGAGGATAGCATTTTGGTTCTCTTAGGGATAGCACAATCCATGCACTCATGTAAGTGCTTATAAAGTGCATTTGTGTAGTATTCAGCAGTCATACCTCTATTGTCCATCTGCATGGGTGTTGTGAAGTTGCCACTTCTGTCTTAAGAAGCATGAAATTGGCTTTGAAGAAAGTACTTACGGTGGTTTCCCTAATGGGGGGTGGGGGCGGGATGTGGATGCCTAGGCTGATTAGCTTGTGGTCGGATCTGACCAATGAGGAATTGACCTCTGGTGTGGAACACTGGTCACCCCTGTTGGTAATGACCATGTCTAGGATATTGCTGCCCCTGGTGGGGTGTGGATGGGTTGATCCAAGGCGTTGGAATTTATGAATTCCAGAAAACATTGAGCAAAAGAGTTGCAGCATGAGTAGTTTTCCCAGTTAATGGTGGGGTAGTTGAAATTGCCCATTATTAGGGTGTTGGGTTGTATCCTAATATTTTCCAGTGTATCAGGAAATGAGGAGTGGAAATCCTTGGGCATGGTGTGGGATCTGTAGCAAGTTACAATTTGGATCGCGATCTTGCCCAGAGTTAGTTGCATTTGGATAATCTTGGATGCATTATGCTGAGCAACTAGCCTGGAGGAGTGGATATCCTTAATGAATTTGGACACACCTCCACCTTTAGTGTTTTGGTCCAGGTTAGGTGACCGAAAGGTGTGGTATGAATTATAGCCTGGCAATACAGGGGTGCTCTCTAGAGCCTTGAACCAGGTCTCTGTCACTGCACAGATGTCGATGTTCTCCATTTAAGGAGTGCCTCGAGTGAATGCATTTTGAGGTTTAGACTTCTAGCATTGAGTAGCATTACCCTCATATTTTGCTTGCTTGTACCTGTTATGGTGGTTAATTTGTCATTTGAACCTTGCCTAAAAAAGGCACTATAGGGGTGGCAAGAGGCTTAGCCAGTATCCAGAATCCCAAGGGCGACAGGTGTAGCCCATCTCTGGCAAAGCATTGTGGTATGTTGATCATGTCATCCCAAGCAGACAGATACTGGATCCCTTAGAATGACACCAGAAGCTTAGCCAATTGTTGAAGTCAGTCATTTTGCCCTTGTACTGTGGTATCTTTCTGGGTGATGGCAGGATGCTACTTAGGGCTAGAGTCATACCTACCTGGGTTACAAGATTGGAGAGCTCCTCCATGTCTCTTTTCATGTAGTCCAGGGAGGTATGTATCAGGTCATTCAGACCGACATGGACAATGACAGAGTCATATTTGTATTTGTTGTGGAGTGACCTGAATGCGTGCATTATGTGGCGGATTCTGGCACCTCGACAGGCAGCTGACAGTAACTTTCTCCTTGTTTAGCCTAGTGAGTAGAACATCAGTGTGCCTGGCTATAGAGTCACCTATGATGAGAGTGTTGGGTACGTTGTTATGCCTTATGGGCCGTGGTTGAGTGGCACACTGAATTTGTGGGCTATGTGTCATTTGGGTTGTGTTGGGGGTAGAGGCTGCATGTGTTTCTGCTTTAGAGGTCTCTGTTGATGAGCAGATTTGTATTGAGAGCCTCCATGAATGTAGGTGTGTGTTTTGTGTTGTTATGTGTGTGTTTTGGTGCTGTAGGTTTTGAAGGACTATGTGATGAGGTTGGTGTGGTGCAAGTGTTTACTTTATTCCTCTTGACTGTCTAGTCCAGTTTTGGGTGAAGAGAGCTTTGCTTCCAGTTTGGCTATACAAGTGCATCTCTCACAGGTTGTATTGTTGGGTGGTAGGAGGAGAGGGTTGTCTGTGTACATGAGGCAATTGCTGCATTGCTCCAAGATGCCCAGATTCATCAGGTAGACAGGAGAAAACACTGGGAGCTGACCCTTTGACATGGCTGTCTAGGTGTTATTTATTAAGTACTAAAAACTGTTTTCCTCTAGACACGTGAGGAAAGTTGAGTGCTGTAGTAATTTGCAGCTTATCTAGTGCTTACAATGAGTTCTGAACAAGTGCTGAGCTCAAAGAAACAGATTTGAGTGCTAATACTAAAAAATGGCTAGTTCTAAGGGAAAATTTGAAGAGCAGACTTTATGGCACCAGGAATAGTTTAACCCTAGCTAAGCGGTGATGCATAAAGTGTATTTATGTATATACATATATATATATATATATATATATATATATATATATATATATATATATATATATATATATATATATATATAAAACAGTAACAAATGAGCAAACTGATTTAAACAAATTAACCAATTAATAGCTAAAAACTGAGCCCCGTTTTAGCAGTCTTCGATCAGACAAGTTCTAACTGCACACTCCTGCCACTAGAGTGTAGGGGAAGCTTCTCAAAAAAAAGATGGTCTGGATTAGTGCTCAAGTTATACAAACAAAGCTAGATTCAGCAGGTCTGAATTAAGTCTATGCTATAGCAAACAAAGCATACCAGTTTCAGAAAGAAACAGTTCAAATAAGCAGGCACAATAAGCCTTTAGCCAGAAACTCCCAGCTCAGAAGGGCAGAATCTACCCTCTCCTCCCACAAGAGTGCAGACCACACCTTCTTAATGTAAAATAACTGGCCCAAAGCCCAAGTGCTTAAACCAGAACTAATACACTCTTAGAATAACAGAAACTGAGCCTTCAGTCAGCAACTCCCAAATTAGAAGGATGTAAGCTACCAGTCCTGCCACAGCAGTGCAGACCACAAACATTCTTAATGTAAAACAACTGGTCTGAAGCCCAAGTGCTTCAACCAAAGGCTTAGAATAATAGTTACAATTTAATCAGGCTACTAACAAGCAATAATAAATGCAGCAGAATAAATGCAACAGAGTAGGAAGAAACACAAATACAGTAAAAACAGATGAATAAAGTGCAATTTTTTATATAACAATATAAAATGAGCAAACTGATTTAAACAAATTACTCAATTAATCAGTAAAAAAGCTCAAAACTGTGCCCTGTTCCAGAAGTCTTCAATCAGACAAGTTCTAATTGCACACTCCTGTCACTAGGGTGCAGGGGAACCTTCTCCAAAAAAAGATGGCCTGGATTAGTGCTCATGTTATACAAATAAAGCTAGATTCAGCATGCCTGAATCTAGTCTATGCTACAGCAAACAAGGTGCACCAATTTCAGAAAGAAACAGTTCAAATAAGCAGCCACAATTATCCTTTAACCAGAAATTCCCAGCTCAGAAGTGCAGAATTTAACCTCTCCTCCCACAAGAGTAAAGTCTACAAACCTTCTTAATGTAAAATAACTGGCCTGAAGCCCAATTTCTTAAATCAGAACTAATACATCTTTAGAATAACAGACACTGAGCCTTCAATCAGCAATTCCCAATTTAGAAGGATGTAAGCTACCTGTCCTGCCACAACAGTGCAGACCACAAGCCTTCTTAATGTAAAACAACCAGTCTAAAGCCCAAGTGCTTAAATCAAAAGGCTTAGAATAACAGTTACAATTTAATTAGGTTACTACCAAGCAGTAATAAATGCAGCAGAATAAATACAATTGAGTACTTTTAAGAAAAAACAAAAGCAAAATAAAGTTCATTTTTTGTAGTAAAGTGCAAGGAGAGAGGAAGGAGGAGCAGAGGTTAAGAACCTAAGTGAGTTGGCCTTCTCAAATGTTCTCTCTGTATTAAGTAGAGTGAACACCAGACTGGAAGAGGTGTCCCAGATCAAATATACAGTAGGGGCGGGCAATTGCAAAGCCACCAACTATAACAACTCCACAAGAATAGGGTGGGGAGAGGGGGAAAACAGTTTCAGGACAGATGAGAAACAGAAAACAATGCCAGAAAATATATAAAACAATTCAGTCAGGCAAAATTAAGACAATGCAGCACTCTGAAAGATTAAAATGCCAAGAAATATACTTATCAACCAGCTATATATTTCCAGATTTTTTTGGGAATCACACCAGCCAGAACCCAGGAGTTTCCAACAGTGTATGCAAGAAATTACAAACAAAAACTATTTTTAAATCAGCAAGTCTTGAAGCAATCATATAACACAAAAGCTGTTAGACCAGTTTTATAAACTCCACCTCAGAAATAGAGGGTAAGCAGTTTCAGGACAGATGAGAAACAGAAAACAATGCCAGAAAATATATATAACAATTTAGTCAGGCAAAATGAAGACAATGCAGAACTCTGAAAGGTTAAAATGCCAATAAATATACTTATCAATCAGCGTTATATTTCCAGATTGTTTGAGAATCACACCAGCCAGAAACCAAGAGTTTCCAACAGACTTTTTGGGTTTGGCTACACTTAATAGAGTTTTTTCAGAAGAGTGGAGGGATTGAGTAGGGGTGTATGTGTGTAAGATGGATTGGAGACTGGGACAGCTATCAGGTTGAAAACTTAATTTATGGGCCATAGAGAGTTGAGTAAATTGGAGGCAGTGGTAGAATTCTAGCCAGGATAGGTTTGAGAGAGCAGTACAGTGGTGTGAGCGGTTACATAAGTTTGATGCAAATTTTGCTATTTTATAGTAGCATTGTTGCAGCTTGTTACTAAGTGATGTGTGGAGGTTGATGAAAATTGGGTTGTCATATATAAGGGATGGAATAAGCCAAGTGTTTGATAGTTTATTCCTTGTTTGATTATCGAGATATAGTTTGTGTCGGTATAATTTGCCTAGACTAAAATGCGTCTTCTTTACAGTGTTCAAGATATGTTGTTCAAGGGAAAGTTTTTGTCAGTGGTAATTCCTAGTAGTTTTTTAAACTGTACCTGTTCGTTTACTGTTTTGTTATGGGAGAGAATTTTGAATTCTGTAGATTGAGGTTTTGATGAGAAGAGTAACAGTTTGGTTTTCCTTGGGTTAAGCATTAACTGAGAGTCATCCAGCCAGTTTTCTATAGCGGAGAAAGCTTTTTGGGTTATTTTCTGGAGCTTGATGAAATCATGGGAGGATGAGATGATAGTGGAATCATCTGCATATTGAATTAGTATGCTGTCCTGAGAGGCTTTGTGAAGATCATTAATGAAAATATTAAAAAGCAGTGGTTCTAATATGGATCCTTGTGGAAAATTTGTTGATTTCCTTTTCCTACTCATTTGTGAATTATTGCTTCTAAAATTGTTGAACCTCATTATATTTCAGTTAGTATTGTCATTACACCACTGAAAGCATAAGGTACTGCAGTCTTGTTTCTTCGTATAGCTGTGCAAATGAAGCTATAATTGACCTCTTCCATGTTTTACAGATGATGGTCAAATAAAATGCTTAATACATGACACTGTTTGCAATATATAATTAATACAGCAAAACTCTGATAGAGAAGATATTACTGACATACTGTAACTGCAAACCTCAGGCAAATGCTCTGTTTAGGGGTATATACATTTTTCCATATCAGTGTAATCAGTTGAATAACTTTTTTTTCTTTACAGGTTGCATACTTCCTGTGTGGAGAATCTACGTTCCTTTTTATAAAGCTGTCTCATTATGTTAAACCCATTTAACATAGCGAGACAGCTTTAAAAAAAGCAACGGAGAAAGGAAGATCTCTGTTACTTTTTTTAAACTGTCTCGCTATGTTAAACTCCTTTAACATAGCGAGACAGTTTCTAAAAAGCAACAGAGATCTTGCGTTCTCCGTTGCTGTAAAAAAAAAAAAAAAGACTTATACTAATGGAAAAAGTCCAGGCGACTGGACCTTTATCCATTAGTATAAGTCTTTGATTTACAACATGCACGCTGACCAATCAACATGCACGTTTTGGAATATTAATGGGAGGTCATTGTATAATGCAAGTTATCTGACTTAATGTTCAGTAATTATGGCGACAGGATGTGCAGTGAGAGAGCTGGAAATTTACAGAATTTATGGTACAATTTTGCTGACAGATACTGATCTTGGTTTAAGCTGCCAGTATGGAGCAAATACTTAAGTAACATTAACAGAGTGAACAGGGAAAGTGTTAAAAACAATAACTGGATCATTCATATATAAACAACCAGTAAAATAAACAACAGGCTACTAGCCCAAAAAAATCTTTAGCACCTTGGCTCAGCAGCCTTCAAGAAGTAACAAACCATACAAAACCTTCCCATATATAACAAATAAACACTAATTTATATAATCAATAAAACAATAAAAAAAAAAATAAATACAATATTTCCAATTAATCTCACAGTATAAACCATATGGTAATACAGCATAATAATTCAATATAAAAACAAATTATTTCAAAAGAAATCTATCTTTTAACATACCACTGTATCCTAATTTAATATGCACGTTTTCAAGAACAGTCCCTTGTAACAATGTGAAATTGGATCATTCATGTCACACACACACACACACACACACACACACACACACACACACACACACACACACACACACAATGATAGAGACTTTAAGAGTCAAAGACTTAGAAGCAGTCAAGTAATTTGTTAAGTGAGTTAATGGTGTGAGAGTAACAAATGAATGAGCAATCCACCATCTGTTTTGTACAAGACAACTAATAACCAGCAATCCAACAGAACTGTCCAGCAAAATAGACATTCAATTCCATTTTTTATAGTTTTCTTTCAGAAAATTAACAATTTCATTTGAAACCCAGTCTTAATTAAAACAGTAAAATAAATAGCCCCCAATGCATCCTGTGACCCTATGTCATGAAGGTGGTCAACATTGTTGTTATATAATTGTGTTCATAATAATTACTCTGACTCCCTTGACAGATTTAATAAACTACTAGTTTATGTTGTGAACCCATTTAACAAACCTACTTTTAGTGACATGTTAGAACAATATTTTCCTGCGTTAGTCATCATGAAGCAATCTCCAATATCAGTTTCACATACCTTCTGAAACAATAGTAAATTTGATTGAATGTTGGACTATAACAATCTTAAATCTGACTTTCAAAAGTATGGGCTCAGGTGTTGGCAATATTTACAAGAAAGGAATATATCAGAGGTACATAAGATACAAAATGCCATACAGAGCAATCACAGACTCCACCTTATGAAAAAATGGAATGTTAACAAGGATAACAATAAAACAAGAGTTAGGATTGACTTTTCTTTATAAAGAATGGGATAATGGGGAATTACATATAGTCAATGTCTGCATACTGTTATAATGAACTGGAGCAGTATGTTGAATATTTCAGTAGAGCAAGAGATATGGAGAAAGATGATGACCCTATACTCAGTCAAAGATATTCCAGGTATATTGCAATTTACAATGTTTAAGCTAAACTGTATTTGTCAGTATTCACCTCTAAGTTTCTTTAAATGGAGGTGGTCAAGTGCATCAGAATGTGGGTGATCTTTGACTACAGAAACAAATTACTTGTAGATCATTTGGGGTTGAACAACCTCTAGGAATATGTGAGATACAGTAATTAAAACAATGTGCTGGACAACTAGAGTGCAGTAACAAAATAGGAAGGAAGCCAGATTCTGGATTTTGTCCTTACTCCATTCTCAGCAAATAATAGATCAGTCTACATGGATGTTGGTTAAAATAATATGTTTGTCTGTTACTAGTGGAATTTAAATTTAAAGTTTGGGAAGCTGCTGGTACAGTCCCAGTTTAGTTTGTTTGTTAAAATATGCACCCCTAACAGTGGTTGATCAGTAAGAATGGCAGGAGCATTGGATTATTTATGCATTTATTTATTTGTTTGTTTGTTCATTTATTTATTGCATTTGCTAACTTGGACTATCCACTGGGCATAAATGGGCCCTTTTTTCAATTGAGTTCTGGGGAGAAAAGCTTCATTTCATAGAATACATTAAGATTACAATTATTTTTTTTTTCATAGACATAAAGACAAGGTACAGCTTTACATTTTTTCATAAACAATTGAGATTACTTAGTCTATTAGAGAAATTACAATGCAAATATACTTATTTTATACAGAGATTGCAATGCAGATATATTTGTTTATATACATTTGATTAAAAACATATAAATAATATGTACAGTTAATATGTACAGACAGTAAATTACTTTACTCTCTTCTGGGAAAATGAGTACATTGGATAAACATTTTACGTTATTCATTTTTGCAATATCATAGTCTGTGAATGGGTGACACGTGGTCAGTCCTGAGGTAACAAAGCTGATAGAATGAATATGCATTTAGGTTGATGGAAGGTTTGGAAGAGTTATGAGTTTTTTTTTTTTTTGTGGTGATAAGCTGGGTGTTTGAAGGGGTCTACTTCAAATTACTGAATTACTATAATGTTGAACCACAAAACATTGAGACCATAACATTAAAAGTTCAGAACATTGAAAAGTTAGAACATCGAAATTACATAACAATGAAAATTTCAGTCATTTGGTCATATATCATTGAAAGTGTTACATGGTTATGGTTTAAAGTGTTAATTTTGTGGTATCACTTTAAGAAGTTGTAGTGTGTAGTAAGCAAACACGGTGGATAGTACATTTTGTGGTTTAGGACAAATTGTCAGGTTGTATAGTGAAAGGTTATCAGATAATGGTTAAGCATTATTGTGTTTGATTGATGGATTTATTAGTTTGAAAGAAGTCATGTCAGTGTTGTGGAAAGTGATGGGATAAGTGAGTAGGGGAGTAAGTTTTTATTTTGGCAGTATGTACGTGTTGTCATGAAAATAGAAGTACATGTTTGAGATATTATTGGTATATTCTGTATGCAGATTGCAATACAGTGGGGAATGGGAAAATTACCTTATCTCCACTGTAGTGTAATCTTGGAGTTGGTATATTTAATTTGCAGGGTGGTGTTGAAACAAGTATATTTGTTGGTTTAGTTATGTTTGAGGTGGAGGGGGTATTATTAATATGTGAACTGTAACATTCGATGTTATGGGATGTGATGATTTAAATTTGCAGTGTTATGTGGTTTCATTGTTCTAAGTTTTCAGTGTTATGTGTTTTCAGTGTTATGGTCTCAGTGTTTTGTGGTTCAACATTATAGTAATTCAGTGTTTTGAAGTAAACCCATTTGAAGAGGGTAAGTTTGAATAGGAAGTATGGAACAAAAGAGAGGGGCCAATAAATGAGGATGAGGAGTAAGAAATATAGTAGTTAAGGAGTAGGAAGGCATAACATGGGTGTAATGAATTGAGTTAGTCAAGGTTTGAGAAAAAGCAGTGCCAGAAATCCATGAAGTGATATTTTAGTTCTGCTTTGAAGGTTGCAGTGTATTCAATTAGCCTTAGTGGTAGGAAGACAGAGTTCACGATTGCAGAGATGTGGGAACAGTACATAGCATCTTCTGAGATGGTTTTGGATTCGGTTACTACTAGCAAAGATTTCTTAGCTGATCAAAGGTGGTGGTTTGGCTGGTAATGCTGTAAGAGATGCTTTAGGCTAGGGCAGTTTTTACATTTGTAGATGAGGTTATGCACTATGTTTAGTTGTGAGACAGTTAAGTAGTGAGGGTAGTTCAAGCCAGAGAATCTGCTTCATGGTTGAAAAACAATTATCTCTGATTGATCAGATTTGATGATGACTACAAATTGGGTATAATTATCAAAACCCCAAAAGCAATATGAAGAAATATTGCATCATAAGTTAGAGATATAAGCACCTTGCTAGATGCATCCCTCTCATTTGATAAGAACATAGTACAAAAAGAACATAGGAACAATATGAGTCAAACAAGCACAGGGACCATAAGAGGCCTAGTCATATACACCTTCAAGTTGGCACTCTTAAATGTTCCTCACTGTCATTATAAGTACTTAAGTAGTATCTGCCTCCTGCATTTATTTATTTACAATATGATAATCAGGTAATGGAGCTGGTCTAATGACCTTATTCAGTCATGACCCGAGTACAAAAGTACAATAACAAATAATTGCATGAGATTAAAAATACAAAAACATTTTAGTATTAACAAAATTTACAATATAAAATAGGTAAGACAAATGGTTTGCAGATGAGTAAACCAAAACCATTAGCCAGTGTCTCAAATGCAGGTGTACAGGGATTCCTTTTGTACACGTTGCCTGAAATTCATTTTGAAAGAAGACATATTTTCAAGGTTTCTTATGTCTCCAGGTAGTTGATTTGATATAGCAGGCCCAATTCAGGATAGGGCTTTTCCCATCAAATGGTAAGTTTAAATTTAGCCGAACAGGTATGAGTAAAGATTGTTGGTTGCTTCAAAGAAAGTAGTTTTGTTTCCTTATCAGTAATAGTCTTTTAAAGGGGGGGTGCAGTAGCCTAGTGTTAGTATTTTAAATAGAAGAGGACTTATAAAATAAGGAGTTGTATAAGTAATTGAGAGCCAGTAAACCTTACTGGATTGGATGCAGTAGTATGAATTCTTATCAGCATGGAGAACAAATCTGAATATTTAGGATTTGTTGGGTGTTTTGTGCTGACTAAACTGTGATCAATCATAGGACATATTCTAGTTTGGACATTAGCACACCATCACCATCCACTCTGCTTGGGCTAGAAGATAATAATACAGTTTTAATTGTGCCAGAGCTTTATATATACCAATGTTTGTGTAATTGTTAAAGATTAATATGGTGAGGCAACAGTACACAGAATTTATGGGGAGCATATTCACAGGGATAGACTGCAGAAACAAGTTCAATATGATCATAATCAGACTTTACCTTGAGAAGAGCATTCGGTTCCAGAAGCAGTACGAGGACCATGCCTATCAACTGTAGAGATTTTCTCAGAATGTCCAGATTTTTGCCTAATATTTCTCATCTGTTTTTCATAAATTTGTGGTTTTCTGGCAAATTAGTGACAAATCATTAAAGACTGAAGTTATAAATTAATGAAAGACATTTGAGTTTCAGACATCATACCCTTCAGAAAATTCATGCTAATGCAAAACCTGTTATTCTATCAACTTCCTAAGTTTGTAAGAGTAGTATTTAAAAATGTTCCCTACTTTTGGACCTTCTTCCCACTTTTATTTATGGCTTTGTTCAGCTTTCTTGCTCTCAGAGGTTAAGAGGTATGACAGGAGTGAAGATGGAAACCATCAAAAGAGTGTAGTGAGGAGGAAAAAATAGAACCAAAGCTTTGAAGAATTTATTTTTTCATTACAGACCAAAAGAGACTCATGGAACTTGATATAGGTACAAAAAAGATCATGTCCAAAAGCTGTGGAAGAGACTCCTTGAATAAGAGTGGAATAGATGGAAGCAGAAGACACTTTCAAAACTCTGTAGTGAAAATTTTCTCTGGATTTTTATCTGATTTTTATCGTTAGTGTTGATAACATATGGAATGGACTAACAAAGTGAATGGTAAGGGGGAATTCATCAATGAATGCAACATTCAAGGTCAATTGAGGAAATGTAGGCATGAAAAAATGAAACAAAGAAAAACTATGGAGTTGACTTAGGATGTTAAAGGCTATTAAAGAATATACTAGGTACAGTGAATGCATCTTTCTGAGGACAGCTGTAATAAAATATAATACTCATAATGGGCACAGTTCTCATGCACTAGTCATTTGAGAGAAACATTATAATGATTTAAGAAAATTATATGGTCAAAAGTTACTATGTCACAGAGCAAAAAGACAATTGTCATTACTAAATGAAAAGTTTAAAACCTTTTTTTGGAAGCACTGTCATACTCCCAACTCTTCCTCATTTTCAGAAATGTCCATGACTTTGTCTCAAAATTTTGCTCTGCCCTTCCTAATATTGACAGCTTTGATTGAAAACGTCATGTGTTACATTTAATAAATAATGGCAATTATGTAAAAAAAAACTTTGCTTCAGAAATTGCACATTAATTCACATCTGCTTATTCAGTTAACATTCAAGTTATTCATTTCAATATTTAAAAAAAACAATGTTGACTCCCTAGGTATTTCAGGATTTGTCAGTGTTTCAAGATGTAAGAGGTTGTGAGCTATTGTTTTGTGTCCTATGGGTAGTAAAATCTACTTACTTCAGACAGATACACTCTGTAATAATAAATATGCCTTGTTTTCCATATTGTGGTCTTTCAGTGCATCCTATCAAAATTTAGCAAATGTTCTTATAGTTGGATGGGCATACACATTCAGTCGTCTTCATTTCATCCTTTAAACTATGCATTATTCATGCATCACTCTGTATGTTCAAGATTCGTTGCAACATGAAATGAAATATGACATTTGGTATTTTAGATATGCAGGAGAAAATAAAAAGACTTAGATGCCAGTATATATGTAAAGCTATAATATATTTAAACTGTACCAACATGCCCCCAGCACACACACACACACACACACACACACACACACACACACACACACACACACACACACACACACACACACACACACACAGAATCAAATTTTGCTGCAGTTGCAAGAAGGCCATGGGTTTAATTTCCCACTGGTGACAGTGCATATACATTTCTGGACAATGTGCATGCAAAAAAAAAGCTAATCAACATTAAGCCCTAATTAATCCCTCAGTATTTAGCTATTAAGTATCAGCAGCTGTCTTACATGCCATATGCTAATTAACATTATTAAACTTCAGGAATAATTGTCTCCATTGTTCTGTGTCATAATACCCTCACTAATTGTACTATAGAGAGTACTGGCTATAAATGGTAGATAGTGTTCTGTTACATTGCTTGAAGTTTAATGAGCAATTTACCACATCTCATAACTGCAAAAACAGAATGTTCAGCAGAGGAAATAGGGGCAGCATAATGCTTTAAATCACATCTTTATAACTGTGTTCTGTGGCCACAGGACATTCATCTTTAATAACAAACCAACTGGTACTGCCTAAAGAATAAAACATTCCATGGAATAAAGTTCATCAGTACAGAAACACACACACACACACACACACACACACACACACACACACACACACACACACACACACACACACACACACACACACACACACACACCTCTCCCTCTCTCTCCTCTCCCTGTCCCCACACACACACACACACACACACACACACACACACACACACACACACACACACACACACACACACACACAAACACGCGTGTGTGTGTGTGTGTGTCTCAGTGTTTACGTGTAGCAACTATGTACTGCAGTTTTTCAATTCTCAATGTTTGGAAATGGCACCATGAAAAAACTAATTACAGTAAATGTCGTCACAGTTGCTGCCAGCAGCTATGAAACCTGGTGACATTGATTGAAGTTGCTCTTGGTCCCACAATTTCATTGAGATAAGGGGTACTCTTTTTCTAGGAAGTGCAATGATAAATGAGATAATTTTAATTAAGAAAGGGTTAAACCCACTGCACATGGGTAGAGGATTGGACCAAAGACAAGTATGTAGTTATTTCTGCCATTTAAATGTCATCTCAAGCAATCTGATTTCAAACCAAAATACACAGAAATCATTTTAAGATCTCCCAAACCCATGAGCAAAATTACTCCCATTGCATATGAAAAGCTGACCCACAGCTCACATTCAACACTCTGGATGGGATAGTCTAGTCAGACAATATGCCCATTGAATCTGCAGGTGATACTTCGTCTGTCGGCTTTTCCCGGTTAGGGATCACCACAGCAGAACTTTGGTCCGCTAATGATTGGCAGTAGATTTTTACAGAGCTGAGGTGCCAACCCGATGCCCAACCATCAACGAAGGCATGCCCATTCATGCATGTCTTTCGGATGCCACTCGACAGCGGGGAGGACATGCAGACTCCACACAGAAGGCGCTCCAGCTGAGAATCGAACGGGAGAACCTCTTGCTGTGAGGCGACAATGCTAGTGTTGCACCACAGTGGCTTAGAATCTGCAGGTGATACTATGAAAGAAAAAACATTTTTTGCTAGGGTGTAAATGCCTCCCTGCAACAGCAAAACCTCACCATACCTCTGTACTTGAATATGCCAACATCATGGTCAAACAGTTGTGGAAAAAAGAAAAATACTCCCAAGTGAAAAGAAAATATACTACTGTTATCTCACAGAAGAGTGCATAAATGTGAAAACATTTTTGCACTTCTCAGATTAGGAAGATGAGACTACGAAGAATACAAGCCATGAGATACACATACACACAAACACACAGACACACACACACACACACACACACACACACACACACACACACACACACACACACACACACACACACACACACACACACACACAGATACATGCTATTCATGATGACATGCAAAGATACAAGTAATGAACAGGGTTCTCTAATCCATGCACATAAACACACACACACACACACACACACACACACACACACACACACACACACACACACACACACACACACACACACACACACACACACACACACACTCACCCACATACATGCACATCTCTTTCCTTATATACAAGTAATTTCACCTATGACACAAATAAACAGCCTTGTATTCAATGTGTCTATATTTGTGGGTTATAGTAATTATTTTCCCTTGGTTTCAGTTGGCTGTGTTAATTGCCTTGTGTTTATTCTGAACTGCATTTTAAGTAAGCTGCATATATTTTTATGAATGAAGGGTCTTATGAGTCTAAGGGAGCATGTTCCCTCCAAAATAAAATCTATTTTGTTTTGGGATTTTTTTTTTTTTTTTGAGAATGGCTAGAGACTGCAGCTGTTTGTCTGGAGCTGTGTTTAATAATATGTTTCCTGCCTGTTACTTGCTGGCATTGTAAGCAAGTTGCAGACAGTTATTAGTGGGTAAATAAACCAATATTCTTCATATTGATCAGTGCTGCTGTAGCCTAAGCTATATTGGTTATATTCTGCATAGGATACAAAAGCTGGACACCTTCCAGATTTTCAGGGCACCTTGCACACCACAGTCAGTCAGCTCAAGTTGAGCTAACTAAAAAGACAAGTTTGGGTACCAATCACTTCAGTGCTTTCCTGCTGCTGAGAAAAATGATTCTGTATGGGCTTTCAATGATCAATAGTTGACTACCATTGGTGGACGGATAAGTTCCCTTCTGGAAAAAAAAACTTCAACATTACTTTTCGCTTTTTATTAACTACTTTAAACCTACAGAAAAGTATTTTACTGACTGTCAAGCTACTTTTGTGCACTTTTAAACAGCTGTGTACTTTATCACTTCTGTGGCAGAAATTGTTTATTTTGCTTTTCGGTGCTGGGAAAATTGTTTAAAGTGCTTTTTACTGTGTTTTTGTGGGAAAAAGTGCTTGTTAGCTACTTTACTGTTTTACTGACTATTGCTATTAATCTTCTCCGAGAAGCAAGCACCAGTTGCAACTTGACCATGATACAAACTATCGGTCCCTTGGGTGGACCATCTTCTAAGCAACCTGTGTCATCACAGCAGGCTGGTAATTTGCTACAGTCATTCATGAGTGACTCATCTGTGACCAAAGGCTGGTTCCTCAGATCACTCTACATACCTCTCAACTGTCCAGATTTTCACAGAATGTTCAGATTTTTGCCTCATATTTTTGGTCTGTTTCTCAAAAAACTCTGTGGTTTTCTGACAAATCATTGAGGATTGATGTGACTAAATAATACTAAATAATGACATACATTTGAGTTTCAGACTTCATTTCCTTCAGAAAATGCATACTAATTCAAAACATTTTATTCTAGTGACTTTTTAAGTTTATAGGAGCAATATTTGAAATCTGTCCCTATTGTTGGGCCTTTGTTCCGCCATTATTTCTGTCTTTGTCCAGATTTCTTGTACTGACATGTTGAGAGATATGCTCTGGTGTTATAAATAAAGCTTCCATGGACCAGGGTTAGCCATATCATCTGTGGCTGTTATGGTCCCCTCAGTGGGCTGCTTCTCTCTGTCTTGAAAGAAGAGGCAGAGATTTTACCTTTGCTTAGCTAGAATGTTGTGCTGATCCCTGGAGAAGATGTTGATGGCAATACTAGGTCTATTTGCCCCAATTTTCTCATCAGAGACAAGAAATAACCATTTACTTTCCCTGTGTCTGTTTCCTTGGTCAGTGGTAATTTAATGGGCTTGGCTCAGATTATTATGCAGACTACAGATGCTTTTTGTAAGGTGGTTTCTGGTTAAAGGAAAATGTAAGAGGTTCAAGATGTGGAATCTGTGTGGGAATGTGAAGAGAGAGATGCAGTTTTTCCCCCTCAGTTTTCTGATTCATCTTCTGAAAAGAGTAAGGTATGTGGCTCTCCCCGTGAGGGATTAATTTTTGGGAAACTATTTTCAGAATGTGCCAGTGGTTTCAGTGAGAGAGCACTAGGGGTTCTCAGTCCCTTAGAAAATACAGTGAATTGCTACAACTGGAATTCTCAGAACCTTATTTATTTTATTTATTTTTTATTTTACATTTGTTTACCGGGCTAGTCTAACTAGATATATGTCCTTTTTCAGTAGAGGCCCGGGGAGAAAAGCTCCAGGTTATAATACATAGAACATACATAGTTCATAATAACAGGCTATATAAGGTTATGATAAGCTAAGAAACAATAAGCATGAGTAGCAATTATGAAAAAACAAAATAGTCAAATTTTTTTTTTTTTTTTTTTTTTGTAAAGTAAAATATTATGAAGGTAGCGAAATATAAAGGAAACGATAAAGAGAGATAGCTGTGAAGTAAAGATAGGACAGATATCAAAGATAGAACAGGATGAGTAGAGGAGTCCATAGTTTTCTAACAGCTTTAAAAGTTGTTTTAAGAAGGAGTGGTGAGAGAAAAATACCTAAGAAGAGAGGAGAGAAAGTTAAGATGAGTGAGTGCTGTTCTCGGGGTAAGTTCCATGTCTTAATGTATAGTTGTGGAACTTAGGAAAACAAGCTATTGGGGAGTTGGGTAGAGAAGGGGAGAGGGAAGGTGAGATAGGAGATAGATGAGCAGGCTAGTCTGGGTTTCTACAGGGTAGAGCCAATTATTATTGAGGTAGTTGGGTAGAGAAGGGGAGAGGAAAAGAGAGATAGGAGACAGATGAGCAGGCTAGTCTGGGTTTATACATGGGCAGAGCCATTTATTATTAAGGTACAGTTTGATATTTTTCTTGAAGAGAGGAGGAGAAGTCAGGGATGTAATATCAGTAGGTAGATTGTTCCAGTGTTTCCCAACAGAGTTGGAGAATAAGCAATCTCCAGCAGAGTTATTGGGTATAGTCCTTTTTATCAGTAGTTTATTAGAGGAGCGTAGATGTTTCAGGTTGTAGTGCGGGTAATGAGGCTAGTGAGTATAGGAGTTTTGGTAGGTTGGTACAGGGTTTTGTGGGTTATAATAAGTTGTTGTAGTTTGATCTGATTAGGAAGTTCAAGCCAGCCAAGTTGTTTTAGGTTAGTGCAGTGATGGGTCCTAAAAGGAGATCCGGTTGCAAATCTAGCTATGTTGTTGTAGGATGTAGCTAGTATATTTAGGTTTTTTTTTTGACAGGTTGGTGTAGATGGGACATGCATAGAGTAGAGTAGAGATTAGATGGGTCTTGGCTAGGGTGTTTCTTGTAGCTGGGGTAAGAAATGGTTTTATTCTATATAGGGTTCCTATTTTTTTGTTCACAGTTTTTATAGTAGAGTTAATGTGATTTTCAAAATTGAGTTTATTGTCAATTGTAATACCAAGTAGTTTTGTGGAGGTATCTGGAGTGATACTGATGTTATTGTTGGAGGTAAGACAGAACTGTAGGGGGGTTGGGTTGCGTGTTGGTGAGAAGAGTAGAAGTTTTGTTTTCTTTGGGTTGAGTAGGAGGCAGCGTTGGGAGAACCATAGTTCAACTGTGTTAAAGGCTTTTTGTGTAAGGGACTGAAGTTCAGCCTGAGAGATAGCTGTGCAGATAATAGTGGAGTCAACTGCATATTGGATGCATATAGAGAAAGGGATAGCAGTTTGGAGGTCATTGATGAAGATGGAAAAAAGAAGAGGACCTAAGATTGAGCCTTGTGGGACACCTAGGGAAATAGGAAGGTGGTCAGATAGTGAGTTTTTCCAGATTACAGCTTGTTGACAGTTTTTGAGGTAAGATTTAAACCAAGTTATACTATTAGGATCAAGTGAGAGAGACTTGAGAATATGTAGAAGCATTTTGTGGCTCACCATGTCAAAGGCTTTGGATAAGTCAATAAAGAGAGCAGAAGAAAGGCTATTTGAATTGCGGTTAGTGTTAATGGTGTTTGTGAAGGAAAGCAGAGCAGTGGTGGTACTGTGGGATGGTCTAAAGCCATGTTGATAGTCAGCAAGTAGGTTGTTATGGATAAGATGGTTTAGGAATTGTTTGTGGATACATTTTTCTAAAATTTTGGCAAGAGGAGATAATAAGGCAATGGGACGATAGTTGGATAGATCAATAGAGTTACCCCTTTGTGTAGTGGGATGATGTGGGATACTTTCCAGATATCAGGGACTGTTCCTTCATTGATGGATCTACTTATTAGTATAGAGATAGGGTAAGCAATAGCTTTGGCTCCAATTTGTAGAAACTCGGCAGGGAGTTTGTCTTGAGAGGGTGTGGAGGGTTTTAGTTTTTGAAGTAGTGATGAAATATGTGATGTAGGGATGGGAAGGAAGTGAAATGATGGGGGTATATTTTTAGAGAAGGGATTTAGATTTGAGGTGTTGGGAGATAGGTGACTAGCCAGGTTTTGTATAGTATTTGTGAAGTAGGAATTAAAGGCATTAGCTATTTGTACAGGGTTTTCAGGATTTAAGTCCTGTGGGTTGGGTGTGATTGATTGGCCTGGGGATAGAAGATTATTAATGGTGGACCAAAACTTTTTAGGTTCCTTATTTGTGAAGATGAAGGTAGTAGTTTTGTTTATCAGAAAGTATAGCTTTTTTTGTTTTGTTCCTACATTCACGAAAGGTTTGATGGTCAGCATGTTTTTTGGAAGTATGCCATTTAGCCCAGAATTTGTTTCGGGTTATGATTAGTTGCTTAGTGTTGTTCCTAAGCCAGGGGGCGGGCTTGGTTTTGGTTCTAATCCTGCGAATAGGTGCATGCTGGTCTAAGATTGATATGAATAAGGAGTTGAAGTATTGTACAGCATCACTGAGAGGTAGTGACTTTAGTGGAGTCCAGTTACAGTGATATAGTTGTGAGAGAAAGAGCTCTGAGTTAAATTTTTTTTTTATGCGAAATGTGCGGAATGAGGTCAGAAAAATGATGCTGTTTTTTTTCTACTAACATAGGTTAACAGGTGATCGCTTAGATCACCTGGAAGGGTGCCTGCAGAGTAGGTTTGTTGGGGAGTATTAACAAGAATCCAGTCCAAAATGGAGTCTTTATTGTTGTTTTTGTTAATTCTGGTTGGGTTTGAAATAAGTTGAGTAAAGCCATGGAGATTTATATGGGAGGTGGGGTTAGACTGGTTGCAGTGATTCCAATCAATATTTAGGTCTCCGAGTATTATTGTTTCTTGTGGGATATTGGACACTAGCCAATTGAGAATGTTCTCAAATATGTTAATGTTATTTCCTGGGGGGAGATAAGTACAAATAATATAGATGGCTTTACTTTTGTTTACTTGAAGTTTAGAGCATACAAGTTCGGCATTATTGTTTAAGGGGAGGTTCAGGTTAATGGTGTTGATTTGTAGGTGTGTTTTGTAGAGAATAGCTACTCCTCCTCCCTTTTTGGATGTGCGGTCTAGTCTAATTATATTATAGCCTGGTGGGGTAATTTCACAATCTTTAATAGTGGGTTTTAGCCAAGTTTCAGATAGGCAGAGGATATCAAATTGGTTGACATCAAGGAGTGCATGTAGTTGTGCAATTTTGTTACAAACACTACGTATATTTAGGTGAGCTATGGTAAGAGGGTTGGTAAATTTGTGTGAAGGTATAGTATTAGGGCAGGCATTGTCTTCAGTAGTTAAGGTCTGGGTGTGCTGTGGTCCTGGGTTAGGATGAATATCTCCATCTAAAAGTATGTTGTGCAGTATTTGATGTTTGGGTTTAAGGTATAAGAGTAAGTGGTAGGCAAGTTTTTTAGTTTTCAGGTTGTAAATGTTGATATGAATTAGTCTGTGATATTTAGCTGGGGAGTATTTGGAGGTGGAGATGGGATTTTGGAATGTCACAGAAGAAGAAGAGATAGGGGATGAGGTTTGAGAGGAAGGGAGTATGGAAATGGAGTGTAAAGGTTGTTTGTAGGAGGTTAGGAAATAGGATATAATAAGAGGAGTTAAGAGAAATAGGAGGAAAAGTAATAGTCTTTGAGAAGGCTTTAATGTTGTATACATAATTAGACAGTGAAGTAAATAATGGAGTTTGATGAATGGTAGGTCAGATTAAGTTAGAGAAGTATAGTAAGTTCCCTCTAGTCCTGCCAGCACTGGGGCAGGTGTTTGTCACAGCTTTTGGTTTCCATGACAGCCAATCTGCTGGACCTAATAGAGCAGGTAGAATGTACACAAAGTTCCGAAGTCTTTCAAGTTTCTATGCACTAATCTAATATATGACCCTGCAGCTAGAGCTTTAATTAATCCAGCTGCTGCTAAACATTTTGCTCTTTGTAATTCTTCTCCTTCAGACAAGGCTGGTAAAGCCATTGATGAGTTTGGGGGAAAAAGTGCATGCTTCTGCCACTTTGATTTTTGGAATTCTGAAATTATCAAGCTTATATGTTAAAGTTTATGCTGACTGATTTTGAAAGTATGAGGAATGTTCTGGCTGCAGTTTCCTCTTATGAGATAAAATCTGTCTTTTGTAGTATAGATTATTCTGTTTCTCAGGTCACTAGTCATTGTCTGAAGTGTGTGCTTGACTCTGTAGATTATGCATCCAGGGCTGTTTTCACTAGTACTGTATTGAGGTTTGCCTGGCTGCATTCTTACAATCTCACAGAAGATGTCAAGAAATGAAATTTTGTATTTTTCCTTTGGGTAGACATTTTGTCCAGTTTTGGCAAGAAACAAAATAAACAGTCTCAGCAGAGTGGTGATAAGCAGACATTTAAAAAGCAATGTCAGGGAGGTTCCAAAAGAAATGATGGACCCCCCCCCCCTGAACAAACGACATTGAAATAAGGCATAATGGCTATTTAAGTGACATTGTCCCTCTACCCACCCTAACAGTCCCTAACCCCTTCCTGAAAGTTTGATTCTCTTTTTCTGTTTTTGGCAATAGATCATTTCAAACAAATGGGTGCTGGAGCTAATCCAGCTAGGATACAGATGGCAGTGTTAGGAAATTCTTCCTTTTCCTGGGAATCCTCCTCATCCACCAAACCAAACCCTTCTCTTCCTTCCCGTTCTACATCATATGCTGTCTCAGGGGCAATGGAGCAGTTGGTCCTTCCCAGATGAGAAAAAGATTTTATGCAAGAATGTTTTTAATGGCAAAAAAGAAAACTACTGGGGACCAGTTCTGGACCTTTCTTTCCTGAATTAGTTTGAGATAGTGCCCTGGTTCAAGATGCTTTCACTTCACAACCTATTACCTCTTCTTCCTTATTTGAGTTTTTTGTTAATCTTACTATTTTCATAACCTTCCTTGATGCATAGTGGTCAACTGCAATACCATTCTTCTATATCATAGTGGCTACATTTCTGCATAGGTCATCATGGTGCAGCCTGTACTCTTCTGAATGCCAGACTGATGCTGCAGAAAGAGAAGTCACAATCACTGGTCTTTATAAAAATATGGTGGAGTGGCTGCCTTCTAAACTATCTGACTACACCATCGCAAAAGAAAAAATGTCATTTTGTCTTAATAAATTATGCAAAAACAAGGGGTTTGTCATCAACTGCACTGCTTCAACAGCATTGGCCTATATCTCTCAACTTCTTTGCTCAGCACTCAGGGAGGACAAAGTCAAAATGTAATGAGGGATAGTGCTGAAATTTAAGGATAATTCTTAAGTATTATTCTGTTTACTTAGAAAGTTAATAGAACAAAACATTTTACATCAACATGCATTTTCTAAGAATAACAAGCGAGGGATTCTACTTTTTGTCATTACTGACTGTAGTCCTTGGTGAATTACCAGAAAATCAAAAAGTTGATAAGAAGCAAGGAAGAACTTATAAGGCAAAATTAGGGGCATTCTGAAAATCAGGGATAGTTGAGAGCTATACCATGTCTCTTTTGCAAAGAATAAAGTATGGATGTGTCTTCACTTCAAAGTGAGCTCTTTTACAAAGGATTGTAGGCAGGAGTCTGAGGAAGCGGTCAATTCACACTAGCATTAAGTTAAATCTATAGTAGAAGAAATTGCGATATGGGCATATAATAAGTTATTCTTGGATGCTGGTTAAGCAGTCCAAGAGAGAAGTTTAGATATGTTGTTCTGATAGTTTGTAGCTGTAAACTGATTTCATGCTATATCTTTAACTATAAAGCTGTCTTTAATTACTGTTTCAACAGTGGGAATCTGAGGCTGTAATCTTTCTGCCTAGTTGTATAACAGATGAAATTCTGAACAGTAAGTAATATTTTTGGTAGAGCCTTGGGGATATAGTGATATCTGAAGTATAGCAATGTTCATTCCAGTTTGTGATAAACATTTTTAATAAGAGAGGTAGCATTTTACCTTACAATGTTCATTCCAGTTTATGATATGCACTTTAAATAACAGAAGTAGCATTTTATCTTCAGGAAATGGATGACCTGTGATAATAACTGGGAATATCATAAGATGTTTAAAAGGCCAGAGTGAAAGAACAGGACAATGATTGCTGACAGATTTATGCAGCGAATATATATGCATGTTTATTTATCATGTCTGAGTACAAAAAGAAGTGAGTGAGTAAATATTTCACACACTGAGGGTTTTATGTTTCAGGGAAGAAACACATTCGGTTAGAGCACAATGGGATCTGTTGAACTGTTGAAAGTGAATAGGCTAGATCAGTTATAATTAGAATTACCAAGTAATATAAAATTATATTTCTTGATCCAGGCAAAGCAAGCCAATGTTCTTTTCAGCATTGTGAACGGTAGAAAAAGGTGGCAAACCAATGAGGCATATTAAACTCATAGTTTCACCAGAAAACCATATTTTTGTCACTATCTAGTTTTGTGTTCTACAGACATGAAATATTAAATAAAAACCACACACACTACTAGTAGAGTTTTGTCTGTCATGAGCACTGACCCTCCCTCAACTTTATCATGCCCATCATGACCAAAAACAGGAAATCTATGTTGCACATCTCAGTGACAGGGTAACCATATACCTATCAAGTTTGAGAAATTGACAGGACATCTGACCTATGCTGAAAAGCCAGTATTGTATGGTATTCTAGTCTTGCATTAATGCTGGCTCAGACAAAGTGTCCTATAGTGATCCATTTGATAGTATACATACTGAAAAAGGTTAATAAATATAGAGTTGGATGTGCAAAGTTGTGGACATTGTCTTGGGTAAACTGGGTATGGGGGGGGGTGCAAAACATCAGAGTGGATAGAAAAAAGCCAGGGTTACATATTAACATCCCATGATCTAGTCATTTCAAACAGTACCTCACACCAAAGACTTTTAAACTTTGCAAGAGCTACAACAAGTTGACATATGCTGCTCTAGGAAAACATTTGGATTTTAGGGAAAGATGTTGATGGAATCCTGAGGTGTAAGAGTTAAGTGCACAAGAATTGATATTCATCTTAGGGAGCATATTAACTTTATTTTGTACAAATAAGGTTATTTTGCAGAATTGAGAGCATGATCTATTCCTGGAAACTGTCTATTTCTATTTAATCAACAATGTAGTCCAACTAAAATTACAGAATTTGTTTCACATTTTGTAATATCCTAGCTAAATTAAAGCATTCACTCCACATTCTAAAAAGATTAACTTGTTTTGCATAATTTATCTTTAACATTGCCATTAAAAATATCATGCATGGGGTCCAAATGGAGAGATGATAGGGGTCTGAATGGAGTGATGATAGGGGTCTGAATGGAGAGATGATTGGGGTCCAAACAGAGAGATGATAAGTCAGCAATCAATGGAGAGTAGTATTGCTGAAACTGAATTCATTCATGAGGTGGACCCTGTTTTTCACAAAATCTCACCAAGACAACACTGATATATAGACTGTATTTATATAGCATTTATCATGGACAGAAGTAGGTTAAAAATTAAAAAAAGATAGCTGGCTGCACTAGACCCTGGATAAAAAAAGTGCCCAATCCTGGTAGGCACACTGGTGCCAGGACTGGAAAAAATTACAGTGTAGAATCCTCAAAATATGGAAACATTCCTACAATGGGGCCAGGCCAGGCCAGGGGGATGGATGGCCCCCCTTTTGTAGAAGGAAGTAACAGTCCACAAAACTCACAAAATATGATTGGCCAAAGAAGAGCTATAAAGATGATAGAGTGGACTATTGAGAATAAGAAAGAAATCATGTATTGTTACTATTATGCAGAAAGCTCAGAATTTCCAGATACAAGATATACAAAAAGATTAACAGAGATATTAGAGGAAATAAAAATACCTCCAGAAGAAAAACGGTTAGAAGCTTAAAGTAAAAAATTGTGCTCATTAATGCAACAGATTTGTGAAAAGCGTATACAGACCAAGAAACTTTGATCTCTTTGGAAAAAGAAGCACCTGAGGAAGGGTGAAAATATTAACAACAAAACCTAGAGATTTTTGAGAAGTATAAAAAAGAAATATGGACATGGGAAAGAAAGAGAGATTTGATACGATGCAATATTTATGCAAAGGTGAAAGCCAAATTATTCAATATAAAGAAGGCAGCCCCAAATATATTTTAAGAGAAATGCAGGCAAAGGCATCCGGATATGGAAAATCTGACAAGAAAAAACATAATATCACAGGAATGTAGAAAAGAAGATTAGTAAAATAGAAGTTAAAAAAATAGAAGTTGAAGTTATGGAGTGCCTGCAAAGTGAAGGATTTGGTGTACAACGTCTAACATAGATTACATCACAGCATGATGGAACAAGTCCCCAAAGTAAGGAGAAATAGGAAGATCAGGAGGCATATGAAGAAGAAATATGGACATGGGGCAGAAAAATAGATTTAATATGGTATAATATCTATGCAAAGGAGATAGTGAAACTAATCAATACAACAAGAGCAGCACCAAAGATATTTGAAGAGAAATACAGGCAAAGGAATCCAGAGATGAAAAACTTTACAATACAAAAAATAAGTAGACAAAGAGGAAAAGTAGAAAAGGAAATTATTAATGGAGAAGTTCAAGAAATAGAAACTGAGGTTATGGAGTACCTGAGAAGTGAAGGATTCAGTGTAAAAAATCTAATTTAGAAAGCACGACAACAGGATACAGTAATGGACCTCCAAATTAAGGGGAATCCAGTGGAACAGGAAGCAATTGGTCAGGTGTCATATGAAGATATTTTGGAGCCTTCCACAGGAAACCAGTATAAACATCCACTTGAAGTTGGACAGCAAGGGAAGGAACAGGAAGCTGGAAACTCTGATGTAGTCATGTTGAGGTGTGATAGGCCAGTGAGCTCCCACATGACAGAGCAATGCATGGCAGAGGATGAAATTGAAGAGAATATGCCACAGGAAGTTGCTATAGAACTTTCCATAGAATGCCCACAGGAATGTGCCCTCATTTAGCAGAAAATGAGATAAGAGAAGAGTTGCTTGAATTAATAGAGATGGACATATTAAGATCAATGAAAGAACTAGACTGTAGAAGGTCAATGAAACCCAAAAAGTCAGAAGTCTGATAAAACAAATGAATACAGTAATTAAGACTGTTCATAGGCATCCATGCGATATAACAGAAATAAACAGGATATATTACTGTGCAGCTAAATTAATAACTGATAAAGTTCTACCACAAGAACTCAGGGCTGTGAGAGAAAGGAAGGGGAGAAATCAAATACCATCATGGAAGTATCAGATAGAGAATACTATAAAGCAATTAAGACAAGAAGTTTTACTGCCAGAAGAGGATCGAAGAGAGAACAGATCGACAAAAATACTTAGAAAGACAGACATGATAAAAGCAATGCACAGTATTAGAATAGATCAGGATCTATCATGAACTATCACAAATAAACTAAAACTGTCAGCACAAATGGAAAAACTTAGAAGATAAACAGAGAAATATAAAGGAAAAAAGCAAAATACACAATTTATTGATGACTCCAAAAAGTTCTATAGAGAATTGGGAAACAAGGCAAAAGGAATTGAAAGACAACCAAAATAAAGAAGCAATAGATACATTTTGAAGACGTATTTATGAAGATCCTGTGGAACATAACAAAGATGCTAAATGGATCTAAAAAGTAAAAGTAAAAATAAGAAGTTTAAAGGTACAGGATATGAATTGGGATGAAGTAACACCAGAGAGATTGAAACATAGTTAAGAAAAGCCTCTAACTGGAAACCCCCAGGTCCAGATGCAGTACCTAACTTCTGGTTAGAAGTATTAATATCTTTGCATGAAGATTTAGCAATGAGCAAGAACTATTTTTATAAGCACCCCGAACAGACACCAACCTGGCTAACAAGAGGAAAAACATCGCTCCTACAGTCTTACTTAAGACTGAAGCTGCAAGTTACCCTAAAAATTATAGACCAATAACTTGCCTTCTGATGACATATAAACTATACACTGGAATTGATGCTGACAGAGTTTATAGACATTTAGAAGAAAACTCAGTTATGGCAATAGAACAAAAGGGCAATACAGGAAAGTTGTATGGAACAAAGGATTATTTGTTTTTAAATAAAGTCATAGTGGAGAACTGTAAAACTGTAAAAAGGGGAAGAATCTAAGTATGGCATGGATTGACTACAACAAAGCATTTGAAAGTATTCCACATTCATGGATAAAAGAGTGCTTAAAAATGTGTAAGGTACACCCTACACTGATCGACTTCATTACAGTGACCATGAAACAGTGGTAGACCACCTTGCAATTAAGCCACGATAATGGACAAATTATTATTCCAGGGATAAAAATTCAAAGGGGGATATTCCAGGGTGACTCTCTGTCACTGCTGCTATTCAGTCTTGCCCTTAACACATTAAGCTGCCTATTTAACAGCTAAGGACATGGCTATAATTTGGCTCGTAGAAAACAACAAAGTGTACAGACTTCTCATCTTCTCTTTGTTAATAATTTAAAACTGTATAACTCATCAGATGAGCAAGTGAAAGCACAACTCCAAGTTGTCAAAACTTTTTCAGATGAGATAAGAATGTCATATGGTCTTGATAAACGTGCAAAAGCAACCTTTAAAGTATTAAAACTGTAACATCAAGAAAACATATGATTGTGACAGGAATGTGATATAAAATAACTTAAACAAGAGGGAGTGTATAAATATTTGGGAACTGATGAAGGATCAACAATAAAAAAATGAACAAATGTGAATACAACTATGTAAGGAATACTTTAGAAGACTTAAATTAATCCTGAAAACAGCACTGACATCTAGGAACAAAATCCAAGCTATAAATCAATTTGGTCTTCCTGTCCTAATTTACAGGTTTTGAGTGACTTGGCCGGCCCCAAAACATGTTGGATAAATTAGACAGGAAAACAAGAAGGATGCTTCATGCTCACCAAATATATATATATATATATATATATATATATATATATATATATATATATATGTATGTATAAACTATACACTCGAATTGATACTGACAGAGTTTAGTCATTTAGAAGAAAACTCAATCATGGCAATAGAACAAAAGGGTAATAAAAGAAAGCTGCAGCACCAAGAAAACATCAGTGTGGGACAGCAATGTGGTATGAAAGAACTTGAGCAAGAGGGAGTGTATACATTTTTGGGAACTGATGAAGGATCAACAATAAAACATGAACAAAAATGAATAAAACTTTGTAAGGAATATTTTATAAGACTTAAAATTAATTCTAAAAACATTGACATCCAGGAACAAAATCCAAGCTATAGACTAATTTGCTCTTCCTGTCTGAACTTATTGCTTTGGAGTGATTGAGTGACCCCAAAAGGTGTTAGATAATATGGGCAGTAAAATAAGAAGGATGCTGCATGCTCATCAAATGATTTATAAAATTCACTGCATACCAAGACTATATATTCCCCATTCTGAAGGAGGTATAGGCCTCCTCAAAATTGATTACATGTATAGATCTGCAATAGTGGGGATGGCATACATATCTGCTGACCTAAACATAGTGAAAGTATTGAAACATGAGGCAAATAAGTCTAAGATGACTTCCCTGCTTAATTTAGCAGAAACGTATCCACGTCAAGCAGGAATGGAAATCAAACCAGAAGTAGATAAAAATCAGGCAACACCTGAATGTGCTAAAAACAAAAGAAAGAATATAAAGTGAAGGATCAGATGTGAAGGCAAGAAATGTGGAAATGCATAAATATAGCTGCAAGTATAACAAAACTCTTGGAACAACCTCATTAATCGGGATCGAATGCAGGAATGGTTAATTTAAACCAAAAGATGAAAGGTTAATATTGGCAGCCTAAGATAGTGGACAATGTACACATTGGTTTAAAAAGTTCATTGAACATATGGGAGAAACAAACAAATGCAGGTTTTGTAAAACAGAGTTGGATATAGTTGCACATCTTGTTGTGGTATATTAATGGCAGAAGGATACTGAAAGGCATAATAATGTGACAAGACTGTTGCACTGGGGATTGTGCAAACATTATAATATTGAAGTAGCTGACACACACTGGAAACATGTACCACAGAGCATTAGAGAAAATGAAGTTTATATCACCTGTGATCATCCATTAACAACAGTTCATAAAATAGATGCAAGAAAACCAGATGTAGAGGTCCATGAAAAGAAGATAAATATAGCATTACACCTAGTGATTACATTGTCTTACATACAGAGAGACCCACAGTCATAAAATACCAGGATTTGCAGGCAGAAATGAGAGCAATGTGGAAGAAAGATACCAGATGGTTCCAGTAGTAGTAGTAGGAGAAATGGGTCTTATAAAAAAGAATTTACAATCGTACTTAGATGTTACCGATGCATGTGACTCCATACAAACTGCAGGAGGAGTCATTACTGGGTACACTGCAGGTGCTGCAAAGAGCACCTTTGGCTAACATCAAAGACTGAAACAAAACTAATTTCATGAACTTTAATCATACTTTGATTTAGGAATGGGGCCATCCCCATCATGGTATTAGAAACCCAAAAGACTTGGATACATTAAAACAGGAAATGACATATGAATTATATGTATATTTTTGATATTTAAATTAATATGAACTGCATATGATGAGTCAGCTCAAACTCGGATTAGTAATACTTAAATAAATATAGTCTGCATATAATCAGAGAAATTAGCTACACACTACAATTGTTTATAGCATTAAAGTCACTGCTCACTGCAAAGAGAATGTACAAGGAGCAGCCAGTATCATCTTATTAATCCATTTTGAAAGCTAGTCCAGCAGTAAAACAATTGATAAGGTCCAGGCAGGTGTGCAACTGCTACAAGAAAGCCTGGCAATGCTATAAATATCTTAAGTAATATTATAGTCAGGACATATTTTTTGAGGTTGAGAATTGACTGGGGAAATTAATACTGATGGTGTCAGAATTAACCTGTCAGTTGTCACAGAGGATTAAGTTTCTGAGCTATTTGCCAACTACTTTGTGTGGTACAGTTTGTTCCTTCAGCCTTCATTTGTGACCTTGAACAAGTCACTTAACTCAACAGTGCTTTGGGACAAAGGCAAATTTGGGCTAGACACATTAATGGTACCATGGACTATATGCCTAGTAACTATCTCTAAACTTAAGTGGCATGGAGACAGTCCAAGGTAAGTGATGCTTCAAATCTAATTGGCTGATAGGGTCATTTTTGGACAAGGACTTTCATTTTATTTTAATTTCTTTTGGGGGGGGGGTGATTGGTTGAATTCTAGAGCAAAGAGTTATATACAGACCATTTATCACTGGAATTTCAGGTATTCTATATATTTACTGTTCATGTAAGCTGACAATTTGTAAGTCCAAAATTCTGAGTTAATACATGAGTGGAACAAGCAACAACTCAAAAGTATTGATAACTACTACACAGAAACAACCAATGTTCTTAACCTGAAACTTCTAAGCAGAGGTCCATCTCAGGGAAATAATATTTCATAGCTTACTCCTTATGATGTTCACATCATCAGTTTTTTTTTTATTATTTATAATTAAGAAGGAATTAACTCAAGAATAGGGAAAGATACAGGTTTAACTTTCTTCCTCTGTGCAGACGCAAAGCAATCACATAGCTTCCTGCATGCATTGATATACATTTATATATCTGAGTTCAGTATGAAAAAGGCCAACATTATTCTTATTAATTCAGTTCAAAAGGCAGTCCAAAAGTAAAAGTAGATGATATCAGATCTGGTGACCCAACTTTAGAGGGGACTCCAGAGAAGACAGTTAAAAGCTTATGTTTTAGAAAGTTTAATTTTATAACAAGAAAATGTAAGAGAAAGTGAATGATAAATCAATGCATAAAGTATCAAATCTTTTTCCATTTCAAATTCCTATGTTAGATTTTTTTAGTTGAGTACATGGTTTATTTTGGTCTGAATTTTGTATTCCCTGTAGAAAAGTAAAGCTACTGCAGGTTATATTTACATATTAACATGTTCTCTATTCATGAATCAAAGGTGATGTGTAATAAAGCAAATGAGTTAATACTGACATGTTAGTGAAGGTCTGCCCACTAACAAACCTTGGTCAGACTTTTTCTAAAGAAATTACAACCAGTGAGTGTATTATCCTGTAAACTCTGGAACCCATTTCTTTGGAAAAAATTGCAACCAATGTACTATTCCAGGAAATCAGAAGGCAGTAGAGCAGAACATAATTTCTGGACAATGTAACTGTCATTTAATACCTAACATCAATATGTTATCAGTAAGCATTCTTTCTTGTGGTCTTTTGCGACATATAAACTTATAGAATTTATACTTCTTGGCATAGTTAATGCTATGCATTTGCTTTCATTTTGCTAAGACTCTAGTTACGAAGCCGAGTTCTATGTAGGCATGGTCTAGATTTCATCAGGTCTTTGTTGTACTAAAGGAAAATTAATCACAACAAATGTAGTAGGCATGTCATGGGCTTTTTTTGTCACAGAAAAGTGTTTTGTAAACATTAAAATCTTTATTTTAACAAATGCAACATTCAGTGAAATATAGGAACAATACTGAGCAAGCAATCATTGAGACTGTGAGAGGCCTAGTCATTCACATCTTTCAGGAGACTCACTTAAAAGTTCTTATTATCCTTTACAAGTACATAATTGGGCCACCTCCCAAATCAGGCAGCTCTGTACATAAGTCTGTTGTAAATTTATGTCTATGCATCCAACCATCAAGACTAACCTTAAAGTAGACAAAGTAGCAAATTCTTTGATCTGTACTGTTAATTTGTCCATACCCTGGGAATACATTGAATTAGGAACCTGTCCCTACAGTGAGTCTTGCTTATGTATTCTTGGTCCCTCGTATGGGTGTTTATAGACCCCTGTTTTTTTTAAAGAAAATAGGAGGTCAAATAGTTTGACAAGAGTTCCACTTATAACAACTGAGGTGGGAACAGTGTTTTGACAAAACACCACTATGCCGCACTGTTTCATTTAGCTTGAGACCATTTTCAGAACACCAGGTATATGCATATTCCTGCCCTTTATTGAGGCAGTTTATTTTCTGTGGAAGAGAAGGTAGCATTATCCAGCTTACAGTCACCATAAACCTTAGTTAACCACATTTCAGGGAAAATGGTTTTGAATTCTGTAAAATAAAGTCAAAGAGGAGCAGAGAAGACCCAGCACTGATCTCTGTGGTTCCCCAGTAATTACAATTTTACATACAGACAGAATATCAACAGCTTTCACCACCTGTGTTCTAATTGATAGCCAGTTTGCAATCCACAAGACAATGTGTAGGTTTACATTAAATTTATCTAATTTTTGAATAATACAAGCATGGGAGATGATGATCACTGACTGCAAACAGCCTCTGTAACCTATTTAAAGACGTTTACTAGTTCAGGAGACAGACTCTGCCCTTCAGAAAACCAAACTGAGCGGGATGTAGATGAGTTAAGTTGTCTATGTCTGCAGAAATGATTTCTACTGTGATACATTCTTTGGCTTTGTATGTTAGGCTGTTGAGGCTGCTGGGCCTATAATTACACTGGCCATGGAACCTCCAAAAGAATATGTCAAACCATTTTTGAGAATTAGCCCGTGCTCTAGGTAGAAAAGTAAATATTGCCACATACAGAAACAGAAATATACTACTTGGACATGCTCAAACCTAAAGGGGTTGCATGCAGCTGGGTGTTATACTTTATGGGAAGACATCATTTATTCTGTAGTAAAGTGACCACCTGAAAATGTTTTTGAGTCTATTATTAGAATGCAAATTATTTAGCTACATTATGTTCTTAATGAAATATTTCTACATTATTTTGCAGTACTCTATTTGGTTATAAAGAACAAAACATATCAAGATACCCCTTAATTATTCTTGCCAAATATATAATGTTGATTGCATGTCTACCTTTCTCTGTGTAGATTATAAAGCAAGATGTTCCAATATATTTCTAAACACACACACACACACACACACACACACACACACACACACACACACACACACACACACACACACACACACACACACACACACACACACACATCTATCTATCTATCTATCTATCTATCTATCTATCTATCTATCTATCTATCTATCTATCTATTTATTTATCTATCTATACTGTATATGGTACTTACATATTGTTGCAACCAGATTCTAAAGGAGTCACTGTTGATGTGCTCTGCCAGCCCTTCAAGCTATCCAAGTCACAATTGATGTATTCTGGCAGCCCTTCAACTTGCTTGGGAAAGAAAATCCACCTTTTTTACAATGTTATCTTGACAACACAAATTATATAGATATCGAAAACATTAGCATGTTTAAAAATGCTATGTTACTCAGCATGCTGGTCACTCTGTATGATCATTATTTCTCTGAGTGAAACTCCTGTTCATAACCAAATTATCTTTTAGTTTACTTATTGTTGCAGTTGTTAAGTAACATTGTTTGATCATGGCACTCTTTTAAGTGTTGTTACCCCTCCTGTAAGTTAATCATTGTTTATAAGAAAATAAAAATACATGTCTTATAAAGAAATGAAAGATGCTAACAGTAATGCCATCAGGAGGTACAACTTCTCTGAGCTCCATCACAAATATTTTGGGTTTTGGCTGAACAACAGTATCGTTGTAAGACTGTTGCACACACACACACACACACACACACACACACACACACACACACACACACACACACACACACACACACGCACACACATATGCATATATATATATATATATATATATATATATATATATATATATATATATATATGGGTCTAGATTATAAAACTGAAAGCTCTAAAGAGCGAATACAAGTACATCGACACATAAAGAGTGATGTACAAAAATAGTGAAACACGTATTGAGAAAAATCAAAACACCGAACGTGTTTCTTTAACAGCAGTGCCATGCAGGTACATGTAAATTAACTAAATAAAACTAAAATAATACACTTTTGGAGGGGGCAAGCCCCCCTATACCCCCCACATCCCCTGACTTAAATATACCAACTCCAAGACCACACTACAGTGGGAAAAAATTTCCTTATCCCCAGGATCGCGCTGCTGGCCAAACAAATACATTCACCCCCGGATTTACTAATTCTCTGTGTAAGACTTAATAAGTCTTACTCTGAGGCTGCAGTTGAATGGTTTGACGTCAGTGTGCCATGAATATTCATGAGGGCATGCTGACTCAACCGTAACTCTTACACGGACTGAGTAGGAAAGCAGGGGGCGTGTCCGACTGCCGAGCAGTCTAAATGTGCACGCCCCTGCAAGGTTTTAAAAAGCATAATGTCAACACACAAGAACGAGTTCGCTCAAATGTACTTGCACCCAACACCACACTCACTGACACTGTAAACCCCCATCACACTTATATAAAGTAAATAATTATAATTTTTTGTTTTAAATCCATGATATAGCTGCCCATATTTGCACGTGTGTGCCCATTGCTTAGCTACAGTTAGCAAGTCTGACATGGAAGAGCATAAGAAAGAATGTTTATGTAAATCACATGCAATAGCGTAATGGTAGAGCGTTCACACAAAGAAGAGGCATTCACGGTTCGAGTCCCACCGCTCCCTTTTGTATTTATTTTATAAATCAGTATACGGAATAATACCTAACATATATGTTTAAACATCACTAAAAAGCAGTGAAATGGCCAATGTACCAGTGAATAAAATAAATATTTTAAAGGATCCCAATATAAAATTGCCTGCAGTTAAGCAGCACTTCACCCAGCGCAATATAGTTGCCCCTGGGTAACTCGCGCTTTACCCAGTGCAAAATAGTTGCCCATAGCTAAATAGCGCTTTAGCCAGCGCAAAATAGTTGCCCATAGCTAAATAGCGCTTACGCCAGTGCAAAATATTTGCCCATAGCTAAATAGGGCTTTACCCAGCACAATCGGTGTGCGCAGATGTGCACACCGCGCCAACCAGGGCACCATAGGTCACCGGGGAGCAACGTAGAGCTAAGTTGCTTAAATGCAGCCACACCCCCTAGCCTGTCTAGACAGTATTAAAATAAAAGAATGACAAGGTTCGAACCCAGAACCCTATGCATCATAATCAAAGTACAGAACCACTAAGCCATGACAACATAGGGGAAGCAGCCACTATTAACATTCATATACTTACGAATGGTAGTTTAACCATTACTAAGCAGGTCTGCAGTCAGCCGAGAATTTTACAAAACGGCCAATCACAAAAAAGTGTGGGAAATGCGGCATATTTAAGCCCCATAGGCGGGAATACTCACCATAACTGACTGTAGCACACATCTGCAGTCAGAATGGCAGGTGTAGGAGAGGGTTCACACTTCCGAGTGCAATGTTGGGGCATTGAGGAGTCCAAATACATGGTTTGGCTCCTTGTCCACCATCACGAGTCAAGACTCCTGCAGGGCCAGTTCCAAGGGACGGAGTACAAGGAAGAGGCTTGGAACCAGTTAGCTCGTGACCTCATCAGTGCCACAGGCGTTCCCCGGACTGGTGAGCAGGTCCATCACCGCCATGCAGACCTGAAGAGACGTAAGCAGGACCGCCTGAACCAGTGGATACAGGAGGCCCGTGGGATGCAGGATGCCCCACAACTGAGTAAGTAGCCATGGAATGCAGTATGTAAGAATTGATAATGGAGTATGTATAATGGATAGGTATGTTTCAATATTCCTTCATTTACTTTACAGCTGCAGGTGACTGTGTTACGAATCAGCAAGCTTATGCTGATAGGCTGCTAAGGTTGTGCCACCAGGCAGGTTAGTGATTATTCTGCATGTATTGTTATATAAAATATTTTTTGAGAGCATGAAAGAATGTGTTGTAGTCCAATAAAACAGCCATAGAATTGCCTGAATAAGTCCTCTGCATGTACTGCCAGATAAAAACTTCAGAGAGGCAGACAAAGAGTGTAGTAACCCATTAAGAAAGGTAACATATGTCTGGAATAATATATCTGCAGGCACTTTCATATAACATAAGTGAGTGAGCCTGAAAAAAGATTGTTCTAACCTATTAATAAAGGTATAATATGTCTTAAACATGTCTGCCATAAACACTGTTAAAACAAATAAAGGAGTGAGCCTGTGGAAAAGTGTGCAATGTCATTAATAAAGGTCTAAAATCCAGAGTGTGTCTGTGTCACAGAGTCTGCAATGTTGTAGTACCCTTGCATTATACAAACAGTACTGTTTGAAAATGTGCTGGCAACTCAGAGTAATGCAGTCCCAGATAAAGTGGGTGATGGAAGTGCTAGTAGCTGTGAAACATATATACAGTCCACAATAGTCAGTTACTGGCTGGCATGAATAAGTAAACCTGGCACACATATAGCATGTAATTATTCACCAGAAATGTGAGTGTGTGTTAAGAAATGCAGGGTTCTGTACAAATCGAAGTGAAAATGTCATGTGAAAACATCACAGATATGTAGATAAAGAAATATAAATGCAAACAAGAAATATGTAGCAGTAACATCTGCATCTTGGACAGTTAGTATGTCAGATATAGGTCAGGCATATATTGAACTAGCCAAACCCATGACACAACCTACTGTATGGTGGCAAGTGTAATAATACAGGTAGGGGATATAGACTTGCAGCCACTGGGAATGTAGTGTAGACTAAAAGGTCATTATAAGATGTTAACCGAGTTTTTTTTCTACACCCTATCGTATGTGCATAAACCACGCAATTCCACACCTCAATGGGTATGTGTAACCTTAAATATTTGTTGGGACATATGTCCTATTGTTTATAAATATTTGCATTGATGTTGATGCATGTGCCCTGTTCAAACACCATGTTCATGGTGGCCTGTTGCTACCAAACATCCCTGCATGCTGTTGGAATATCCACTGTTGTTCAATATATGCATGTGTTATGCTTGCTGTTCAACTGTTGGAACCTTGGTATGTTGGGTTAATGGGAATATTACTGTATGCTGTTACAACTGATCTGGAATGCTGTTGTTTATGTTGTAATTAAACACACCTAATCACAGAACGTATGGGAAGGCCAGTCCCAGCGGACCCACCTGTCCCTCCTCAGTTGGCGAGTGCACCTGGCACCAGCAGCACCGGTGCCCAGCCGGGCTCCCCTCCTCCATTGGTCCTGTGCCACCTTCAGGTGGAAACACTGCAGGGGATGGGGCTCATCCCCCCGTGCAAGCGTGGACGGAGAAGGGCCACCTGTCACCCTTCGAAGGGACCGGGTTGTGGTGCATAGGGAGATCCAGTGTTTAGTCGCTGATCCCCTATGCCAGCTTGAGGTGAGAGTGGCGCATTTCTTGGGTGAGCCTGCCCATCCTACTCAGCCCCCAGCACAGCCACACTCGGGGCTGTGAAGGTGCAGTGGTGACTGCCCATGCGTGGGGATCTCAGTCCCACTGTTACCATCTGTGGGCTCATGGGCTTGCGATTTCCAAACAACCTTCCCCGTCAACTGTGTTCACCCACCCCATGTGTCAAACTTCACCCCTGTATGCGTCTTGTTTGTCTTGTCTGTTTACATCCCCAATCTACCTCCCCAAATATACCTACATCCTCTACCTCACATTACACTCTCACTTGAAAAAAAAAATAAATAAAAAAAAAGACAATCTGTACCCACAAAAAAATTATGCCCCATACATAGCTGCCCAATTCGCACACATGTCTGCTGGACATGTAAACTGATAATTCTAATTGGCAGTACAACATATTTTGTTGTCCTCACCCCTCTCTCAGGGGTGGAAGGTTTCAAATTTCACACCAAATGTCATACATATGCACAGATTTGCTGATAAAGAAATGGGCAGCTATGGACCTTCCCTACACCCATCCAGCACATCCCGAGCTGGTTTCCCTACTGTCTTTCACTCTTTGTGCCCCCTTTTTCACCACTTTCCTATCTCCCCATTTTCTTTTCTTTAAAAGAAATTAGCACAGAAGTTAGAGGGAGTAAGCACTTTTAAGCAGTAGTTAGCGGGGGTGCACGAGTGTGAGCTTGTGTGCGCTTCGCTAAGCATTACTAAGCATCGCGCAAACCCATGCAAACCCGCTTACAACTGCTTAAAAGTGCCTTAGTCACTCTGTATGACAATGCCCTTGTACTGCTCAGCAGCAAAATAAAATACCCTTGTCAGTCTCGAACCCGGGACTCACCAGTCTGCATGAAGTACCACTACACCACAGCAGATATACAATAACTTAGTGCTGAATGCAATATATCATGCATTACCATCAGGGAATGTAAAGGGAAAATAGGAATGGCATAAAACAAATCTTGTTCTGTGGGCCTTAACCAGCAGGTGTTGTGGAACTGCATGACATGACTGTGAAAAGAGAATCAGCCATGCTAGTAGGGAATAAGGTCACAGTAGCACCTTACAAACCCCACACAGTATCAGAGCAGGATAAACACTGGCATATTTGCATAGGTCACAGGCCAGACCTCCCAACAGTGACTGCTCTACAGTGATGACCCTGATTTGTAAACAAATGTTAGCTGTGCCCATCTGACTCCCTGTGAAATGTACTAACAGTAGGCAGAAAGGTGTGGAATCTCACTTAATGACAAATGTCAATAAGTGAGAGTAGACACTGCTTGCATGCCAGGAAAGGTGTAGTAATACATATGCTCTGAATCCTCCAAAGTCTGAACTGCAAAATGTCTGAAATATATCACAGGTGTATCCCAGTTATATGTACCTTTCCTGAGGCTGTTCAAATATATACGAGAGAATCTGAGGCCTGGAAGCGTCAGAAACACACAGGCATATCAGCTTGTCTGCTGTTACACACTCTGCAAATAGCTGTAGAATGAATCCCACAAGCATGCCCTTATGTAGAAGTACAACACACAAATATCAAAGGATGTAGCCATGTACAGCTAGCAACCACCTGTGACAATGCCATTATTCAGGTGCTGAAAAGACTGCTGTGTTGCACAGTCAAAGAATACTAGGCTGACCTCTGTCAACCATCTGGATATGTCCCCAGGTGGGAGCTACTCAGATAGACTACTAGCCTTCATAGACTTACAGGTACACAGCAACTCTGCATGTTCAGTAAGATAAACATCACATGATAATAAATAATGCACTCTGCACTTCTGCACCCCTACCCAAAGGTACTATATACCCATGTAGTCAGGCACAACCAAGGGTGTAGGTAGGCATACACAGTAGTGAAATATGTCCAGTTGTCCTGAGCAGACTGTGCTAATGTCAACACAAACAAACCACAAACTGTCCAGAAGTGAGTAACGTACTAATAACAGTGCAGCAGTTCACAAACAGTGCATGTGCCTGATATTTATAACTGGTAGTACAACACACTTAGTTGTCTTCATCCCTCTCTCAAGGGTGGAAGGTTTCAAATATCCCTCCTAATGTATTGCATATGCACAGCTGTTGCTGGTAAAGAAATGGGCAGCTATGGACCCTATCCACACCCATCCTGTACATCCCGAGCTGGTTTCCCTATTGTCTTCCCCTCTTTGTGCACCCTTTATCACCACAGTCCTATCTCCCCATTTAGTTTTCTGTCAAAGAAATGAGCACAGGGGTTAGTGGGAGTGAGCACTTGTAAACAGCAGTAAGCGGGTTTGCACCAGTGTGCGCATGTGTGTGCTTAGCATTGCTAAGATATGATAAGCTAAGCCAAGCTTGGCTTAGTATTGCTAAAATAAGTAAGCTAAGCTAAGCCTAGCATTGCTAAGCATTGCACAAACCCACGCAAACCCGCTTACAACTGCTTAAAAGTGCCTTAGTCACTCTGCATGACAAGGCCCTTGTACTGCTCAGCAGCAAAATAAAAACCTTGTCAGTCTCAAACCCGGGACCTCGGACTCACCAGTCTGCATGAAGTACCACTACACCACAGCAGATATAAAATAACATGGTGCTGAAGGAAATATAACAAGCATTACAATGAGTGAATTTAAAGGGAAAACAGGAAAGCCATAAGAATACATTGCAATAACTTCTGTTGTATGCCAGTTAATTCTCTAATTGGAAAAGAAAGTGCATACTCCCATGTATCCAGTGTTAGCATTAGGAGGTGTGAGTAAACCTACACACTGAGAAAAGTGTACTGGAAGAAGCAACAGTCAGGTTTCAGTACAACATGCATTTCACTGGCTACAACCCAGCTTCAGATATGAGACACATACCAACCTTCTGACTGACACAACAGTGTCCACAGCAAACAAGCATGGTCCCCAACTTGCAAAACTGAAAGGGCTACGCCTACCTAACCTATCATTTTATAGCAGTGTCCTGAAATCACAGTGAGAACTGCAATTACCACACAGCAGGCTGCATGCAATTACTAAATGGTGGGCACCAATTGGTGCAGAGGCCATCACATGCACATGTGCAGATACCTAGAAAAGCAGCCTGTATCTGCTGTCCACACATGCAATAATATCATTGCACCAACTGGGAGAGAGAGATTGAGAGCACGAGCGAGAGAGACAGACAGATGCATACAAACAGGCAGTAGGAAACAGACACTGAAAAGAAAGACCAACACATAGAGGAAACCAAAAAAAAAACAACAAACACAAAAACCCCCAAAGCGGGTAAATAAAAGGAAGGGTATTCAGTTTTATTTCCCCAAAAGAGTTTTGAATACCATGGAAATATAAAGACATAAATTTCATACAAAAATACTGCAACGTTAGTAAAGGCACATAAATTTTTAATGCAGTGCCAAAAAGGGGGTTTTTCTTGCAACGAAAGGTTTAAATTTCTTTTTAAACGGGGGCTGATCACAGTGAGCCTGCATTACCCGAGGCGCAGAATCATTTGAAAACATTGTGCAAAGTTTTACATCCCATTGTTTTTTCCCAAAATTGCTACCATGAAATATATATTGCCAATGAGAATGAAGAAATGGAGAAGAGTTTAAAAAATAAAAAATAAAAAAAAAATAAAAAAAAAAAAAAAAAAAAAATTTTAAAAAAAAATTAAATAAAATTAAATTATTAAATATTATTTAAAATTTTTAAATATTTTTTAAAAATTAAAAATTTAAAATATTATTTTAAAATTTAAATTTAATATTAAAATATAAAAATAAATTATTGTTAAATTTTAAAATTAAAATAAAAATTTAGTTAGTTTTTTTAAATTTTATATTATTTATTAAATTTTAATATAAAATAAATTATAATATATAATTAAAAAAAATTTTTAAAAAAATTATAGTATTAAAAATAGGGTAAGTATAACGAAATTTAATATGTATAAATGTTAATATTTTAATAAATTTAATATATTTATATATTATATTAAATATATTAATTATTTATATATATATTATATATAAAAAAAAAATATATTTGAAATTTTAAAAATATAAAATTTATATATATAATTAAAAATTTTAATAATAAATATGTTGTGTAAATAAGGGTTAGAAAAAGAAATTTTAGCCCCTTTATAATAAGTGAATAGTTTTAATTTATTAAAAAAATTTATTAAAATATATATTTTATATAAAATATTTATTATAATAAATAAAAATAAAAAAAAAATAAAAAGGTAATATGTAAAAATGTATGGATATAAAAAAATAATGTTTTTTTAAACCCAGAGGTTAATGAGAATAAATATTAAATAATTAAAATAAAATAAATTTTTTTAAATAGGGAAGAAAAAACGCAATGCGGGAACGGGTTTCCTTTAAAAAAAAACCCTTTTGGACTAAACCCCCCAGTTAAACCCAAAAAAGGCTCCCATTAAAATTCATACTACCCCTGTGTTGGGGGAAAAAAATTGGGGGAGCCCCCCTTGGACCAAAAAAATTCCTTAATTTTCAAGGCCATAGCTTGGGGTTTTTTAGGGGGGGCCAAAGGTTTCCTCTAGAAAAGCAACACTTACTTTCCCCCTTTGGGGGAATGATTGACAACGGGGAAGGCAAAGGGGTTTACAGTGTGATTTGCTTCAAGTTTTGCCGGGTGTACCAAGAAAGATGTGCATTTTTGGGGACAAAATAAGGGGCATAGGTTTTTGGTACCTTTGAGGGGGGCCCTTTGACTAACAATCTGTTCTATGGGGTTATCTGGTAACCACCACAATGCTGGTACATCTTACCAAAAGCAATTGGGTTTACACTTTTTAAACCTTCTTGTTTTTTTTCCCTTATTCCCGTTTAATTAGGAAGGTATTAAAAGGGGGGGCCCCTTAAGGAACCAGGTAATCCATCTGTTTTGGCATACATTTTTTGGTTGTTTAGCTAGGGGAAAGATCCTTTCCCATGCCCAATCACAAGGGGGTATTGGGGTTACCTGCAAATTTTAATTGTTACAGCGTTCCCAGTTTTAAAAGTGAATAGTTAGGTGGGGGTTGGGCTAAAGTAGGGGGGTTTCTGGAAAAACGAAATGTTTTATTGGATGACTTTTTTTTATGTTTAGTTGATAATCCCCGGGGTTGTGTTTTTCCCCAAAAATTTGGCGACATACTTTTTGGGTTTGGGGTGGACCCGTACCTTTTTCTAGACTGTTGTTATTAAGTGTACCTTTAAACAGAATGTTATTCATTTGTACGTCTTTTGTTTGTGCCACATACTCTCACATATTTTAATTGTTTGGGGGTTATGGTCACAGGAACCCCCTTCACTGGGGGGCAAAATGGGGTGAGACTATAACCTTTTTTTCCCGGGGCCACCAGCCCCAGTAGGTTGACTTGGCAAGATCTTGTTCGGGGAAAATGCATAATAAACCGGACATATGAGGGGTGGCCATCAGCGGGTTTTTAATTAAACTGTCCCTTTTAATTTTAAAACCAACATTTGGGGGGGGCCCTCCCCCAAGTGGAATCCCAAGCAGGTGGCTTCCAACAGCAAAGTAACGTTATATGGAGGGGAGCCACCCAGCAGTGGGGGTGGCATAATAGGGGTTGATGTTACCTTTTTGGAATTGCATATTGAGTGTGTACTGTTTTTAAGTTGTGTGCCCCAAACTATTTTAATTTTCTTCATTGCTTTACTTTGTTCCAGGGGGAAACCCAATAAAAGCCACTTGGGGCCCACTAAAACGGGCTTTCGGGGCCCCCGGGGGGCAGCAGGGCGGATACTGCTGGGATGGAAAATTTTAATAGGAATGAAAGGACATAGGGGGGTTTAGGCCATTCATAAAAAAAAAGTTTGCTGTAACTTTAACATTTTAAAAGTGTGTGCCTAAACCTAAACAAGTGAGAGCCAAAATTTGTGGCCCTGTACGCACAGGATACATTTTGTCACTGAACCCAACAAACATTTTTTCTTTGAGTCAAAATGCTACTGTGGATTACCCCCCCCTTTTTAATCTTTTTAAACCCCCTTGTCCTCGGGAATATAGGGGTTGAAATTCAAAAACCGTATGTTAGGCTGTCCCTATTGGGCACCTCACCCCTGAAAGGGTTGAATTGTGCATACCCGGCCTCGTTCAGGCAGCATCAGGCGGTGGTTTACACTTATAGGTATGAAAATGCATTATGGGGAGGGAAAACCCCCATTTTACATACCACTACTATCATGCGTCATTGTTTTGCCCCTAATTTTTGGTAAACATATGCCCATACAAAATGCAAGCAGGGGGTTTGACATATGCCATATAAAAAATTGCACGCGTCCAAAAAGGGCCATATACCTAACTGGGGGGCATTAACACTTGGGTATTTTAAAAAAAAACCCCCCCCGGGGGAAATTTTTCCCCACCCCCAAAACCCACGTCATCCCAGTAAGGGGCCTTGTAAACTCACCACCCCCCCGTGTGTAATGTGATGTCACCCCCCATTTTAATTCAGGACACAACCCTCAACATGGTACTATCCCCGATCCTGAGATGGCATGTTATTTAATTTTCACAGGCATTCGGGCTGATATTTGCACCAATGTTTGTTGTAACATTTGCCATGAACCAATATGAAAAAAAAGTTGTCAAAGCCAGTATACTCCCAAAAATTTTTCCCTCATTGCAATGGTTTTGTGTATTTCTTTGGAACATGGTGGTGTGTTTATTGTGAATGCACCCATTTCACCCATATGGTATGTTTTTTCTTGGGGATGTCTGTTTATGAAAATTTGTGTAATTTTCAGGGTTGCATTTCAGTTGCAGGTTCAGGCATGTTTTCATTGTCATTGGCATGTGCATGTTTTTTGCATGTGTATGTGTCATGTGTGGTGCATGTTTTCTGTGCAGGGGTTGTGTTTGGGTTTTGGGGGTTGTGATGTGCATTTTTGGGGTTTCATGTGCATGGGGTTTCAGTTTTTAAAAGGGGGCCCCTTTTTTCCGTTTTTAAGGGGGGTTTAGGGGGGGTTAGCCCCCCCCCCGGAATTTTTGGGATTTTACGGGGGTTTGGGGTTTTTTGGTTTAAAAACCTTCCCCCCTTTCCATTCCTTCAAACCCCCCCAAAAGGAAAAGGGGGGGCCATTCAAAAGGGGATTCCCTGGCACCCCCCCCCAACCCAAATTTTTTTCCCCGGGGGGGGGTTCGGGGAGCACCACTGGTCGTTTGCCCCTGGCGGGCCCTCACGGTCTTACAATGTCCAGTATGTTCCGGGGTGTAATGCAGGCTCAGGCACGTATGGAACGGTACACCAGGCAGGGACTTAGGGTGCAGAGGGCACATTACACGCTATCAATGACAGCATCCATGACCTTGCCGTGCCATCCCGGGCTTACACGAGGTCATTGATAGACATTGGGGAGACATTAGATGCCCTCCACAATATGTCTTCCATGAGCCAGGACCATGGGGAGGCGGTCGGGCATGCCAGCAACAGCAACAGCTGGCAGGGGCGCCACCACAGTTCACACTCCCTTGGAGTACCAGCCCCCGCAATGCTGGGGCTGGCCTGTTTTACCGTCCCAGTAGACCAGGGGCACTGGCTCGGGCCCGTCCCAAGGGACATGGGTCCAGTCATCTACCTCTGCCTCTGAGACAGTACCCATCAGGGTTGGTACCCGATACTGTCCTAGCACCCCCAGGGCCCCGTGTCCGTGGCCGAGACAGTGATCTGTACAGCCTGGGTACAGTCTGTGGCTGTCCCACAAACTACTGTATATGGCAGCCACATGGTGGAGCTTTTGCATGCAGACACACAACATTAACCAACTAGGGCTCAACAAAACACACATTACATCAACATTGGCCCATGCTGTACTGTTGTCCCCCCCACACACACACACACACACACACACACACACACACACACACACACACACACACACACACACACACACACAAAACCCATTGGATGGGTCAATGTCAGGCTCTGGCAAACAACAAAGCCCCGTGCATATGATGATACCCCCCCTGTCATCTGTAACATTGATGGAGGAAGAGGCTAACAAGGAGGTGATGCACAGGATGACATAACAGTGTAGCAATATTAGCAAGTTGTCAACAGGAAAGTTAATGACATCCTTGTAGGTTTTCTAGCAGACATTATGCATCAAAGCTCTGTTGTCAATGTAGCATTGTTTACACCACTGTTAGGTCTGAGTATGTATTGTCCACCCATGTGCCACTTGGCTGAAGTAATGTGTTGCCAGCATGTGTTTGTGAGTGGACAGTATGTGTGTGTGTGCAGTACAGATTAGCAAGTGTACATCTTGAACATGGTGGGTGCACTGTCTGCATGTGTGCATAGTGGACACATGGGGGTGGCATACCCTGTTTTACACATTGTTAACATTTTGTATCTTTCAATGGCCAGTATGCATTCTACTACAGTTAGCATACACTACTATAAAATGTGTATGTGGGTTTGACACATGTTTTTTAAATATTTTTATACATTACAATTTGTGAAATATCTGCAATGAGTCTGGTAGTATACACAACCCAAAAGCATGACTATAAGCAACATTGGATGATGTCCTGACAAATGACACACAGTGTAGGGAACTCAGTAACAGTTGGATCCTTCGGTGCTAAATATAACACTAACCAGTGGTATGCCCCCCCATTCCTGTGACCACACCTGTTTGGCATATAGCCCCTTAGGTACATGCAAACACACTAGGGATGTGTCCATCCAAACTGGAAATGCATGCATTGGCCTACAATCATTCCCTGGATGGGACCATATCCTAAAAAGGGTATCATACAGACAGATACCTGTTTGATCATGCTGTATGCAGTCCGACTATGGCATAGTCTCCACATGTACTATACTACTATCCCTCAGTACCACATAGGTGGTAGCCCTCAACATGTATGTTGGGTACCAAAGTGTCATACAGCCTCATGTTATGTCATGTGTCCCTTGGTATCCACATATCCATAGGATTGTGGAGTCCCAAGGTGTATCACATGACATTAGAGGCCTGAAAGCATATCCACAAGGGAGTTGTACACCTATAAAGACTGTCCATTATTGGCAGTCGTTGTTTTATGAACATGTCTGACATATACCCCAGGCATATACCCTCACTCACACTACTCTTAAGTAACTGTCATGGGGGTGTGCACAGATGACCTTCCGATCCACAGTGGGCCCTTCACATACATACATATGTGACCTGATCTGGAAACAGTGGCACAACCTGTCAATGAACAAATGTATTCATGTAGTATGCAGGCTTCACACCTATGTACTGATTGAGGGGACATGAACATATATATTTCCCAGATACCTGATTTTGCAATGCACTTACTGTTGTGATCATAATATGTCATACCATAGTAAAAGCAAAACCAAATGCATTGAAAACAGTGAAAACACAGTCAGCATTTGCAGGATTCAAACCCCCTAAATTTTTATGAACTAGAAAGGGAACACGCTATTTGTTTACTTTGGTTTTTTTTCCCTTTTTTTAGGTGGTGACATCATCAGTCTTTCCAAAGAGGAATGTACTCTTTTTGTGTTTTCCCAGTCTCCAAAAAAGGGGACTCCTTTCTAAGAGAATTGCACACATACACAGTCAGTGTTTGCAGGATTCAAACCCCACTAACTATGTTATGAACTAGAGAGAGCATTACCACTATTTGCTTTTCTGGGTGGTTTTTCTCCGCTGTATTTTAGGGGGGTGAACACAGGTTTTTCCACCACACCCCCACACACAGTGTTTGGATTCAAACCCCCACCTAACTATGTTATGATACTAGAGAAAACAAAAATTGGCTTTTTCTTTACTGGGGGGTTTCCTTCTCCGCTGTATTTAGGATGGTGACATCATCAGTCTTTCCCAAAAAGGAATTTAAAATTTTTTGTGTGTTTTCCAGTCTCCAAAAGGGGACTTTTCAAAAAAAATTCCCACACACAAACACAGTCAGTGTTTTTAGGATTCAAACCCCACCTAACTTTTTTGATACTAGAGAGAGCATTACAGGCTATTTGCTTTATTGGGGGGTTTCCTTCTCTCTGTATTTCTAGGTGGTGAATCATCAGTCTTTAAAGAGGAATTTAAACTTTTTGTGTGTTTTCCCAGTCTCAAAAAAGGGACTCTTTTTAAAGACAATTGCCAAAACAACCCCCACAGTTTGCGGATTCAAACCCCTACCTAAATTTTTGATATAGAAATATTAGGGGACACTATTTGCTTTATTTGGGGGGTTTCCTTCTTTCTGTATTTTAGGTGGTGACATCATAGTCTTTCAAAGAGGTGTACATCTTTTTGTTTTCCCCGTCTCCAAAAGGCCCTTTCAAAACAATTGCACACATAGTCAGCTTTCAGGATTCAAACCCCCACCTAATATGTATGATATTTGAAAAAGATGCATTAAAACTATTTGCTTTAATGGGTGGTTTCCTTCTGCTGTATTTTGGGTGGTGACATCATCAGTCTTTCAAAAAGGAATGTACATCTTTTGTGTGTTTTTCCCCGTCTGGCACTCCTTTCAAAAACAATTTTAACACAACACACATCAGCTTTTCAGGATTCCCCCCCTAAATATGTATGAATAAAAACTTCCCCTATTTGCTTTTGGGGGGTTCCTTCTCTGCTGTTTTTAGGGTGGTGGCATCATCAGCTTTCAGGGAATGTACACTTTTGTTTTTCCCCTTCCAAAGGTCCTTTCAGCAATGCCCCCCAACAGCTTTTCAGAATTAAACCCTTTAACTTGTTATATTTGGAACACATTAACCTAGCCGTTTTTTTTTGTGTATTTCTGGATGGTAAACATCAATGGAAAGTAATGTGTAACCCTTTTTTTATGATTCCGGTGGTCCTTGGCAAAAAGCTTGAACAGACTCAAAACCTTATTTGTGATCTATCTGTGGGCACATTGACATTCCTTCAATTTAAACCCTATTTTTGACACTTTTGGTTTTGTGGGGGAAAATGTGTGGGGGTTTATAAAAAGGGCAATTCAAAGTTATGTGAGGGAAAGGCTCAGTGATGTAGTCCGGGTCTGTTGCCAAAAATTAGCAGGGGGAACCATGATTTTTCCCTGAAAAACCACTTTGGTTGGGGTAAAGCTGGGTTTTTTATTCAACCCTGTGGACTCCTGGTTGAGATAGACTTCATTGTATGGATATACTCCCAGGGTGTTGTCACCCAAAATTGGTGGGGTGCCCTATGTGAAGGGTATGACTGTTCAGGTGCAGGGTCGTTTCTTCTGTATTTTCAGAAAAAATTTGGGGAAAATTTTCCCCCTCTTTTTCATTTACTGATCCATTCTACAGAGATTCTCCTGGTATGATGTATGGCTTTGTCAGTAGGTGGGAATATTGGGTGTCTGTCAATGCCATGTCACAGGACATTCCCCTCAACAAAAATGTGTGAATTTCATATAGACATACGGGGGGTGAAATTTTCTGGGCCCTTTCAGCTATCTTTAAAACCAAAACCTAGCACTAAACCCTGTTAACCTTTTCACACCACCCTACTGTTCCCTTTTGATCGGCTAAGCACAGAATCCCAGCCCGGGGGGACACACCCAAATGGTAATATTTTTTTAAAACAATTTTCCCCTTTTCATGTACACAGCACTCCTCCTCACAAACAAATAATGTGTGAGACACCTTTTGAGACAAAATGCTAACTCCCGCCCATACGGAAAATCTTCGGTGGTGAAAGGTCCACAACACATATCAGTCTCCAACCCGGGGACAGACTCAAAACCCCATTTCCCATCTGGGTGTAAAAACTCTCCTAACAGCAGGTACAGAGGAAAAAACATGCCCACCAATACCCACTTTCACATTTCACAAGTAGTGTCCAAACCCCACTCCCTTCGGGCTAAAAAAATTGCATTAAAGGAACATTTTCGCACCTGGTACCCCTCACCCGCCCATACAAGGGGAATAGTCCCCTTTTGGCTGTCTGGCCAGGTCTGCCACATAACAATGCAGTCAGGCACTCCAAAGCAATACAGGATGGCACCTAGTATGCTGGTCAACCAGGGTTACTCCTGGACCCAGACTTAATGGAGGAACAGGATCAGTAGCCCCGGCCATATGACCCGACCTTGTCTACATCTTCACCCCCCAATTGAGACAAACAACAAACATATACTTTTAAAAGTTTCAACTTGGGTTTATAGGGGGGTGCAGGCTTTACCGGGGGCCCTCTTCAATCCCAAAAGCCTTTCTTTTTTGTGAAAACCCCTTTTCCCCTTCCCACCCCTTTTGGACCCTTGGGGAAAGTGGAAGGTTTCCCAAACACCATAGTGCCCATTTGTTGGGAAAAAAAAACCCCCCCAAAATTTTCAGATGCTTTTTTAAATCTACCCCCTTTTGGGGAAATTTTTGGGTTTGGGGGGAAAATTTTTTCTTAATTTTGGGTAAAAACATCTGGGGATTGGAATTTTCTCTTACCTATGACAAACAAAACCATCAACTTTCTGGATGTGACTGTCTACAGAAACCTGGACAATACGATGTCCACGAAGGTCTTTCAAATATCCCCAATATAACACTATCTTACACGCTTCTAGCATGCACCCACGCCACACCATCAGAAACATCCCTGTATCACAGTTTATGCGTATGAAACGCCTTTTGCTCCAATCAGGAGGATCATCATATAGCCAGTACAGATCTCTGCCGCAGATTTATGAACAGGGGATATCGTTATGTTGACATCAATCTGGCGAAATCGAGCCAAGAACACGGAGAGAATGGAATTATTGGATTACAAGAATCCACCTACTGACACTGCACAACCTACCATTAGGTTTATCACTACCTATGGTAGGAATTATAATGTCATCCGCGGATACTATCAAAAGACATTGGAATATTCTGCTCGCCAATGACCAGCTCAGATCCCTTCTAGGCGAGGAATGCAAGTTTTCATACAAAAGGTAAACGTTAGGATCACACCTCTCTCACTACAAACATACAGGCAGTGGTGGGGCTATTCACAAACAGTTAACCCTCACGGGACACAAACTCTTGGGCACACACCCAAGTGGTCATTGTGGATCATGTCAACAGATTACCAAATCCAAACAGTTCTCCAGCAGGAACACCAGCAAAGTTTTTGAATGCAAGGTATTTGGCAATTGCAGTAGTGACTGGGTTATATATTTAGCTACCTGTCACTGTGGGGCCTTCTATGTGGGTCAAACCTCCAGACAACTTAGAAGCAGGATTAATGAACATCGCAGTGACATCAAAAACAAAAGGACCACCAATGCTATGTACCAACACCTCCTTCAACATCCACAAGCACTATTTACGTTTATGATTATTGATCGAATTGTGGGTGATCGTAGCAATAAACAGGGCTGGTATGGCATTCTGAATCAGAAGGAGAAATATTGGATCATTACTTTGGGAGCTATTTTCAGTCCAGGACTCCATGATCATTTTTAACCTTGATTTCCATAACTTTTCTTATGTCACAGATGTCCACTACATATCCTATCATGTGAACATACCAACATTCATATGCCGACTTATCATGACTATATATACCTATGAACATCGTTACTCAGGTATCACTTTACTTCTTGTCAGCCAGTGTATGTTTCTTACTTCATTCACTTCAGTGTATGTTTCTTACTTCATATACCAATTGGTTCCATAATACATATATTTTTATAATGTTGTTTTTTATCATGATGATATATGTTTATCAGATTTTTTGCTAACCTAGTACAGCAGGATATTGAATATTTCCCCTGTATTTTGCACTCTGCACATTTCTGTGCACTTTGCTTTGACTACATCAGGGTGGTTATCAAATTCATTCCATTATTTGCTATATTTATAATATATTGCCTTGTTATAATATATTCTCATGTTATTAATATGTTACATACATATTTTAGCATAACTGGTCTATCTAAATATGTATACTGTTTTGCATTTATTTTTTGAAATTATCATTACTAGTATCATTCATTTTGAATTGCACTGTTTTTGGTGTCCCTACTCTTATTCATGAATATTAATGAATGACAGGGCAGTTTTTATGCTCATTGGTCAATTCATACTATATATATGCATATGTATTTTTCATCCTCTGTTTATTCGTCTGTAACACACTGAGGAAGGCATATTCTGCCGAAAACGGTCTGTGGTTATTTGGGTTTACAAATAAACTTTATATATTGTATTTTTTTACTCTGCATCATTCCTGCTTTTTGTGCTGGCCTGTCTTTTTTTCTGGATATTTGGTTTGGGCTGTGCATCCCCCACCTGCATAGAACTTGGTTTGATACTACTCAAGCCCCAACACCCTCGCCCTACAGTCGCTACAATTTGTAAATTCATATGCTATGGCACAACCAGTCACCACAGCCACAAGGGGGAATACATATTGGACCTGATCATCACCAACATGGGGACTCTGTGTTCCACACCAGCGATATACCCCTCATTAGTAAGGTCAGAACATGCATATATCTCACTGGACATACATATACACTCCACCCACCCATCCTGGGTAATCTTGGTGAGCTTCTCATGAGCCAACGTCTCACTTCACCAAAGCAAGGTAGCATCCTTCAGAGACCCTGAGACAGTGGCAAATACGGCTCCAACTGCTGAATTCTTTACATACACATTCTATGGACACCTAGTGGTCTGCATGGATTGTGCTATCCCAAATAACAACATGACTCACTCCTCCAATAGCAGGGGACCTGTCTGGTAGACCCCAGCCATTAATAAGCTGTACAACATCAGAAGGAAGCTACTACATGATAGAGCACAATCACAGACAGGGAAAGCATCTGTGATCTGTACTAGCAGACAGCTACAATCACTCATGTACTTATCTAAGGGCTGCTTCTCACGGACAATTGCACCAGACATGTAGGACTATCACAATGCCTTCTTCAGTTATATCAGGAACCTGGGTGGACACACACTGATATGCTGTGAGTTACTGCATACTGACTAAACTTACCCTGAACCCACTGGCATAGCCAACATCCTGGCAAACAGGTTCAGTGCAGATGTCTCCCCCCATCCCCCCTAGGGAGCAACTATCCATCCCAACAAAGTGTACCCTCCCTGACATCACAGAGCAACAGGTGAGTGCTGCCCTCCCGAAAGCATACATTACAGCATCAATGGGACCAGATGGTGTCCCAGCCTGCATCTTACACAAGCTTTATGATAGATGTAACCCTCACATTACATCACTGTGCAATATCGGAGTTACTACAGGATATGTACCCACGGAATGGCGTACAGTGACAGTGGTCCCACTCCACAGAGTTGGTGCCAAAATGGACCACAGACAATATTGCCCTATAAGCCTAACTAGCCTGTTCTGCAAAGCTATGGTGCGTATTGTCATGGGACTCTTACACGTAGACACCGGGAACCTACAGACACTGTGTCTTACACATTTCAGCGTTGTTGTGGGCAGATCTTGCCTCTTGAACATGTTTGTATTCTTTAGACGGTTAACAGGTCCATCGACATAGGGACGGTTGTACACGCAGCCTACCTGAACCTTGCAAAACCCTTCCACACAATAACCCACTGGGACATTATGCATGGGCTCACCAGCATCGATATAGACCCATATCTCACATGATGGATTGCTACCCGGATCAGGGATAGCACACACATGGTCAGAATTGCAGGTGCCATGTCTGACTATACACCAGTTACACATGGCATCCCACATGGCTCAGTCCTGGGACCCCTCTTGTTCAGTATATATTTGTCTGATGTACAGGCTACCACAGGGGGAATATGGCTGACCTTGTTCGCACTTGACTGCAAACTGGGTGCCATAATCAACTCTCCAGCTGCCACATGCATACTCCAACAGGGTCTCACAGAGATGGATGACTGGTTCCTGAGCCATGGCCTACAGCTAAATGCCATTAGTTGCATAGTCATCCCCTTTAGGAATAACAACATGCCCACACATTACCACATTGGTAATACTCCATTACATACGGTAGGAGTTGTTAGGTGATTGGGGACATGACTTGTTTGTACTGTCGCCTTTGAAATTCACATTGCCAAAGTGGTTGGACAGACCTTCTATATAGGCCACCTTATCCCATATGGTTTCACATCTACATCAAGTGAGGTCATTGTGCCCCAATACTCATCACAACCATGCTTAGTCACAATGCCACATTTGGGGTGTACCTTACCCAACACCTGCAGCAACTGTACTGGCCACATAAGTTCCTCACCAAGCAGATGTAGGGACTCACATGGATGACCTGCACAGTTCGGATGCAGTAACTCCAGCTCTACTCAGTCGCTTACCACCTACTCGGATATTATGTGTGCCTGCTGTTTACAGTAATACCCAAACCAGAATTACTGGACATGCTCCACCTCAGGATATCCGACTCCCTTGTAGCCACACACTCCAGGGACATATACCTCAGCACAGATGTTAATAGGACATGCTGGAGGGACAGATTCTTATCCCAGGGCCTCCACTCACTCTGGATTGTGATCACAGTTTCACATAGGCAGAGCCACCCACTGACCACCTACACGGGACATCTTGATGGCTGTATGGGTGATCGTATGTTTACCCCTGGGATATCTTCTGCGTCCCTGCTAGACAGAGACACACTAGCCTAAACATACATGGGTTATCTTGTGTGACCTACTATTCGCTGGCACAGTGTAGTAATCTGACATGGTTGCAAAAGTCAAACACACTCTGGCTAGGCTTGTACATGCCCTAGGGCGGATAGCCTAGTATCGACCTCTGAACCTATGCTTTTGTTCGGGATGCACAATATTTATTGCTGATACTGTTTGCAGGTCTTTATCGTCTTTGCTTTCCCAGTTTCTATAAACAACTTACGTATCTGCAGAACATGTTTGATCATGACAGGGTTCCACTATATTATATATGTGTCTGTTGTCATGTAACTGTGTGCACAGGGTGGATTGCTGGATAGTCAGAGGTTCCTGGGTTAACACATGCAACTGCCAGATATGTGTGGCCCACTGCTGTACTCAGACATGGCCTAAGTGTGCGAGCATGCCCAGTTCAGGCTTTCCATGTTTTGTTGCCTGACATATGTCTCATTTATTCAAGTGTGTGAGCATGCCCAGTGTGACCTTTCAGTATGTTGCAATCTGAAGTACACTACATTTGTGGATGTGTGTGAACATGACCAATATTAGCATTTATACTGTGTGTGTTGGAAGTCAAGTTCTGTTCTTACTGCAGGACTCACCTTTGTGTCATAACACAACAGGGATTATGCTGTTCCTGCGGGGTTTCCATGAGATACTTTGCATATACTTTTCAACATTCCTTCATACTGGCTGACCACTGCAATACTGTTATGGTTTAGTGGTTCAGTACTTTACCTATAATGCACAGTCTTCTGGGTTTGAGGCCCATCAGTGCTTTATATTTTCATACTGAGCAGACCAGACTGCTTAAGGGCCAGTTAAGCAAATATGAGCATGTTGGCTTTTGTTCAGCTATGCCCTACTTAGACCAGGCTTGTCCAACATTGCTGTATATTCACCAACTTTGCTGGACATTGCCCAATATTACTCGACATTGACCACAGTTGTACTAGTTGGTGTGTGCAATTCTGTTTGCATATACTACACGGTGGTAAATGCTGTTTAGCACTGCCTTAAATTGCTTAAGACATGGCAATCATGCCTCAGGTGGTGCTGCAGGGATGCCTATGTCGGATGCACTTACTACACTCCCTGTACATTTGAAAGCAGGTAGTGTCAGCTTAGGCATCCCTTTTACTATATGTGTGAGTCAGAGAGAGGTATCATTTCCAGAGTTCCTACTGAGCCAGTGTATGTGCTATGCGTTGCCTCTTTGCCAAGGCCAAAGCATACTGTGCACGCCTCCTTCTGCCTACTGGGGCAGGCTCAGGTTGTTCCTCCTCCGAGTCATGCTCTGCCTGTGATGACCTTGGCAATGTTGGGGGGCTGTTTGGCCCAGGCGTATGCTGGTCCTGCTGCAGCTGTTTTTGCAGGATCATATTATGTAGCATAGCACATACCATGACAATTTGGGTACATGTAGTTGGTGAGTACTGCAAGTCTCCACCAGATGTGTCCAGGCACTGGAACTGTGACTTGAGCAGCCCAAACACACGCTCGATTACATTTCGTGTTTGTGCGCGTGCCTCATTATGGCGTTCCTGTTCAGGGTGTGTGTGCATTTAGTGCATAGCCAGCATCCTCCACTAGGTGACCATGTGGGATGTCCCTACTAGCAAATGTCTTGTACAGCTGCGTCAGATGCCAGATATGAAAATCATGGTAGCTTCCAGGGCAGCCAGCACATACATTCAGTATTATGCCCTGGGCATCACACACGACATGGCAGTTGATGAAGTGGAAGCCCTTGTGGTTGAAGTAGACCCTACCCCGCTCACCAGCTGGTGCTTTGATGCATATGTGCATGCAGTCTATTGCACCCACTACCTCAGGGTATTCCGCTATTTGCTGGAAGAGACACATATTGCTGGCCAATACCTCACAGGAATTGGGGAAATATACATGATCACCGACATGTGCTGACATGGCATCCAGGAACTGTTGCAGTACCCCGGATGCTGATGCCTGTGATATTCCCATTATATCACCTGTTGGTCTCTGAAAGGTACCTGTTGCTAATATTCTTAGGCCAACACATACCTTGGTTTCCACTGGGATGGATTCCCCTCTGTTGGTTCTGTGTGTGAGGTGTGGCCTGCACAGCTCAACAATTTGCAGCAGGAGGTCTCCGTACACTCTATAGCGCTCCACTATCTCCAGCTCATGTAGCCCCTGGTAGGTTACCCTGGGCCTGTACACTCTTCTCTGTCTCTTCTCTGTGGGTTGTCCAGCAGCATTTCCATCATCATCACCCTCAGCATGCTGCATATGTCACCTTATAACAGCAATGACAGCCCCTAACATTTCTTTGTCTCAGTAAAGCTTTTTCAGTTTTCACTTCTATTAGCTTACTGCAGTGTCTCTTGTGAGAAACATAATGGACTGTTGTTTGCAGGGTTTTAACTGTTAGGCTGGGCTGGGCTAGTGTACTGCCTGTGTAATTGCCTGATTCTGATTCTTTTCACCTGCTAACTCTGCTAGTACTCCCTGGTAGCTTCCTACTATTTGTTGTACTTCCTATTTCCTTTCTGTTTCCTCGGGGGGGGGGGGCAGCACTGCGCACACAAGCGCAAACACGCTCACAAGCACGCACACATGCTTACATGGACTACAACTTGCTTATTCGAGTTAAACCGCGCGCACACCAGCACAAACATGCTTACAACACTTTAAACTGCCTTATACATGCTTACTCCAGCTTATACGTGTGCACTCACGCTTGCACGCGTGCACACTGTCTTACTCGGGTTTACAGGCATACACACATGCTCATACACGCTCAGCAAGACACTTTGGTGTTATTCATGGAATACACCTTCCATTCCTTGGCTTACCTAGCCTACCTGTTAACACACCTCTTTCAATGATGTGTAAATGACAGCTGACACATGCCACTCTGCTCCAATGAGCTTCACTTCATTCATACATACCCCACTCATGATGTCACCTATCTTCTACTCTGTTACTCCCCTTATCCTACTCCTACACTCCACTGACTGTGCTCATTTGCTATGTAAACCTGTGATTCACTATCCTAACCCTCCTTTGCTTAGCATTGCCTACTAATGCATGGTTACATCTCTTAGACTGTGCTTCCCCCCTTAGCAACCTCTACTCGGTGGCCATGTTGTCTGCAGCCTGAAATTCCCTTGCATTGTAAATTAACAATTTAAATAAAATCCACATTTGTGGGTTTAAATTTTTATTTTTATGGTTTTTAGACGGCAGCCCGTTTGTGAGGCGCTGCACTATGCTTAAACATCGGTAATCGGAGAGAAAAAATTAATTATTTTTATTTTCATATTTCATTGGGAAACATTGCCAATGGCTGTATATTTGGCCATTGGCATGCTTCCTCTACTGGATGCAACCTTTATTTGGATCTGTCACGACTCCATTTTGCTATTTGCAGAATGGTACTCAGTTGTCAACTGAGTACATTTCTGCAAATAACACTGCTCTTACCCGGACAGGTTCAGGTTTCCTGTATCGCAAATCTACCTCATTTGCATGCCTTTCAGCTTCAATTGAGGTAATTTGCATGACCCGGCCCTGTCCATGTAAGAGGCGTTTTAGTAGCTCTCTTGCACGCCCCTGCAGGCTGCTCCTGGATCGCTCGTCGGACATGATGGCTGCATGGAGTCTTACTCTACTCTTAGACTCCGTGCAGGCCATCGTGAATCTGGCCCTCAGTGTTCTTATTTTCACTAAATAAGTGTTTTGTTATTTTTGTACATCACTCTTTATGTGTCAATGTACTTGTATTCGCTCTTTAGAGCTTTCGGTTTTATAATATAGACCCATATATATAGATAGATAGATGTGCATGAGAATTGCAATGCCAAGTTCATTTGTACTTTTTCGCTTCCTGATTTTTATTCACAGCACATGGATAAAATGTTTTGGTATTTTTTTGGCATGTGTGTTTAAGCACTGTATAGTAAAACACTCATTCCATTCTGCTGTTGACTTTTATAACTATTACTGCATTAATGAAATAGTGACACCCTTTCCTGAATTTTCTATCCAATACCGTATTTAGTTGTACATGTTTAGCAAGGACCTAGACATTAGTCACCCCGGGACACAACATGAAGTACTGATCTTGAAATTACTGACCCCTCTGTGGCTTCATCTCTTAAAGAATCCCTGTGCTTTTTACTTTATTTAACATGGCTAGTCTTACAAAGCCCCTAGTGTTCCTTAGCCTAGTAAACACCTATGAATCTATGAACCTATGAACCTATCTTCCTTCATCAACTTTTGCCTTCATAAAGCATCAGTGTTCTCTCAATTTCTTCAGCTTCATTTTACCTCCCACACCCCATATGCACGCAACTCATGATCATTCTGCATGCATTATCAGTGAATTTTGCCATTGCTTCTTCTACATTCCAAAAATCATTGTTCTACCTTCCACCATTTTCAGTTTTACCATTCCTCCTATATGCAATTTTTCTTCCCTGTTTCTATTCCAGACAAATGAAATGGTCAAGTATTCTAAGCGTCATTATTATATACCAAGCCACAAATTTCCCTCAGCTGCCACCATATTGCCTAAATTACTTCACATTCCTACCACATTTGTGACTGATCTGTATCTACTTTCCCAAATCACCAGTACATTGGCTCAAGCCACCAATACACCTTCTTCAACTGTATGGGCGGCCTATACCTCATCCATCACCTCTAGCCAAACACCATTCCACATCTCCCATCATCATGCCTCCCCTTCTCATGTGCTTTAATCCCCCTAACTGCCATTTAGCCCTCTCTTTGCACTTCTAATTCACTGGTGATGATATACCTATCCAGTCTTTCCAGAATGGGTCACCATCCACACCTCCTCTACTCCTTCCTATATATTATTTCTCCATCTTCTACCACCCCTTTTATAAGTATTCCTTATCTGTGACCAAATCAAAATATGTACCAAACATTTTCTCTTAGGAAGTTACTAAGCTATTGGCCCTGAGGCCCTTACAAGCCTAACAAAGAATTTAGCCCATGTTCCAACAAGTCGGCACCCTACATCACTGTCCACCAGGGACACAAGTAGAATCCCAGGGGTGTATTTTCTGTTCCCCATCCAGTTATCCAGGTTGCACTTAAAAAAAATTTCACAAGGTATTACCAAGCTCATAGTTGTTTCTCAGTTTCCAAAATCACTAGTACTCCCCTCCTCCTCTCTTCACAGCAGGTCTCTTACTCTTTTCAACCTTAACCACTCAAATTTAGTTAACAACTGATCCACATTTCTTGATACTCTTATACTCCATAATTTAGGAAACCTTCTGTGCTGCAGTTATAACCCACCAGTTAGATCCTCCTAACCAAACATTTCACCATCATCTCAATATCAGACTCCTTTTTTCTGAAAAAAAATGTTCAGTTCCCCCTAGCTCCCTTTCTTCCACCTCAGTATTCTGTTTGATATTCTGAAGCCCCTCTAACCACTGAGTTAAGGTAATCACAAATGCATATCTTCAGAAGACCAACATTCCACACCCACATTTACAACACCCAGGTTTCATTCCTTTCTTCTCTATTTTAGTTTTCCCCTTCTACAAATATTGTTTACATACCTTCTGCAGGCCCCTCACTATCTTCCATTGAGTTGCAAATTTAACATGTCTGCATAAATATATTACAATAGGAATATCATATATCTCAATAGATCCACTCTTCATCATAAACATTTTTCAAAGCACCTGTCCAACATCTTTCCTATCTTGTCATTTGACAGAGTTCTATCATATTTAATAGCCTTTTCAAGTGATGGGAAGGCCTGCAATGCCAACTACTGTTTGCCTCTTGTCTCTATAGAAGCCTTTCTTCCAGTTCTGCACTTTTCCTTATCCACATCACTACCAATGTCCTTTGAGAGAAACTTGAGTTACAACATTTTTGCATACTCCTGGGATGTCTATAACAACTTAAACAATTGTCTATTTACATCTTCAAATAGACATCATACTACCGTCAGCAATTTAATGGATGTCTCTCTTATCCCCTCTCTCCCTAGCCTCTCTTACCTCCCTTCTCAATATTTTTACCAAACAAAAAGGGCTCTGGTGATGATGTGCATCCTTAACCAGTACTGCTTTCTAACTGAACCTTATTTGACAACCACCCATTCAATAAAATCTTCAGTCATGGTCTTCTATAGAAGGCCTTGGCACTGGTACATCATTGGTGCAAAAGGCAGCACAATCAGTTTGGTACAAAAGGCTGTTGGCTCTTTTCCCACACCAAGTAGATGGATTATTGACACTGCAATGCAGCATTGGTGGGAGGTACTGCAGTCCTGAGTGTGTTATCCCTTGGATATAACCTTAAAAGAAGGTTCCATCGGCATGAGTTGGTGGTAACTTAGGTGGATGTGAAAGGTCTCACAGCTCCTACTGAAAAGAGAATGTCAAGTTCCATGATGCGCTGGACAAGTGTCCCATAGTAATATAAATGTCATCTCAGGTATCCTCTGAAAAGAAGCCACTAGCCTAGTTGGACTAGCCTGCTCAACAAAGAATAATTAAAATAAATTAGTAACTCTTTTATCCTCTCCATGTACATGTTATAATACCCCTATCATATTTTACAGAAATAATTAAATAAATAAATAAAAGTCAAAAGCTTTATGTATATCAGTTGAAACTATAATTGTTTTGCCTCTGTCATCCAGCGATGCATATCCTTTGAGGTTAGGGAATGCCCTCCAATGATGTGCATACAATCTTCTCTTCTTACAAATCCCACCTGATACAGAGAATGAACTTACTATCTCTTTTAATCAAGTTAATATCTGTGTTACACAGTGACACCATTTACATGACACAAGGCAGAAGGATTAACAGCCCAATAAAAAACAGAGATGCTGCCACCACAGCAGATAAGATCTTTCATCTCTCTCTCTCTTTCTCTCTCCCTCTTAATCACAACTGGATGGGAGACTTCATCAGATTAATATACTATACAAAGCACACACTTTATACTGTATGATCTTTTGGTCACATATTAAATATCATGTGAATATTTTTTTATCTTTACTGCTTTAAACAGCAAGTGAAATTAATGACATTATTCAAATCTTTACCTCTCAAGCATAAAGTCTTATTTGCCATTCATATTCCAAATAAACTAAAAACCTCTTCCTTACTTCCCACCTTATGTGGTCTGTAAATTTGTCTAATACATAGAATAATTTTTTGAAACTATTGCATTTTAATGTTTGCATACTTAAAGCATTGTTATTTTTAGTAGTAGCATATAAGTGCTTATAAATTCTGTCTTTCATTTAGCTTCATTGTGGTTTTCCCTATGAAAAACATTCATAGGAAGTACACACTGTTATATGAAACACATAAGGAGAATAAAAAATGCATTATACATTTTTTCCATAAGTTCTGTTAGTGTTTGCACAAAATACATTTGGACATGAATATATAAATCTATACAAGCTGCAAATTTTACAATGTTTTACAACTAAATGTTATTATTTATTATTATTATTATTAATAATAATAATAATAACAATAATAATACTAATAATAATAATAATAATAATAATAATAATAATAATAATAATAATAATAATAATAATAATAATTTTACAATTTGTATAAGCCCCACTTTTATGCAAACTATTTTTTCTCTTCTAAAGTTGTTAAATTATTATTTTCCAAAGTGTATTTTAAATTTCTTCCCTTTTATATATGAAAAGAGGTTTATCTGCTACTATTCTCAACAATTCTGGACAACCAGATAAAAGTTTCTAATTGTCTCTTACAACAGTCTTAATTTCTTCAGTGTCTACACTCTCTATACACATAGCTGTGCTCCAGTCTTTTCTAACTTTATTCAATGTATGTTTTGCATTGTTTGATTTCTCATCTTCCATAAATTCTCTTGTATAACCTCTAACTAATAATATTCCATCTACAAGATAGGAAATTTCATTTTTTGTGACACTTTCGGTAGTAAGGTGTTCAATGTCTACTGTGCATAACATCTCATTTGAAAGATACATGGTTTACAGCATTCTCTTATCTTAATGGGTATTTCACATAGAGCAATTTCACACATCTTTTCACAGGTAATGATTCAACATGTGCACATATAGACCAAATTTGTCTTTTACTCAGAAAAGCAAAGTGAGAAATGTCACTTTGTCAATGGTCAAATGCAGTAAACATGAAATAGTTGTACAATATTTCACATATGTAAATCTAGCAAAAGTCACCCAAGTAAATTATACAGAAATAGCATTATGTGACTTTGTTGAAGAAACATGTAGGAATAATTGCATAGATGTGTACATTTTGCACATATATGCAACATCTACATATTTTTTGTAAGTTTATGAAGTAACCTCATATGTTTCTGCACTTCACCGGTAAGTGCTATTTGCAAAAATATCAAGAGACTTGATGGACTGAAGCTGCATGCTCCTGAACCTAACACCATGTATCTTCCCACAATCTTAATCTGAAGGTGTCCATTGATGGCCACCAGTTTGTTGGATTTATAAGTATGGAAAAGGGGTGGATTGGAAAGGTGGTAAAAGGGGAGACAATGGACAAGAGAAACACAGTAGGATGGCATAACAGGGTTGTCCTGGGGTAAGTGGGAGAGGAGAGCATTTTTTGGTGGAGGTAGACTCCTTTCTTCAGAAATATGTAAGAGGAACATGGGGAGGGATATAGGGTAATAAGGGCATAAATGATAGGTAGGGAAGAGGTGAGTATAGTGATATTAGCATAAATAGACAAGACAGAGAAGGTTTGGAGATCAAGTGATAGGTTGGGGTCTCAAATGGAAGGAAATACTGGCAAACAGTGGATGGAGAAATGGTGATGGGAAAGAATTGTGGAGCTGCACTAAGGGTGGGTTTGACACAATAGAGTGGATTAAACCCAATAGCAAGATGGGGATGTGGAGATTTGGACCACAACAACTATTATGCTGGCACAAACAACCTTTTTTAAAGCCCTGCCCAAGAAAGTCGGGGTGGGTTGACCTCATGTTGAGGGAATGGCATGTTAGACTTGGTTGCTGGAACCTGCCTGAAGATCAAGCCTTGCAACCACTGCAAAAGATGTTTATACAGGCCCCAATGCCTTTCCACAGCCTAACAAACTGCAGCCTCCAACATGACCTGCAGCTGAACAGCTCAAGATGGTGGGTGTTACACCTTGGTCTTCTCACTGGAGAGCAGCCAACAATCCTCCCTGGTAATGCAGACCAAGTTCACTCCATAGCTGATGGGGATGACTGCAGCCAAGTTGTCCCAGGCACGTCTCGATCTGTAGAGGGAGTAAGTAAAGGGATAAAAATAAAAATAAAAAATTAACAAAAGGCAGTGGATGTTAAAATAGTTTATATTACCAAAAGCTTATTTTAGGGAAAAGAACTATCTATAGGGTCAGGAAACAAGCAGTTCCAGCCTCTTGTAATAGACACAGAGGCTGAGATACATCCCTTCCAATGTTGAAAAACAAACATGAAAACAGAAAGGTATTGTTTGCAAAGTACCATCATACATATTTACACATACATTTGCTGTTGCAGCTGCAGCCATGCTACCTTATTTTATTTATATTTTCTAAATGTAAAGAAAGTGCAAACCATCGGTGTATATCTCCAGTCTATGCCTCAATGCCATTATACCACTGACTACAGTAATGCATACCTGGCTATTGAAAGGATGTGGGCCATGTCTAGTAAATCTTGACTGTAAGGAGCTCAGGTTGCTAACAAGTTGCATAAATATCCACAAAGACCATTAAATCTTGTAAACAAGTAGGAAAGATGCATGCACATGCAATTGTCATCTCACACTCATGATAATGCAAACTTGCACAGCTCAGAGATTACAACTGAGCATGTGTGCAGTAGTGCAATTCATACACCAGCGTTCCTACAATCTTCATTTAAATGAAAACTTTGTAAACCAAATAAAAAAAAAATCATGACAATTACCAGATCATCAGAATGCTAAAATTAAATAAAACCTGTACATGAAAAGTGTAGAGAAAGGTACAAGTGGGACAGTATTGCTAGATTATGGCAATTTACTAAGGACAGTGGAGGAAATGCTTCCAAGGTACTGGTAAGAAAGTTTTTTTTTTTTTTTTTTTTTAATTGGAGTTGGCAAATTATCAAGATCTGTCTCCTTCTGAGATTTAACTTTGTGTATGTGCCACAGCTACTGATTGTTTATGTTTGTCCAAGCTACTAGCACCTAACAATAGCAATGGACAAAACCACTTTGCATAGACTGTATTGAAGTTCAGGCATCGGTTATCATGTAGGCCACAGACCCGCCCTTTCCCACAAACTATACATGTCTTTATTATAATCACGCATCTCTTGCAGTCTCTCAAGCATGTCATTTCACATTTAAGTACTTGCAGATTAGACACAAACAGACTCTGCACCCCTACACACACACACACACACACACACACACACACACACACACACACACACACACACACACACACACACACACACACACACAATCAAACATGGCTAACCTTAGCAATTCTGGGACCCAATGGGATCATTATGCTGGAGTCCCATAGACAGCACTCCATCTACTTCCTCAATCCTCTGCATCTCCTGATATTTAGTACTTGTAATTATCACAGATAGGAATATGTGCCATTAGTGTGTATTAAAGTAAAATAATATATTGATTTATTAGCTTACATTTTGTCATAAAACATGATAATGCAAAATAGGCAGTAGACTCCTCGATTACCCTCAGACCCAACATCTCCTGTTACTACTGTGATTAACTCACAGGGTTAAGCCACCATTATGTACAGATGGTCTCTGTAACCCTTAATTGCAGCCAGTTTATTTACTGTGTCTGGTTGTGACATAAAAAAATGCCAAAGGGAAATGTTTCCAACATTCTTCTCACAAACTAGTCCTACAAGGCCAGATTAATGTCTGTTTAACTTAATCAAAGGGCAGCAGAATCAGCCATGGTTATCCACAGAAAACTCCCACACCAAGCAGTTATATCCACTTTGTTGACTGTGTACACCACAGATATCTGATTGCAATTAAAAGTAATACTTAATTATAACTACTTACTCCATCTCAATTTCATATAAACATACTATAGTTAACCACAGTGAAGTACCACAGGTTGCTTCACATAAATATGTGATAGTCCTGCAAAATCAGAGTCTATCTCATCCATCCATAACTCACGTTTTCCTACATTTGTGAATGGGTTTGAGGTGTCACATAAATAGTGACCATCATCTACAGAGGGTGTTCACACCACTGAGTGATTAGCCCTGCTCTGGAAAGCCCGAATGATGACTGTTTAACATTAGGAAACAACAGCAGGCTAGGGTCAGTAACTTCACCCATAGACAGTCCCCATACATATCTATTGCAGGGACTCTGTTAACACCTCCATTGTCTCATTATAATGAATAAATTAAAGAAAACAGTAACTTATTTTATCCCTTTCAAATATATATACAGTAACCATCCATATCAGTTTGGTTCACAGAAATCAAATTAGTTTTGTGAAGTTCACTGTCCATAATATCATAACTTTAACTTCCCATCTGCAAAATTTAGAACACTACCTTGTATAAGGTGGAACAAACTGGAGAAATGTAGAACACAAAAAAGATTACTAACAACTTTATCTAAGAAACTCAAAGAATGGTTAAATGTGTTACTTTATACTAAAAAATGTGTGTTTGATTACTAAAAAAATATTCATTATTATTTACAATGGTTATCAGTCATAAAACAAAATCTTAACACTTAATATGTGACAGGCTTTTTCATTCATTATGGACTTGTGATGAAAACAGACTATTTTATGAATCAAAATGAGAAACATTCTTCATAGTCAGGTATGCCACAGAAGTCTACATTTTTAGTTCACTTGCAGCCAACAGAATACATTTACAGGAATACCAATTCAAAGCTGCTGCAAATTTTATCATGAAATTATATGAGTAAAAATGTACGCAGAGTAAAGTAAAACTAGGTGACAATGTCAGGTGAAAGTGAATGACAGTTAGAGGGTAACAGAAAAATATAGCCAGTACCTCATGACCCCATCTTAATACAACACTTCAATACCTCTCTTCTGTTTCACAGAATATGGGACTATAGCTGGAGTAACTCATACATAAGAGTTATTGAGGTTGATAATTGTGAGGGGCAATTAGTCAAGCTACAGGCTTGCAAACAAATCATATTAACATCAGCATGTACAAAGTTATTCAGCTGCCATGCAAACTAAGACCAAGTCAAGGAATAAATCAGGCACCAATTCAAATCATCAGAAAAGTGATGTGTAATAGTTGAGCTGCATAAAAGCAAAAGTTATAATTTAAGTATAGTATGAAGGCTTCTAGCATATTTTCAAATGCTGTCTGGATTTAAAGCTTTCATATGTATTCAGGTTCACTAAAGAACAACATTGACAACTTTTATTAACAGAACAAGAGTCCCTACTATATTACTGTGCCATTTATCCTTTTTAAATTAAAATGGCAGATGACATAGTTATAAACACGGTTGTTGTGTACCAACCTTGAGTGAATTCAGTAATGAAAACATTCCCTGCTTAGTTTCTGCCAAATGTGAGGTCTTACCGTTGTATGACAGTCTAGTTACTCAAATATTTATTTTACCTTACTGGTGGCTGCCTGCTTCACTGGTTGTAGTTCTTTTCTCAGAGCTAAGGACTTCCTTAAATCACTGTCATTTTTGGAAACTTCTCTTGCCCTTGTATTGGAACTTACTTACAATCAAACGTTTAGAGAAATGGAAAAAGACATGCTATCAAATTTTCTAGCCTACCAACAACAATGGCACATACACCCTCAGTGTTGTGGCCATTACCCATACAGTTCAAAGTTTCCAGATTTTGTGCCAAGTTTCCCCAGAGAGAACCGATCTGTCACAGTGGCTGCCAAGACCATATGAGACTTTGTGATTCATTCTATTCATCATTCATCATGAGCAAAAGCAGGCAGAAATCTCAGAGGTAAGAAGCATGCATTGTTTTCTTTATGGGGTGCCACAGCCAGTGCTAATTCTATCTGAGTGGCATAGCCAGCCATTGGTGTGGGGTCCTATTGGGCCAAATAGATTCAAATGGTTTAAAGCTGGCCCTGCACTCAAATCCATTAAAATAATTCAGTCTCATTGTTGAGTAAAGAACAGATTTGCATCACACTGTTGGACATAAAGCCATGCAGTGCGACAAACTGCTTATGTTTCTCTTCTCTCAAGGCAAGGATATACTCAGTAATACTCATTTTGTTACATGTAGGGTAAGGGATAGATAACTATAATCCCTGAGCAGAATCTTATCCTAGTGGATGTACTTAAAAATGTAAGGAAAAAGTCCATTTGGAAAAGTGGTTCCTGGACAGTAATAGTAAGCTCTGATGTGGAGTCAAGTACTAGAAGAGAAACAATACCATTGAAGGAAGAAATTGTACATTCACACAGGGTAGAAAGTGAGCTAATTCCATGGTGTCCCATGTCAGGAGTAAAGCACTGGAGAATGTAATCGGTCATAATATCACAAACAGTGATCCTTATACTATTGAAAATCTGACACCTAATAAGATGTATTTGCTATCCTTATGAGGGGATGACAATGCTGCAGAGGAAGATATAACTGGTGCTATTCAAGGTGGCATGGATATCAGCAGCTTGGCATGCCATCATCATGTACACGCAGGTGTTATAGAAGGTCAATGTTGTCAGGCAATAAGCTTAAAGTAAAATATTTATTTGATGATAAAATGCATGACTACATGCCAGTTTTGAAATGTTTCTTCATTAGATTCTTCATAATTCATAACACTATCACTATTAACAGATATACAGTATCAGACAGTACATATGGATTTCCTTCATTTGCACCTGTAGTATTAATTGTACCTAGATTTACTGACAAGTGATTAATGAGGCATACTGTTTGAAAACGTGTTATTTGAACACAGGTATGGCATCACAAGGCTCATAGAATCATAGGGGGTTACTAGGCTAATGGGCCCCAGGACCCTTACAAGCCTAGCCAAGTTCAACCCATGCTCCCAAGGGTGTCTGGTTCAAGCAGACACTAAAATCAGCACCTATTGCCCTTGTCCAAGACACACATGTGGAACCCCAGGGGTGAGTTTCCGGCTACTTATCCAGTTGACCAAATTGTGCTTAAATAGGGCCAACGGGGGCTTTGTTTAACATGAAGAGGAAGTTTGTTACAAAGGTGGGTTAACCTCTGTGAGACAAATCTGTCTCTCCAGCAAGATCTGTTGATGTCACTTACCAGGTTATGGTCCGTTTTTTACATTAATTAATTAGGTAATTGGTTGTGTATAAAAACCTTTGCATTCAGCAAAACAATGTCTGAAGAAGTTTGGATATTGGTCTAAACGAAAGCGCTTGCACAATAAAATTTTTGAGAAGGCGAGTGTTGCCATTCTGCTGTTTTTTTTTTGTTTGTTTTTAACACGTTAAGATCCTTTGATCGAGTGACTCGTGTGCCATTTGACTTGCAAATGTGCAGCATTTCTATCAAGGCTGGGTCAGAGATTGCTCTATATGCAAGGCACAGGTCATCTCTGAGCAGTCTGTATGACACAGAGTAAAGTGACAATGATTTCAGTCTGTCCACAAAAGACAGATCTTGAAGACCATAAATTTTCTTTGTAAGGAACCTTTGTGGTCTCTCCAATTGCTACAGGTGTTTGGAAGTGTTTGGAAAGGAACATACCAAAGAGAGCATTGTACTCTGTTATTGGCCTGATGAGGGAAGAGTACAGGGGAACTATAACCTCTTTTTGTTGGATGCAATGGTGTTACTTATGAGATGAGCAATATAAAATGTCCTTCTTACCACTGTGAGGACATGGTGATCAAAGTTAAAGTTGCTGTTTACCTGTGTACCCAGATCTTTCACCACTGACTATATGCTTAGGGTATTCCTATTGATGTGGTAGTTTGCAGGAACACCACCCTTGCTGAAGGAGATGATAATTAATTTTTTTTGCATTAAATTTAAGACCATGACTTTGGCACCAGTCATTAGTCTACATAAGGCATTCTTGCAGGTTGTTGAAATCGCTAGGGATTTAATGGTCGCTCCCAGTTTACAGTCATCAGCAAACTTTGTCAGCCATAATCTTTTAGTTTTAGCCTGCAATTTAGAAAAGTAGATTCCAAACAGTATTGGTCCAAGAACCGATCCCTGTGGAACATCACTGGTTACGGGTCTGCTAGAGGAGGAGGAGTCTCCTATTTTGACCATATTAATTCTTTCAGTGAGCCAGTTTGCAATCCACCTGACAGTATATTGGGTTGATACCCAGCTGGGTGAGTTTATCAATGATGCCTGAGTGGGAGATTGTGTCAAAGGCCTTGGCTAAGTCTAGGTAGGCCATATGCACAGAGTTGTCCTCATCTAGGCTTTGGTGACTGTCTTGAAGAAGTCCACCAAGTTTAACAGGCATGATCTCCCTGACAAAGGCAAACTGGGTGAGGTTGAGCATTTGGAGATTTGTATATCTTTGATAATAAGGACCATGATGATTCTTTCCATGGCCATGCAGATAAGGCTAGCCAGACTAATGGGTCTATAGTTCCTGGGGTCCGTGGATGCACCCCCTTTGTGCAAATAGATGACAGTAGCTGTTTTCCATTCTACTGAGATGAAGCCAGTACTTAGGCTGTAATTTAAAGGCATGCTCAATGGTGATGCTAATTCCTATTTTAACCCATGTAGAACACAGCCGGGGATGTTGTCTGGTCCTATAGAGGTTGTGTTTGTGGCCTTAGAGATGGCATTTAAGACCTGCTTTTCATAGATACTAGGTGAGGTACAGGTGTTTGGGATGCTTTGGGGTATATGTGGCAGGAACAGAGGAGTGAAATTTTCACTGAACCTGTCAGTCAGCAGGTTTGCTATATCCACAGGTTCTATATATGTAGTACCATTGACTACAAGTTCAATGCAAATCTGGGCCTTACCTTTGTGATTACGGATGTAACTAAAGAATGCCTTGTGGTTATCTTTAGTTAGGGAAGCTAATCTGGATTTGTAGTTAACTTTGGAGAACTTTATTAGGAGTCTTATTTGCTTGTTTAAGTTGAGGAAGGAGTGTTTCTAGTTTTGAGACCATTCCTTCCTTTTCTTAGACAGCAATTTTTTTCTCCTATTGTAGACCTTTTAATGGCAGTTGTCCACCATGCAGGCTTGTTTTTCCTTGAAGATCTTGCTTTGGTACTATCAGGTATGACAAAGTCAATACAATTGTACAGGTGCTTGTATAAAGCACTGATGTATAAATCAACATTGGTGTCTGTTCCATTGGTGGGGGGAGGGGCTATGAAGCAATTTATGCCTTCACGTAAAAGATTGTAATTGGCCTCAGAGAAGTTTTTTAGTCTAGTTGTTGCTAAGGTGGGGTCTTGCGTTATAATTGCTTCTAGTGAGACTGATTTGTGGTCAGATCTCACTAGGGATGGCCACACACTGGGGATGGTGCAGCAGTCTCCCATGTTGGTGAGCACCAGATCCAGGATGTTTGAGAACCTTATGGATGTGTCACCCAGCTGGTCCAGGGCATTGGCGCTAATGAAGTCAAGTAACCTTTGGGCAAGAGAGTTAGAACACAGATAATTTACCCGGTCTATGGACAGGAAATTAAAATCACCCAAAACCAGGATGTTTGGCTGTATCTTGATTGACTCAAGTAGATACAAGTAGGCTGAGTTGATGTCCTGATTCATGGAGGGGGACCTATAGTCGGCAATGACCTGGAGGGGTCTTACTTACAGTCAATTGCACCTGAAGTAATTCAAGGGATTTGTGCTATTTAACCAATCTAGAGGTGTATTTATCTCTAATGAATATTGATACACCACCTCCTTTAGTTTTCATGCCTTCAGTTTATGGTCTGAATGTGTGAAAGGAAATGTAACCTGGTATAGCTGGAGTGCTCTTAGCAACCTTAAACCAGGTTTCAGTGACTCCACAAATGGCATCGTCCAGGGAGAAGACTGCTTCCAGTGAGTGCAGTTTCCAGTTTAGACTCCTAGTGTTTATCAGCATAACCATGAAGTTGTTTTTAGAGGGTATTCTTATGTCGGGAATTTTGTTCTTGTGACATTGTCTAAAAATGGCACTATGGGGATGGGAAGAGCCTTAGCCAGTAACCAAAAGCCCAGTGGTGACAAATGAAGACAATCTCTGTCAAAGCATTAAGGTCTGTCGATCATGTCATCCCAGACTGACAGATACTGGATCCCCTTTGTATGACACCAGAAATTAAGCCAATTGCTGAAGTCAATCATTTTTTGTTTGTATTTAGGTATCATCCTAGGCAAAGGTAAAATGCTGCTTAAGGCTAGGGACATACCTGCCTGAGACACATAATCTGAGAGCTTCTTCATGTCTCTCTGCATATAGTCCAGTGAGTCTCATCTGAAGTCATTCACACTAACATGGACTATGACAAATTCCTAACAGTGTCTGTTGTTGAGAGACTTGAGTATGTGTGTGATGTGGTGGATCTTGGCACCTGACAGACAGCTGACCATGACCTTTTCCTTATCAGACCTGGTGAGAGGGACATCTGTGTGTCTCACAATTGAGTCACCTATGACTAAGATGTTTGTTTTGTGTTATGCCTTAGGGGTTTGACTGGCGAGACACTAGTGTGTGATATATCATGTGTACTATGTACTTCAGAGGATATATTATGTAAAGCATTCTTGTGTTTGTGTTTGGGAGGTCTCTGATGTCTAGGTAAGCTTCTTGTAAGGACTTCTGTATAAGTAGGTTTATGTGCTGTTAGTTTGGTAGGTGAAGCAGGTGAGCTGTGCATGCTGACATCCTGCTTAGTATCAGATGGACTGACTGGTGAGAGGCAGAGCCTGGATTCTATTCTTAATATTGATGCATCTCTCACATAATGAATTTGTGTGGAAGAGAAGAAGTGGGTTGTCAGTGTACTTGAGGCAATTGCTACATTGCCTCAGGATACCCATGTCGACCAGGCTGGCTGGAAAAAATGTCGAAAATTGTCCATCCATAATGTTAGGTTAGTTGATGTGGTCAGAAAACAGGGAGAGGACAGGAAGAAACATGTAAAGTAGAGGACAGGAGAAGTGGAAAAAAAATACGAAGGGCTGATGGGTAAGATTTGTGTTGGTACCTCAGGAGCTTCCCTGAATGTATCACCTGTCAGTGAGAGACAATCATGAGAACTCACCAATGGAGCAAAAGCAGAGTACTAAGGGAAAATTTGTAGGCAAAAGTGTTTATGTCTATAACCACCAACGGTGCCCACTGCTGCATAGCAGTGCGCAATGGGCAAACACCGTGCTATGTAACAAATGAGCACAAACTAATCTAAACAAATTAATCAATAAAAAAGCTCAAAACTGAGCCCTGTTCAAGCAATCTTCAATCAGATGAGTTCTAACTGCATACTCCTGACACAAGGGTGCAGGGGAACCCTCTCCAATAAAAGATGGTCTGATTTAGTACTCGAGTTATACAAACAGAACTAAATTCAGAAGGTCTGAATCTATTCAATGCTATAGCAAATTGAGTTATACAAACATAACTAAATTCAGCAGGTCTGAATCTAGTCTATGCTACAGCAAATAAAATGTAACAACTTAAAAAATAACAGTTTAAATAAGTAGTGATATGGTAAAAAATACAGCTCAAAAGTGCAATATGCAGTGAGAATTCTACCTAGGTTTTGCAGAGATCAGCAGATGGCTTGACATTGCTTATGTAGCAAACGAGAGCAAACTGATTTAAACAAATTAACCAGTTAGCCAATAAAAATGTCAAAACAGAGCCCTGTCCCAGCAGTCTTTAATCAGACAAGTTCTAACTGAACTCTCCTGCCACTAAGGTACAGGGGAACCCTCTCCAACAAAAGATGGCTTGGTTTAGTGGTCAAGTTATACAAACAGAGCTAGATTCAGCAGGCCTGAATCTAGTCTATGTTACAGTAAATGAAGTGCACTAATTTCAGAAAAAAAGTTCAAATAAGCAGGCACAATAAGCATTCAACCAGGAATTCTCAGCTCAGAAGGGCAGAAGCTACCCTCTCCTCCCACAAGAGTGTATACCACAAACTTTTTTAATGAAAATAATGGACCTGAAGGCCAAGTGCTTAAACCAGAACTAAGACACTTTTAGAATAACAGACACAGTAAGCCTTCATCCAGCAATTCCCAACTTAGAAGGATATAAGCTACCTCTCCTGCCACAAGAGTGTAGACCACAAACATTCCTAATGTAAAACAACTGGCCTAAAGCCCAATTTCTTAAACCAAAATGCTTAGAATAACAGTTACAATTTAATTAGGCTAGTAACAAGCAGCAATAAATCGAGCAGAACAAATGCAACTGAACACTTTTAAGAAAAAGCATCAAAAGCAAAATAAAGTAATAAAGTAGGAAGAAACACAAATACAGTAAATGCAACTGAATAAAGTGCAATTTTTTAAGTTAAGTGGGAAGAGAGGAAACAGAAGATAATTAAAGGCTGAGAAACTAAGGGTGTGGGCTGTCCCAAATGATCTTGTTTTACTCAGTAGAATGAGCTGATGAGAGGGTCTATATTATAAGATCGATGTTTGAAAACATCGAACAACATATGGTCGACACCATATGGTAGATGTCTTCAAACATCAACCTTATAAACAGACAAAAAAAAAGAAAAAGAAAACAGTACCCTAGTGGGTTAAAGCAGGGGGCAAGCTCCCCTGCACCCCCCACGTGGGGGGGCTGTGCCTCCTACACCCCTACTACTTAAATATACCAACTCTGAGACCGCACTATATTGCAGTAAACAGAAATCTCCCCTTACGGAGGTTTCCGTTTACATGCTCGAGATTCTGAGCATTCGATATTCTCGTGTCGACAATGTCAGATTCGACATTGTTGGCTTTCAAAAATTTAATATAGACCACGATGAGATGGGACTGAAAGGAGTGTTCAATATCAGATTTATAGTAGGGGAGGGCAACCCAAAAGCAAGCAAATTTAAGAACAGAGCAACAACTGGGCAGGTAGGAGGCAAAATAAAATACAGCCAGAGATCAGCAATATTCAGACACAGTACAGCAAGCAGGCCACCAAACACTTCAGATAAACAGAGATATATCTATCTAAAAGAGCAATGCTGTTGTTCAGCTCCTCCCACTAATTAACTGACGCTATTCACTATTTGTAAATGAATTCTTTACTAACTTTTTAACTGACCCTAGCCAGATGTCTTAAAACTCTAACAAAACAGAAAACTAAAAACAAAGAGCAGAGCATACAGCAGCAAAGAGACAAAAGAGTGACTTTGGAGTGATTAAGTATCACTTTTCTGCTTTTCTTGCTGTCTTAACTAATTCCACCTAAAACGCCAGGTTTTTTTTTTTAGCGAATCTGTGATTTAAAAAGTTTGTTATTGTATACAACTCTGCACAGCTCCTCGTGGTGTCCTGCAGAGTGATACAGGCAACAGAGAGACCCAAGAGAGACTTTTCCAGATTTAAGTATTTTTTTTTCTCTGTTTTTTTGCTCCGACTGCCTTTTCCCACCTAAAAAGTGAATTTCTAACTGATCTGTGCTTTAAAAAGTTTAAATTGCATTTGCCTTCTGCTATTTACAGTTTTTGCACTTGTTTTATATCAATTTAAGTCATTTTTGTATTGTATAACTGTTGTAGGCTACACACTAAAGTGCGCTAGCCTGTTTATAGCATTTACAGTGTTTTCTGTGTGTTTTTCTGCTGTTTCCTGAAAAAAAACAAAAAATATATATTCTCTTTTCCCACCTTTGCTGAACTAGATTAGTCCAGATTTCAGGTTTTGCTGAATTCTGGACTGTGGTATAGTTTCCTGTGTTGCCCATATCCTTACTTGGATAGGAGGAAGCTACTCTGTTTACCAGTGAGAGTGGGGAGCTTTGTGCAACCTATCTGTCTCTGGAGGAGTGGTCTCAGCCCTGAAACTAGTGGCTTACTGGCCACTCTGGGTCGATTCCTATTTCTTTCAGTTTCCCTGCTTTAGAACCCGCATTTGTGTGGTTTTGCACGATTTTGCACATAGCACAGCATCGAGCAGTGCCGCTTAAACTGCTTTAAACTATTCCGGCTCCACAAAGTCTGCTCTTCACTTTTTCCCTTAGAACTAATCTCAAAGTAAGCACTCTATTTTCATTCTAAAGCCCTGCAGTTGCTCATATAAGTAATCTTATAAGTAAGCACTAATAAACTAAAGCACTACACCCTCTTATACTCCCTTTAAGTACTTGGCTCCCTATTGGTCCTTTTTGATCAGTCAAAAAGTAGTTCCTTATACTATTCAGGCATGTCCAAAAGTCAGTTTCAGGTTTACTCTCCAGTCCAGCTGGTGAATCTGGGAATCTTGAGGCAATGTTACAACTGCCTTATGTACACAGACCACCCTCTCCTCCTCCCAACAAGCTCAAATATATGTGAGAGATGCAACTATATAGCCAAACTGGAGGCTGAGCTCTCTCAACCCAATACTGGCACAGTCAGTCAGGAGGAGAAGGTAACCATACACACCACAAATCCAGTCTCACATAGACCTATCGCAACAGAAAACCAAACACATAAACATACTTGGAGGCTCTAAATAAAAATCTGCCCAAGCAGCAGAGACCTCCAAAGCAGACATCCAAGCAACTGCTACCCCACAACAATACCCACGTATCACATAGTTTACAAAGCCAATGTGATACACAGTCACAGCCCTTAAGGCTAAACAACACACCTAATACACTTGTAATAGGTGACTCTATTGTCAGACACACTGACGTCCCACTCACCAGGCTGAACAAGAAGAAGGTCACTGTAAGCTGCCTGTCAGGTGCCAGGATCCGCCACATAACACAAGCACTCAGGTCACTCCAAAGCAAGTACAAATATGATTCCATCATTGTCCATGCTGGTGTGAATGACCTGAGATGCACCTCCCTGGACTACATGAAAAGAGACATAGAGGAGCTATCTGATCATGTAGCCCTGTCCCTGACCTTGAGTAGCATCTTACCCTCACCAAGAATGATGCGACAGTATAAAGACAAAATGATCAATTTTAACAATTGGCTAAAATGTTGGTGTCATTCAAAGGGGATCCAGTGTCTGTCAGCCTGGGATGACATGCTCGCCAAGCCACGTTGCTTTGCTAGGGACGGCTTGCACCTGTCATCCCTAGGCTTTTGAATACTGGCTAAGGCTCTTGCCACCCCCGTAGTGCCTTTTTTAGGCAAGGCTCAAAAGACAAACCCACCTCCATTGACAACACAAAGAAAAAGAAACTAAGGGTAATGCTGCTCAATGCCAGAAATCTAAACCTCAAGATGCATGCACTCGAGGATCTCCTCAGTATGGAGAATATCGATATCTGTGCAGTAACAGAAACCTGGTTCAAGGCTCCCGAGAGCACCCCAGCACTACCAGGTTATACCTCATACCATGCTTTTCGGCCCCAAAACTCGGACCGAACCACAAAAGGAGGGGGAATATCCATATTCATCAAAGATACCCACACCTCCAGGTTAGTGGCACTGCAGGAAGCATCGGAGACCATCCATGTGCAACTAACAGTGGGCAAAACTGCCTTTCAGTTTGTAGCCTGCTACAGACCACCCTCCCAAACTCAGGAACCCCACTCGACTTTCCTGAGAACACTGGAGAATATGAAGGTCTCTCCAAACACTATTATATTGGGTGACTTCAACTACCCAAACATAGACTGGGAGCACTACTCAAGCCCCAACACCCACGCCCAATGGTTCCTAGAATTTATAAACTCAAATGCTATGTAACAACTGGTCACCACTCCCACAAGAGGGGAAAACATATTGGACCTGATCATCACCAACATGGGGACTCTATGTTCCATACCAGAGGTATACCCCTCATTTGTAAGATCTGACCATAAATTAATCTCACTGGACATCCATATCCCGTCCCCACCCCCAGCCAAGGAAACCACGGTGAAGAACTTCTCAAAAGCAAACTTCACACTTCTCAAAACCAAAGTGGAATCATTCAAAGTCCCTTGGGCAGTGGAAAATACGGCCCAAACCGCAGAATTCTTTACAAACGCTTTCTATGGACACCTACAGGAATGCATGGATCGTGCTATCCCAAATCAAACCAAGACTCCATCCTCCAAAGGCAGAAGACCTGTCTGGTGGACCCCAGGCATAAATAAGCTATACAACAGAAGGAGGAAGCTACTACATGATAGAGCAAAATCCCAAAAAGGGAAGGCATCTCTGATCAGTACTAGCAAGAAACTACGATCCCTCATAAAATCATCTAAGGCCAGCTTTGAAAGAAAAATTGCACAAGATGCTAAAGATAATCACAAGGCCTTCTTTAGTTATGTCAGGAACCTGGGTGGCAACTCCCAGATATGCTCTGAGTTAGTTCAAAATGACAAAAATACACTGAACCCACAGACATTGCCAACATCCTGGCAGACAGGTTCAGTGCAAACTTCCCCTTCCCCCCAAAAGAGCAAATGTCTATCCCAACAGAGTGAAGCCTCCCTGACATCACAGATGCACAGGTGAGAGCTGCCCTCTCCAAAGCAAAAAACACAGCATCAATGGGACTGGACGGTGTCCCGGGCTGCGTCTTACATGAACTCCAAGAAGAACTGAACCCTCACATAAAGTCACTGTTCAATCTCAGCCTTGCTACAGGATATGTACCCAAGGAATGGCATACAGCAACAGTGGTCCCACTCCACAAAGGTGGTGCCACAACGGACCCCAGAAACTATTGCCCTATAAGTCTGACTAGCCTGGTCTGCAAATCTATGGAGTGTATCATCATGAAACTCATAAACAAAGACATTGGGAACTCCAAACACTGGATCCTACCCAATTTGGCTTTGTTAAGGGCAGATCTTGCCTCTTGAACCTGGTCGACTTCTTTGAAACAGTCACCAAGGCCATAGATGAAGGGAAGGTAGTCCACACAGCCTACCTGGACCTCGCAAAAACCTTCGACACAATATCCCACTCGGGCATCATAAATCAGCTCACCAGCTTAAATATCAACCCCTATGTCACAAGATGGGTTGCAAACTGGCTCAGGGATAGAACCTACATGGTCAGAATTGCAGGTGCCATGTCAGACTCTAAACCAGTTACAAGTGGCATCCCACAAGGCTCAGTACTGGGATCTCTCTTGTTCGGTATATATTTCTCTGAGGTACAGGCTAACACGAGAGTACTATGGCTGACCAAGTTCGCAGATGACTGCAAACTGGGTGCCATAATCGACTCACCGACTGACACAAGCATCCTCCAAAAGGGTCTCACAGAGACAAATAACTGGTGCCAGAGCCATGGCCTAAAGCTAAATGCCAAAAAGTGCATAGTCATCCCCTTTGGGAAAAACAAAGTGCCCACAAATTTCCACATAGGTGGTAATCCATTAAGTACGGAAGAAGTAATTAGGGATTTGGGGACCCAAGTAGATAGCAATCTCTCCTTTGACAATCACATTGCCAAAGTGGTTAGAAAGACCTTCTATATAGCCCACCTTATCACGAAAGGGTTCACATCTAGATCAAGAGAGGTCATTGTGCTTCTCTACTCATCACTCATCAGGCCCATAATTGAATACAATGCACCATTTGGGATGTACCTTACCTGACACCTGCAGCAACTGGAAAGACCCCAAAAGTACCTCACCAAGAGGATCAAGGGACTCAAACAGATGCCCTATGCAGTTAGAATAAAGAAACTCCAACTCTACTCAGTTGCTTACCGCCTAGACAGAGGCGATCTGTGCCTGACGTATAAAGCCATGTCCAACCCAGAATTAATGGACATGCTCCACCTCAGGAAATCCAAATCCCTTAGAGCTACATGCTCCAGGGACATAAACCTCAGCACAGAAATAAATAGGACATGCTGGAGGGACAGATTCATATCCCAGAGGCTCCCCTCACTCTGGAAAAAAATCCCAATCCATGTTAGGCAAAGTCCCTCAATGACCCTCTTCAAGAGAAATCTTGATGAGTGGATGGGAGATCACAGGTTTACACCTGGGATCTCTTCTGTGTCCCTACTAGACAGAGGCACAGTAAACTAACCTCAAAAGGGCTATCTTCTGTGACCTACTATACATAGGCACAGTCAACTAATCTAAAAGGAGGGCAAAAGCCAAACACACTCTGGCTAGGCTTATAAATGCCCTAGGGCAGATAGCCTAGTATCAACCTATGAACCTATGAACCTAAAACAGATGTAATATAAGAATAAGGCACAAAATGGAAGTGATTAAACCTTAATTGAAAAGCTTCAATTCAAAATAAAATGCATCCACAAATCAGCAATATTCAGGCACAGTACAGCAAGCAGGCCACCAAACATTAGAGATAGGCTGTACACACAGAATAATTATGTTGACAGCTGGTTGGCTGTTGATGGCATTACCCCCACATGGGCTGATTATTTTGGAGTTGTTGACAAGACTCTCACATAGTGTATTATGGTCAAATGCTATTACCAAAAGCAGTTGAATCCCCTTGCAGCTGAACATCTCTCTCTGATGAACACATTGAACCCCTGGAGAAAGACATGACAATGTTAACGGGTCAACTACCTACTGCAAAACCTATTTTTAGGGGAAACCAAGTGAAGGCACGAATCACAGCTAATTACAGAGACACATAAGGCATAGTCCAGACACTGAAAATATGTTGTGAAATTGTTTATATACAAGCTACTGCCACTGATGGTCGAGCAGGGATGTCTGAAGTGCTGCAGGATATGTATGAGGAAATTCACAAGTACATCAGATTAGCAGAGGCCACAAACAATGCCATAATTATGATCCTCAGGTGGAGCATCATTGTCTACACAGCATCCATGTCAGTCTATACACAGAAAAGTCAGGACATATAAGAGTAACACTGGTGACAGTGGTGGTTGTTGCAGAGGGCAGGCCCACATTTGTGGTGGCCATGTAGGCCACGCACTACTGGAGCAACAAGCAAGTGCAACATCCACCCCTGCTGGTATACCAGCACTTATGGCTCTGTCCACTAACTACTGAACAACAGCTGTACATTTTTGTATGGCATGTAGATGAATGTCTGACACACAGTGTGAGTTGACCATGCACTATTCAGCATAGGGCACAGGTAACATTCCATGCACCAAGTTTTATCTTTGTGATTTTACACTGTTAGACAGTGAAGGTCATTACCCAGAACTATGGAGTGCATGCTTCTTCTTTACTTGTACTGATGTGTACCATCCATAAGCTTGCCTGAATGGGAGAAAGTAATATAGGGAGCTGTATTACGACTGAGTGTTTCACAGGACACCAGTTGTGACAGTGGTGCACTAGACCGATGCATAATCATGTTATGTGGAATACAACAAACAGTCAACATTCTGCATGCATTAGCAGGTCATACTGAAGTCCTCCTCTCACAGACATGTCCAAGCAGTGAAAAAGGTCTTTAAGTAGATAAAGCACTCACTCAGTGACTGCAAGTGTCTATAACAGGAAAATGATATAGCTTTCTCCTGCTGCTCCCTTTGACTTACAGACTGGAGTCATCAGCCAAGGTTCTAATGCCCACATCACCTGAACATAATGGTGAGAAGGCACATGAAGACAGGATGGATATTCATTAAACCGCATTTGGTATACATAACCATAGTTATGGAGTCATAAATATATTTTCAGTTTGCTGGTAACAAGGTGTCGAAGTGGTACACTACCATGCTGGAGCTGAACATGCAATGAACTCATGTGACATATGTTCAAATCATGGATACAGCCAGAATCCTGAGCCAGTGTGTTGGTAATACAGCCATATACATTACACACTATTTGGCAGTTGACTGAATGGTATCTCTTCCTGGTACTATACCCCCTCCTCCCATGGTTTAGGTGGACTGTAATAGAAACATGGGTGCAACCTATCTTACCAAACATGTCAGGGAAGTATGCCAGGTTACAGGAAATAGTCATGGTACTGGCTCATTCCTGTGGTGATATTGGAAAAGTGACATGCTTATCTACATGGTTTAGGAGTGCATCAATGAATTGCTGAAGTACTTTGACAGACTGAGAGATAACCAGCGTGCCCCAAGTCTTTCTCCGAAAGTTCCCTGTGGCAAATACAGTGAGTGTTATACACAACTTGGTATCCGCAGGAATATGAAAGACACCCACTCCCCACACTTCCACCCTGTGGGCCTTACACATTCACCAAAGTCTGTATAATATCTGTTTACACATTGAAAAACATTGACACACTTCCTGCTCCTCAAGGCTATAATGAGTTATGATTTCATATAACACCCTCTCAGAGGCTGCCAATTGCTGTTCCATACACTGGGTTGAAGTGAACAGTGAATGTGAGCACTGCAAAGTGGGAAACAGCAAAACTCATAACAAAACCAAGCATCTTCATTGATTGCAAAGTCACAAGACAAGGCATTGCTTGTCTTTATATAACATAAGTACAGAACTTGTACTTGTGTAGCAAACTGTGACTCAGAATCACAAAAGGCAGGAAAGGAAGCCTGCTATAATTCTTCTAGCACAGCATGATTATATACATCTCCTCATTTAAATGCCATTATACACTCATTTGCATATAACTGTCTCTACATATATCTATGAACTGCATCTTGTTGATACTTTTGTGCAACCTGCACACATATCTGCTGCACGTATGCATAACACACTATTTGGCAGTTGATGGACTTCCAGTCTGTCCCACCACTTACATTTAATGATTTAGATAACAATGGCATTTCTGATGTTATATCATAGAAATATTTGGGAGTGACCATAGATTAATTCCTAAACTTGTATACACACACACCCACTGAGTCCATTAACAGTTTAAACCCATCTGCTGTCGGCAGGACAGTAATTATCAGAATCAAGCTACTATAAACAATTGAGTACAGTTTGTTCATATTCTGTTTTCACTCATCTTACAATATCCACAAAGTATAGCCTATTGAAAATACAATTTGTAAAATGTATTACCTTAGTACATGCCAGACAGCATTACTGTGATCTACTAAAGGCTGTCAGTTGGTTTCATATAACTAACAGAGGAACACTTACTAAAACTCTGACTTAAAAAAATAAAATTACCTAAATAAAGAAAATGTTAGCAATCTGAGAACAAACCTACCCATTAAGAAAAAGATGATGAAACTAATCTAATTAGTCTAGTCAGATCCTCTTTCAAGGTAACCATAGGAGAAACAGCCATCTCCAAATTATTTGATATTTGAAATGAATTAGCAGGTGATATAAGAAACCAACATTAGCATTCAAAATTACACTAAGGAAACACATTCAGGAGGAAGAAATTTGTACCTGTTTTCATGACACTGGATAAAAATCTAGCCTTGCACCTCATCCATCACATCTGAAATTTCAAGACCATCTATCATTGTAGAACTCAGATACTCATGTAAATAATGTAAATTTATTTATTTATTTTATTTTGTTTTATTTTACATGCGTTTACCGGAAGTCTGAATTAACAAATTGTCCTTTTTCAGCAGAGGCCTGGGCAGAAATGCTTCACATTTACAGACAAAAATACAAAACAAAATAAATACATATTTATATAGTTACAGCAGATATTTAAGCAACAGAGACAGACAAATTAAACGTTTAGTTTAGAATCTACAGTACAATTCTATAAAGTATAAGCAAGCATGATTGAAAATATTTAATTATGTAGCACAAAGTTAGGAAGGGAATACCTGACAATAAATTCTAGGTTGTATTCCTGTAACTGCCAATAACTCAGCTTATTGCTAACCAGGATTCCACTACTGTGTTCTTTCATTAACACTGTGTTTATAGTACTGCATTCTACTCTTCTCAACACTGTAACTGCTATGCTTTGATTACATCCAGTAATTGTGATGTCCTCTCTGCTCTTTGAGCCCAGGTTGTGACTGAAAATGGTTAGTAGATCATTTCACTATCCTGGTTAACAAATGACTGACAAATTAATAAATAAACAGATAAATAAAAGACTACAACCTTTGATCTATTTGTTTCTTTTGTTAGCCAGTGTAGGCTGATTGAGAAAAACTGTGCCTGAGAAGTAAAATTCCAACAAATACACATTCTAATAGATAAAATAACACTGAGAACCTATAGAGAATGCTAACACTTGAGATATTAATCATATTAATATTATTTTTATTATAACACAGAGTAAATTCAAATCTTATTTCTTCACCATCTGAAGTTTGTCTACAGCTTTCATCACACTGAATGACAACATTAAATGTGCAGCACTAGCATTACTGAAAAAGCTTCTGTCAGTATGGAAAACCTGGAGAAATACAAGATGTGGCATCCAGTGTGTCGAGACATGAGAGATAACATGAGGTATTAGGTACAGAAAGGCACTGTGGTAGTTAAAAGGAACATGATATGAGTAAAAGAGCACGCATAGGAAAACCAACTGTGTAAACAGTTACTGTCAATGATGAAACCTGGAGAGACAAAAGATGAAGTGGTAAGCAAGTAATGGTGTGATGGATAACAGAAAGACACTACAGAAAAGAAAGAGGACAAACCGAGTAGAACAGTACAGTACATATAGGAAAATAAATAATAAAAGTTTGTTAAGATCTGGATGGAATTACAAAGCTGAGCTTTGTAGTTCGACAGCTACAGTATTTATTGGATTGAGCCTTAATGTACAGTACAATGACTTGTTTGATAGGGAGTTCTTAGGTATAGCGCTAAAAGATTTAAGGGTCATATTTATTTATTTTCTTTATGCCTTTGTTTATTTTTATCTATTTATATGTCTATGTATGTATTTATTTATTTATTTTTAACATATATCTGTACAATATGCATTTTTTATTTCAATGTACATAAATATATTCCAGAATTAAAAAAACAAATGCAAGTGTACCTTATTACATTGTTAAGTCTACCTGCCTACAAACAATATAATCCTTACGCCGTAGTTACAAAGTTTCCATTTTTTTGTAGAAATGCATTGCTTTTCAGAGAACATCAGAGTTCTTCTTCTTTTCCCTGATGTTGTCTCTGATTACTCGAACATTTAAGAAAATAATTTGAGTGCCGCATAACTCATTTCATTATTTCACTTTCTGATTACAGAAATTTAAGGTAATTTCAGATACAATTTAAAAGCAAAAAGTTATGCTGCACTTATTCTTGCCTGAACTTCATTTCATTGTTATTCTTACCATACTTAAAGAGACACTGACACTTGGTTAAAGTAAAATGTGCTTAAAGTGTGTATAATCAAATCTGATGTCATTTGATGTACTACTGTTTTCTTATATGAATTGCCCCCACTTTCCTGATTTTAAAGTTAGTTAACATACTTAGATTCTGTTCAAAGCTTTTTTCTCATAAATATATATGTAATTTAATATCAGTCACAGGTATTATAATCACATGTACAAGAATACATAATCTAAACACAACTGTAAATGTCTATGTAATATGTTGCAGTTTTGCTGAATGAGGTATATCACTCAATCTGTGTTGTCGCTGTTACTTTGGTATCACATAACTGTCATTTGTGTATCACTGAAATTCCAGGTAAGATATTATTATGGATAGTGCAATCAATCATGGGGTTATGCTCTGCCTTATAGTTTTTGTGCTTGGTCAAGAGTGAAGCTGCCTGCTGATCTCAATGCCCCAGTGGTAATTGATCTAATCAGATATTACTTACTGCAGGCATAAAGAACCTTACTATCTAATAACAATTCAAAATATTAAAGCCTGAAGCTGTAGGAATGGATCAGAAGTGACAGGGCAGAAAATCTATATTTGGAGTTTATTGTCTAACACAGAGATACAGCCTGCAGTGTTTTAAAAGGTGATGTCATATACAACATAAAGTTTCCTTCCTCAGATCAACCGGCACAAAATAATAAAAAAAGCATCTGCCTGAGGTCAATAATGAGAAAGTTATCTATCCATTTTAATTCATGTGCTGTGACAGTTTGTTGCTTGCACTCTTGCTTACATTTTTAAATCACTTTAAATTGACAAACGTAGACTGATGACTTTGAGGGAATACAGAAGGATTATTTATTAGATGGACGTGGACATATAGCCAGTCACTGTCATTATGCTCCCAAACATTCTTCACCATTTCACATTTATTTTGTTTTTTCAAAATGTTCATGTCAACATAATATCAAAAAAGCTTTATTCTTCCACTTTATCTTTTAAAAAAGTTCAAAGACTTTACTTCTTATGTAGTCACTGTAAAAAGTGTGTCCTTTCCTTTGCATATTATGGCAATTATCATCCTGTGTTGTTCCTACACTGAAAATCCTCAGGACTTATTTTTATTTTATTCTAGATATGGAGTATGCCTAAAAAGTCTTTTTTTTTTTTTTTTACTTTTTCATTAAACTTGCACAGATCAGAATAGGGCATCAAAGTATAGCCACAATGAAAATAAGCTACCAGAAACTGTGTTGTACATTTCTTTCCAGTACTATTTATTTCACCTGTTTAGCTATACAGAAGGATATATAAAACATAAAATAATTTATGTTAGGAATATGCATGTTAAACTTCTGCCAAGCCTTGCTCTTACAGGAAGTTTAACATCCGGTAGAGGAGATAGAAGCATCAAATGGAAAATGTACTTAGGCAACCCCTCCCCGTTTTTATCCATTTTATGTAAGATAAATGTGATTTCATTCCACAGATAAATGGGCCATTAAAAGAACTGATAAAATATGTTTTTCTGTTTTAAATAAAAAAAAAGTTTGTTTGTTTTCCTGACATTAAAAACAAAAATATATATATATATATATATATTTCAAATCATTTTGTTAAATGTTTTTCATGTAAAGCAAAGTGAGCATATGTATCTGCCTTTGTTTTAGTATAAATGAGTTCAGAAAGGTACTGTGAACTGGGTTACATCATCTCAGATAGGTGAGATCCTGGAATGAGGCATTTCGTTATTTCAGTGTAAAGCATGCAAAGCTTAATGAGGCCTTGAGCATTAAGTATGAAACATCAGTTAAAGTAAAGTTCTAAGATAATGAAACTGGTTTTGTAATGTGCACAGTATCTGTGTTTGAATTTAAACATATTCAGGCACGTATGTATGAGCATTATTAATTTATTTAATTTATTTATTTATTGGCATTTGTGTACTGGGAAAGTCCACTGGGCCAAGAAGAACCCATTTTCAGTGAAGGCCAGGGGATAAAAGCTCCTCAAAAGAAGTTAGCGTAAAATTACATAATATTGGAACAGTTTGTATTTACAAGACATATAGTCATAGCAGGCAGTATAACACAAGGCATTACAGTAAATCCAAGGTACATATTTTAGTACTCTCTAATGTGAGTGTATACACTAGAGTAGACTCTGCTGTGACTGAGTGTGGAAGTGATTAATATAGGTAAAATTAGAATAATTGTCTAAAGGTGAATTTATTAGAAGTAGGGAGAGATTCGTGTTAGGAATGATGAGTGTGAAGTAGTAATAGGAGTAATGTTGCTTGAGCATGAAAGTAGAGAAATAAGGTGATATGATGTAAGAAAGTCCAAAAACAAGCAAACAGAGGACAACCAAGTCGATAAAAGTACCATGAAACTTTATTTCCACAGATGAACACTTTCAGGCCATATGCCCTTCATCAGATAACACACAGTATAAAACCTCACATATTTAAAACAAATATCAGCCTAACACATTTCAATAAAAAGCTCTCATTTTCTTTAGGATGGGTTTTAAAGGTATATACCCATTAATACCAGGAGACCTATCTGCTCCTAATCACACTATCCACCTGGTTTCAGCACATTCAGTTTCATTTACCAAATTGCCCCCCCTGGTGTTTGGAATCACAACCTGTATCACCATAAATAGAAATGAATGTGTAGGGTTATCCTTCACATGTAATGCCAAAGCATTACGCTCATTACCAAGTCTAATATCTGATAAATGTTTGTAAATTCTGGTCTTAAACATATTATTGGTTTTCCCCACATAGTAAGTTTCACATCCTTGACTTACAGCTATATATACCAAATTCTTAGTTTTACAATCAGCATATCCTTCAAACACATATTGTTTATTTGTCCTGGGATGTACAAATATTTGAGATTGCAATATGAAGTGACAAGCCTTACATTGATAACATGGGAAGGTACCTTTACTATTAATCTTAATATTTCTCTTATTACTGGGTTCCTTACATAATATATCCTTTAGATTCTTATTCCTCCTAAAAATAAATTTCGGAGCATTCCCTATTTGTGTCTTAAGCTCTGGGTCAGTGTACAATATTTGCCAGTGTCGTTTAATGATATCACAAATGTTGCCCACGTCACTGCTATAAGTGATGACCATTTTAATGCCCTCACTATCATTTCCCTTGGTAAATGTTTTATTTTTATTTTTCTTTACCCCTTCATGCATCCTTCTATTCATCCATGGTTTAGCTGAATTCTTCCTCTTCATTTTACTATGATCTATTAGGGAGCTAGTCCTATCAGATTTATACCCTCTACCTATTAGATTCCGTTGGAAGCATTCCACTTCCTCATTAAATTTGTTATCATCACTGCATATCCTGGAAATCCTACACACTTGACCTTTAACTATGTTGTCAAAAGTGTGTCTTGGATGCATACTACTATAATGAAGTAAACTGTTACGCCAACATTCTTTCTTAAACAGTGACGTGGTAACTTTCCCCATCACATCCCTTTCTATTCTAACATCTAAAAAATCTATATTACTGGTGGAATAATGAATGGTAAATCTAAAAAATGCAGAACTATCTTCTAAATACTGAACAAACATTTCTAACTGTTGTACATCTCCATCCCATATGAAAAAAACGTCATCTACGAAACGTACATAAAAACGCAAATATTGTGTCCATGCATGTGTAGAATTAAATATAACCTGATCTTCCCAATGCGCCAATACCAAGTTGGCGTGGTGTACCCATGGCAACACCCTATTTCTGTCTATAATACATGCCCTGACAAGCAAATACGTTGTTTTCCAAATCTACTTGCAATAATTTACACACACATTGAACCTCATCATCATTGAACTGTGTTTTACAGCATAATAATTGTTCTATTGCTTGAACTCCATAGACATTGTCAATAACAGTAAATAAATTATTAACATCCAATGTCACAAACATTGACCTTGTCTCATTACTTGTTAATAAATATTCTGAAACAGAACCCAAACAATGTGCTGTGTCCTTTAAAATCCTTGGAACATCCTCCACTATAGGTCTCACTGTGGTCTCCAACCAGATGGATATGTGCTCTGTGACCCAACCCCTACCTGACACAATAGGTCTCAGGGGTGGGTCTTTAGCATCCTTATGAATCTTAGGGACGGCTTTAAACATCGGTGTAACAGGATTTTGTATGAATAAAAAATCTCTTAGGTCCTCATTAATAAAACCTGCTGAATGCATGTTCCTAATAGAATTGTGTACTTTACCTATGTGGTTATTAACCATGATGGGATTCATCCTAATAAAAGTATGCATGTCACTAAACATCACATTTAATTTGGAGCAATACATTGATTTGTTCATTATAACAATTGCCCCCCCCCTTATCTGCTTGTTTCACAATGATGTTTTCATTTTGTGTTAATTCTTGTAACGCTTCTTTCTGTTCAAGGGTTAAGTTATGAAACTTTTTCTTCCTAAAACTATTAAAATATTCTTCAAATTCTTGTTCACACATTCTAATGAAAACATTTAATGCTGGATTAAAAATTGGCATGAAAGTGCTAGGATGTTTAAGTTTTAAAACATTGCTTACATTTTCATTTGCATTACTAATAACATTTCTAGTATCCTGATACATCTGTTGTAACATCACATTTCTTGCGAAACTTAAAATATCTAAAATCACCTGACTGTGCTCTGCTAGAGCCTCCGGTATAAATGTTAGTCCCTTGTTGAGTACTTCCAATGTTATATCATCCAGAATAATATCTGAAATATTAACAACAATATCACCATTGTCACTGACCCCCCTAGTCATTCTGACACCTTTCGTCTCTTGTGTTTGTTTGTCTGCGACGCACTCCATCTGCGCACGTTCTTCTTGCACACTGGTGCTGGCAGCATTGGAAAAGTTCTGCTGTAAACGTTAGAAACATTCTTTGGTCTAGTTCCCTGCATTAGTCCAACATTGCTGGAATCATTGTTAACAGAATGTCCTTGTCGTATTTCCTCCGTGTTGCAAGGCATACACACTGTGGTTGTTGTATGCGAGGGATTGACCTTAGAACCAGGAAGTGGAGGACACGTACTCTGTTTATTATTGGTGGTGTTCTCTTTACGTGCTAATCTCTCCTCCATTTGTTGGTTAGGGGCTGGCTCCCTATTGGTGGCACCCATATGCCTCTCAATAGTGTCCGCTCTACCCCTAGGCCAACTGAATATATTATTCAGGGAGAAATCCTTGAGATCTCGCTCTAATTTTTTGGTCTTAATTTGTTATAATTTGCTGTCATACACTGACGCTGAGTAAAAAATATTGTTTAATCTCTCCACCTGGTGCTCCTCCGAAAAGTGATTCTCCATATCCTTTTGTAACTCTTGAATGTCTCTAACAAGTTGTTGTTCAATAGGGCTGAAGTGTTCTAGCAACAAACGTATGTATGATAAACTAGTTTGCAGGTTAATTTCCTGCCATTTGGCTAAAAGGTCAGGATACAGTTCACCCTGTGTCGGCATGCATAAAACTCGCATGCCCCTAGGGATTATATTATATTTCAGGCATGCCTCTAGATGAAATCTTTGCCACTGAAGCCGCTTCAGTCTCATAACATCTTTATACAGCTTCAGGGCCAACTCTTGAAATTCAGGCTCACCTTCATTATTCACTTCTGCATCAGAATCCATATTAGTCAAGCGTTGTATGTCTAAATGAAGTAGGGGGTTAACTGTATGAAGCAAGTTCCTAACATCTGCTTCATTGGTCAATCTGTCCAATGTTCCTCTAGGATTATAAGCCAATTCCAAACTTCCTTCATTAAACTCCGACATGTGTGCTAAGAGAAAGATACCAGTATACACAAAGCTAAGAAGAAACAGTCTCTAGCACCAAAGTCCTCTGTACGTAGCAGATCCACGAATATCCAAAAACAAGCAAACAGAGGACAACCACGTCGATAAAAGTACCATGAAACTTTATTTCCACAGATGAGCGCTTCAGGCCATATGCCCTTCATCAGATAACACACAGTATAAAACCTCACATATTTAAAATAGATATCAGCCTATCACATTTCAATAAAAAGCCCTCCTTTTCTTTAGGATGGGTTATAAAGGTATATACCCATTAATACCAGGAGACCTATCTGCTCCTAATCGCACCATCCACCTGGTTTCAGCACATTCAGTTTCATTTACCAAATTGCCCCCCCCGGTGTTTGGAATCACAACCTGTATCACCATAAATAGAAATGAATGTGTAGGGTTATCCTTCACATGTAATGCCAAAGCATTACGCTCATTACCAAGTCTAATATCTGATAAATGTTTGTAAATTCTGGTCTTAAACATATTATTGGTTTTCCCCACATAGTAAGTTTCACATCCTTGACTTACAGCTATATATACCAAATTCTTAGTTTTACAATCAGCATATCCTTCAAAAACATATTGTTTATTTGTCCTGGGATGTACAAATATTTGAGATTGCAATATGAAGTGACAAGCCTTACATTGATAACATGGGAAGGTACCTTTATTATTAATCTTAATATTTCTCTTATTACAGGGTTCCTTACATAATATATCCTTTAGATTCTTATTCCTCCTAAAAATAAATTTCGGAGCATTCCCTATTTGTGTCTTAAGCTCTGGGTCAGTGTACATTATTTGCCAGTGTCGTTTAATGATATCACAAATGTTGCCCAAGTCACTGCTATAAGTGAGGACCATTTTAATGCCCTCACTATCATTTCCCTTGGTAAATGTTTTATTTTTATTTTTCTTTACCCCTTCATGCATCCTTCTATTCATCCATGGTTTAGCTGTATTCTTCCTCTTCATTTTACTATGATCTATTAGGGAGCTAGTCCTATCAGATTTATACTCTCTACCTATTAGATTCCGTTGGAAGCATTCCACTTCCTCATTAAATTTGTTATCATCACTGCATATCCTGGAAATCCTACACACTTGACCTTTAACTATGTTGTCAAAAGTGTGTCTTGGATGCATACTACTATAATGAAGTAAATTGTTACGCCAACATTCTTTCTTAAACAGTGACGTGGTATGAAGGTGAGCCTGAATTTCAAGAGTTGGCCCTGAAGCTGTATAAAGATGTTATGAGACTGAAGTGGCTTCAGTGGCAAAGATTTCATCTAGAGGCATGCCTGAAATATAATGTAATCCCTAGGGGCATGCGAGTTTTATGTATGCCGCCACAGGGTGAACTGTATCCTGACCTTTTAGCCAAATGGCAGGAAATTAACCTGCAAACTAGTTTATCATACATACATTTGTAGCTAGAACACTTCAGCCCTATTGAACAACAACTTGTTAGAGATATTCAAGAGTTACAAAAGGATATGGAGAATCGCTTTTTGGAAGAGCACCAGGTGGAGAGATTAAATAATATTTTTTACTCAGCGTCAGTGTATGACAGCAAATTACAACAAATTAAGACCAAAAAATTAGAGCGAGCTATTTCTCCTGAATAATATATTCAGTTGGCCTAGGGGTAGAGCGGACACTATTGAGAGGCATATGGGTGCCACCAATAGTGAGCCAGCCCCTAACCAACAAATGGAGGAGAGATTAGCACGTAAAGAGAACACCACCAATAATAAACAGAGTACGTGCCCTCCACTTCCTGGTTCTAAGGTCAATCCCTCGCATACAACAACCACAGTGTGTATGCCTTGCAACACGGAGGAAATACGACAAGGACATTCTGTTAACAATGATTCCAGCAATGTTGGACTAATGCAGGGAGCTAGACCAAAGAATGTTTCTAACGTTTACAGCAGAACTTTTCCAATGCTGCCAGCACCAGTGCGCAAGAAGAACGTGCGCAAATGGAGTGCATCGCAGACAAACGAACACAAGAGACGAAAGGTATCAGAATGACTAGGGGGTCAGTGACAATGGTGATATTGTTGTTAATATTTCAGATATTATTCTGGATGATATAACATTGGAAGTACTCAACAAGGGACTAACGTTTATACTGGAGGCTCTAGCAGAGCACAGTCAGGTGAGTTTAGATATTTTAAGTTTCGCAAGAAATGTGATGTTACAACAGATGTATCAGGATACTAGAAATGTTATTAGTAATGCAAATGAAAATGTAAGCAATGTTTTAAAACTTAAACATCCTGGCACTTTCATGCCAATTTTTAATCCAGCATTAAATGTTTTCATTAGAATGTGTGAACAAGAATTTGAAGAATATTTTAATAGTTTTAGGAAGAAAAAATTTCATAACTTAATCCTTGAACAGAAAGAAGCGTTACAAGAATTAACACAAAATGAAAACATCATTGTGAAACAAGCAGATAGGGGGGGGGGGCAATTGTTATAATGAACAAATCAATGTATTGCTCCAAATTAAATGTGATGCTTAGTGACGTGCATACTTTTATTAGGATGAATCCCATCATGGTTAATAACCACATAGGTAAAGTACACAATTCTATTAGGAACATGCATTCAGCAGGTTTTATTAATGAGGACCTTTTTATTCATACAAAATCCTGTTACACCAATGTTTAAAGCCCTCCCTAAGATTCATAAGGATGCTAAAGACCCACCCCTGAGACCTATTGTGTCAGGTAGGGGTTGGGTCACAGAGCACATATCCATCTGGTTGGAGACCACACTGAGACCTATAGTGGAGGATGTTCCAAGGATTTTAAGGGACACAGCACATTTTTGGGTTCTGTTTCAGAATATTTATTAACAAGTAATGAGACAAGGTCAATGTTTGTGACATTGGATGTTAATAATTTATTTACTGTTATTGACAATGTCTATGGAGTTCAAGCAATAGAACAATTATTATGCTGTAAAACACAGTTCAATGATGATGAGGTTCAATGTGTGTGTAAATTATTGCAAGTAGTTTTGGAAAACAACGTATTTGCTTGTCAGGGCATGTATTATAGACAGAAACAGGGTGTTGCCATGGGTGCACCTGCCAACTTGGCATTGGTGCATTGGGAAGATCAGGTTATATTTAATTCTACACATGCATGGACACAATATTTGCGTTTTTATGCGTTTTAGATGACGTTTTTTCATATGGGATGGAGATGTACAACAGTTAGAAATGTTTGTTCAGTATTTAGAAGATAGTTCTGCATTTTTAGATTTACCATTCATTATTCCACCAGTAATATAGATTATTTAGATGTTAGAATAGAAAGGGATGTGATGGGGAAAGTTACCACGTCACTGTTCAAGAAAGAATGTTAATTTACTTCATTATAGTAGTATGCATCCAAGACACACTTTTGACAACATAGTTAAAGGTCAAGTGTGTAGGATTTCCAGGATATGCATTGATGATAACAAATTTAATGAGGAAGTGGAATGCTGGAATCTAATAGGTAGAGAGTATAAATCTGATAGGACTAGCTCCCTAATAGATCATAGTAAAATGAAGAGGAAGAATTCAGCTAAACCATGGATGAATAGAAGGATGCATGAAGGGGTAAAGAAAAATAAAAATAAAACATTTACCAAGGGAAATGATAGTGAGGGCATTAAAATGGTCATCACTTATAGCAGTGACGTGGGCAACATTTGTGATATCATTAAACGACACTGGCAAATATTGTACACTGACCCAGAGCTTAAGACACAAATAGGGAATGTTTTAGGAGGAATAAGAATCTAAAGGATATATTATGTAAGGGACCCTGTAATAAGAGAAATATTAAGATTAATAGTAAATGTACCTTCCCATGTTATCAATGTAAGGCTTGTCACTTCATATTGCAATCTGAAATATTTGTACATCCTAGGACAAATAAACAATATGTGTTTGAAGGATATGCTGATTGTAAAACTAAGAATTTGGTATATATAGCTGTATGTCAAGGATGTGAAACTTACTATGTGGGGAAAACCAATAATATGTTTAAGACCAGAATTTACAAACATTTATCAGATATTAGACTTGGTAATGAGCGTAATGCTTTGGCATTACATGTGAAGGATAACCCTACACATTAAATTCTATTTATGGTGATACAGGTTGTGATTCCAAACACCAGGGGGGGGGGGCAATTTGGTAAATGAAACTGAATGTGCTGAAACCAGGTGGATAGTGCGATTAGGAGCAGATACGTCTCCTGGTATTAATGGGTATCCTAAAGAAAAGGAGGGCTTTTTATTGAAATGTGATAGGCTGATATTTATTTTAAATATGTGAGGTTTTATACTGTGTGTTATCTGATGAAGGGCATATGGCCTGAAAGTGCTCATCTGTGGAAATAAAGTTTTATGGTACTTTTATTGACGTGGTTGTCCTCTGTTTGCTTGTTTTTGGATATTCGTGGATCTGCTACGTACAGAGGACTTTGCTGCTAGAGACTGTTTCTTCTTAGCTTAATGATGTAAGGAAGTGGAATCACGTCTTAAGATGGAAGTTAGTGCATCTACAGTGCCAGTGAGTGGAGAGATGCTACTTTAGAACTATTTTGAAGGAAGAGATGTTACTAGTAATCCTAATAGCTAATGGGAGTGCTTCAGTTTCTGTTTTTGAGAGTACTTTGATAGTCAGAAACTGAAACTAAGTATTCAAGAAGACCAAGTAGGCAACTAGACTTGTTTTGTTATTTAATATAAATGGTTTTGTTATTTAATATAAATGGTTTTATAACCAAACTGTATGAATTGTTATTAAGGAAAATAGTTGTATGGATGTATGTATTTATTTATTTATTTATACACTGATTTATTTATCTTATTGCTTATTTTACTTTTTTGACAATGTGAATTGAAAGAGTAATAAGGTTTTTGCTTCCTAGAAATTTGAAATTAGAAGTCTGCAGACTTTAAACAAGTCATAGCATAAAAGAGGTGATATGTCTTTGTATATATTAGTTTACATGTGTATAATTCCATCATGCAACAGTGATCCCTCAAGTTTGGAACATGTTTAACAGTACAAGGGATGGTTATATAGAGAAAAGAATACTTTTCTGAGACAGGTCGTGGGATTCAGAAAGCGCCGTGTCATGCGCTGTAAGAGCTGCAATCAAAACATTTTGTTTCCACATTCACGGAAAATATGATTCAAAGACATAGGTTAGTACTAGGCTAACTGCCTTTGTGGGCCATTTTAAGCCTAGCCGGTTACCTCATGCAAGAATCAAAGCCAACACCTTGTGTCTGTAAGGTGAACACCTTAACCATCTTGCCAACCTCCCACCTACTGTCAAACACACATGCTAACTGCAATGAGGAAAGGCTTCATTATCAAGTAATTTGCATGTTTCTGAATCTCCAGCACTTATCACAAGGGCTAATCAGCACCTTCCTGTGGTAGACACCTCTAGTGGCCCACACATCTCATTTGGCACAGGCACCCCCACTCTTCCCATATCAAACACTCATGCACACATTGCACAGACTCATAGAAACAGACCACACACACACACACCCACACACACACACACACACACACACACACATGCACGAACACACACAAACACACACACATGCTGGCACTCAGACAGACAGACAGACAGACACACACACACACACACACACACACACACACACACACAGACACACACACACACACACACACACACACACACACACACACACACACATGAAAACATATGTAGACTTGCACACAGACATACCATTTACCAACCCCTAAGATGACAACACATCTCTGATGTATCCTCTTATTTTTCTCCTGACCCTCATAAATCAGTGATGCTTACAGTCAGTCAATAATGCCATACATTAGTAATTCATTCTTCCTAATGTCTACAATGTAGTTTGTAGACAATAATGCCATACATTAGTTATTCATTCTTCTTATTGTCTACAAACTGCATTGTGAAAGTAGACCTGTTGCCCTAATAACTTTATAAGTGACTTTGCATAATATTTTAAAACTTTCACCAACGTTGTCTAGTTCATACTTTCAAAGGTTCATAGGATGTTTCAAGAGTAATGGCCCTAGGGCTCTTGCAACCCTAGCCAAGTTCAACCCTTGCTTAAGGATCTAGAGATATGGTCTATGTTATAAGCAGATCTAAATCAGCACCAAATGCCCTTTACCAAGAGGGACACAAGTGAAACCCCTGAGGTGAATTAACGGTTTACCATCCACTCATCCCAGTTACACTTAAAAAGGGTTAATGAGAGGCTCTGTTTAACCTGTATTGGAAGTATATTCTAGAGGTGATGCAACCTACGATAGATATATATGTCTCTCCAGCAAAACCTGTTGATGTCACATGCTAGGCTAGCATCCCTAGAGGGAGTGAATCATGTATCATTTGACTTACAAATGTGCAGTATTTCCATTAAGGCAGGATCAGAGGTTGCTCTGTATGCAGCACAGAGTTCTCCTCTGAGTAGTTGACACAGAGTATAGTGACAGTGATTTCAGTCTGTCCACGTAAGATATGTGCTGAAGACCCTGAATTTTCTTTCTGAGGAACCTTTGAGGTCTCTCCATTTGCTGCAGGTGTCTGTTTAGGTACATACCAAAGGGAGCGTTGTACTCTATTATTGGCCTGATGAAGGAAGAGTACAGGGGCATTATAACCTTCCTTGTTCTGGAAGCTATGCCCTTGCTTATGAGGTGAGCAATGTAGAAGGCCTTCCTTACCACCATGGAGACATGGTGATCAAAAGTAAGGTTGCTGTCAACCTGTGTGCCCAAATCTGTCACCACTGATTTAGAGCTTAGGGTATTGTTCTTAATATGGTAATCTGCAGGGACATTGCCTTTGCCAAAGGGGATGATAATGCATTGTTTTGCATTAAGTTTAAGACCATGACTTTGGCACCAATCATTGATTTGTGTAAGTCCTTCATGTATAATGTTATCATCACTTGCGGACTTAACTGCTCCCAGTTTGCAGTCATCAGCAAACATTGTCAGCCACAAGCCATTTGCTTTTGCCTGTACTTCTGAGAAATACATTCCATACAGTAGGGGCCCAAGCACTGATCCCTGCGGTACACCACTGGTAGAGGGTCTTATGGTGGAGGTGGACTCCCGTCTTTTGACTGTATGTGTTCTGTCAGTGAGCCAGTTTTCAACCCACCTGACAGTATATGGGTTGACCCCCAGCTGGGTGAGATTTTCAATGATGTCTAAGTGGGGGATTGTGTCAAAGGCCTTGGCCAAGTCAAGGTAGGCCATATGCATAGATATGCCTTCATCCAGGGCTTTGGTGACAGTCTCGAAGAAGTCAACCAGGTTCTACAGGCAGGGTCTCCCTTTAACAAAACCAAACTGGGTCAGGGCAACTATTTAATAGTCTCCTATATTTTTGTTGGTAAGGTCCATGATGATTCTCTCCATGGCCTTGCAGATAAGGCTGGTTAGGCTAATGGCTCTACAGTTCCCTCCTTGTGCAAGGGGATGATGGTAGCTGTTTTCCATTCAGCAGAGACAAAACCAATGCTTAGGTTGTGGTTGAAAAGAGTACCTAATGGTGTTCCTAACTTCTGTTTTAAACCATTGAAAATGCAGCCTGGGATGTTATCAGGTCCCATTGACTCTGTGTTTTTGGCCCTGGAGAGAGCAGTTAAGACCTGTTTTTTAGAGATACTAGGTGGGAAATAGGTGGTAGGAATGTTTTGGGGTATATGTGGCAAGGACAGAGGGGAGAAGTTTTCAATGAACCTGTCCACTAGCAGGCTGGCTATTTCCACTGGTTCAGTATATGTGATACCATTGACTACCAGTTAAGAACAAATCTGGGCTTTTCTTTAAAGGTTTCAGATATAGCTAAAGAATGCTTTATGGTTATCCTTAGCCAGCAATGCTAATCTAGATTTGTAGTTAGCTTTAGAAAACTTTACAAGATGTCTTATTTGCTTGTTAAAGCTGAGAAGGGTGTGCTTCCAATTCTGAGTTTGTTCCTTCTTGCTCTTAGACAGCAATTTATTCCTCTTATTATATAACCTGTTTATGGTGGATGTCCACCAGGCAGACTTGTTTTTCCTTGAGGATCTTGCTTTGGTCCTATCAGGAACAGCTGAGTCAATACAATCTTATAGATGTTTATACAATGCATTGGTATATATCCTAGTATAGGTGTCCTTGCTGTCAATGGGGACAGGAGCTTTGAAGCTATTAATTCCTTTTTGTAAGAGGCTGCAGTTGGCTTTGGAGACATTTTTAGCCTAATTTCTCCTGGGGGTGGCTCTGATGCTATTGTTACTTCAAAAGAGACTGCTTTGTGATCAGACATCATCAGTGAGGGCTGCACACTTGTGGTGGTGCACGGTTCTAGCATGTTGCTGAGTACCGAGTCTAGAATGTTTGGGTCCCCTGTGGGTTTGCCAACTATCTGCTCCAAGGCATTTGAGATAACAAAGTCAAAGAACTTTGAGTTAGTGCGTTTGTACATGTATAGTTTACCCAATCTATAGATGGGTAGTTAAAGTCACCCATAACCAACCAGGGTGTTTGGTTGTATTTTGAGCAACTCAAATAGATCCAAGTAGGCAGTGTGTATATCATTGGCTCATAGAGGGGCATCTATAGTTAGCAATAACTTGGAGAGGGGTGTTTCCTATAGTTATTTGCACATAGAGTAACTCTACATAATCATTCTGTTTAACCATCTGGAGGCGTGTTTATCTTTGATGAATACTTATACTCCTCCTTTAGTTTTCATATGTTCATTTTATGTTCTGAATGTGTGGAAGGTATTATATCCTGGTATGGCCTGGGTGCTCTCTGCAGCCTTGAACCAGGTCTCTGTGACTGCACAAATTTCTGTATATTCCACAGTGAGGAGTGTTTCCAGTGAGTGCAGTTTCAGATTTAGACTCTTAGCATTTAGTATCATAACTTAAAAGTTATTTTTGAGGCTATTTTTATGTCAGGAATTTTGTTTTTGTGACATTGCCTAAAAAGGCACTATGGAGGGCAAGAGCTTTAGCCAGTAGCCAAAAGCCTAGAGGTGACAGGTGGAGACCATCTCTGGCAAAGTATCATGGTCTATCAACCATATTGTCCTAGGCTGACAGGTACTGGATCCCCTAAGAATGACACCAGAAACTAAACCAATTGTTGAAGTCAATCACTTTTTGTCTGTTCTGAGGCTAAGGACATTCCCGCCTGGGACACATAATCAGAGACCTCAGTCATGTTTCTCTTCATATAGTTCAGTAAAGTACATCTCAAGTCATTCATACCAACATGGACTATGAAAGAGTCATAACACTGCCTGTTGTTGAAAGACTTGAGTGCATGTGTGATGTGACAGATCCTGGCACCTGGCAGATAGCTGACCATGACCTTTTCCTTATCCAATGTGGTGAGTGGAACATCTGTGTGTCTCACAATGGAGTCACCAATGACTAAAACATTTGATTTCATGTTTTTCTTTAAACGTGTGAGTTTGTGTTTTGCCTTAGAGGCATGTTTGGTGTGACACTGGTGCATGCATTTGTATGTGTACTGATGTATTAAGTGAAGTGTGTTTATGTTTTGGAGGTCTCTGATCTTTAGGTAGGCTTCTACTGAGAACCACAGCATATGTAGGTTTAGGTGTTGTACTCATGGATGGTGCAGGAGATGAAGTGTGTGAGCTAACAACCTGCTTAGTATCTGATATACTGATTTATTATTGTGAGAGCCTAGATTCTAGATTCTTAATACAAATGTATCTCTCACATATTGAATCTGTGTGAATTAGGAGGAGTAGGTTGTCAGTGTAGATGAGGCATTTGTTATATTGCCTCAGGATACCCATTTCGATCAGGTTGGCTGGAGAAATGGTGTGAAATTGTCTATTCATGATGCTAGGTGAAGTACTGTGGTCAGTAACATGGAGGGGACTAGAAGTACCAGGTATGCCAAGAGACAAGAAAAAGTTTTGAACTGTGAGGAGCTTAATGGGTAAGACTTGTGGAGGAACCTCAGACGCTAAGCTGAGTGTCTAACCAGGCAGTGAAGCACAACAGCGAGAAACCACTGATGGAGCACAAGCAATTGACTAAGGAAAAATTATCTAAGAGTTTGCATCTATAGCTGCCAATGGTATCCTCCAATGTGCAGTAGTGCATGGTTATGAAGGTGGTGCACACCATGCAAGCACGAGCTAATGCGGGCAACAAGTAGCAACAGAATTAAACTGATTTCAAATACTCTGACCAGCAGTAGCACACTAGACTGGGCCAAAGACCAACAATCACCACTCAGATAGGTCCTTAGCTACACTCTACTCTCACTAGGGTGTTGGGGGAGGCATCTTTTGTGGAGGAAAGCTGGATTAGTGCTCAGAAACTGTAAAAAGAGACTGGGTTCGGCAAATCTGAACCAAGTCTATGTTAGGCTAAAAGTGCAGGAAGCAGCAAAATACAACAAAATACAGTTCAAAAATAAGAGCACACAACTCAATACAATACAAGAAGTGCAGATCAAGTAAAAATGATACTTACTTTTCAGTAGCAGGCATTGGATGCTTCAGATAATGGAGGAGTTTGATTGCTTTTTGCTTACTCATTGAGAAGCCACCCCCCCCCACACACACACACACTAAAAACCAGTCATCCCTCTATATACATTCTCACATGCAACCACATTCATGCACACACTCTCTGACATGCCTCACAGCACTTATTTCTAATGCAATTTCATTAATATGGCTGGCTAGGATAACCTATGCATCTGATGGATGCAGAACTGCTTTACCATAGGCATTGCTGAGGACGTTCACATTACTTAGCAAAGGCTACTCCTACAATAGGTAACCTGTTGCAGGCAGTATGTAAGTATAATAATAAAAGCATGCAATCATACAATATATAATGATATGAGAAGAAAGTATGTACTCTTGTATGAAGAAGTAGAAATGTGATGAAGGGCAGTACTGTTTTTTTCTGTTAGGCAATGCAAATATAGTGTTTCAAGATTCATAAGGCATACAATGCGATATTCTAACAGCTGTATCTCACTGTATTAGTTTTCACAAACTATTATGTATAACTTGTTTGTAGTGATTTATAAGGAATCTTAAAGATGAAATACCATAAGATAAATACAAAATACTGAGAAGTGTGGTACAACTTAGAGTAGCAGTTTGAATGGAAAATTGACATCTTATGGTCACTTTCCAAGCACCAAAAAACAACCCCAATGCACAGACACACATACACACAACCGCACACACACATGTGCACACACATGCATTCAAGGATGTTGTAATATTTTGTATGCACATTGTACTATTCTTCATAGAAAACACATCCCTTATTACAGTGAATAGATTTTGGAAAATTTTACAAAAGGGTGCATGCTTTAGAGATATGAAATAGGCCACCCAGGGGTGAGTAGAAGTGAACTTGTTGCATTCATTTGATTTGCATTTACTTAAAGACTTTCTTTATGATTAAGTTACAGTGTGCTATGAGGATCTCAGTAGATTTCAACAAAAAAAAAAAAACAGTATACCCCCCCCCCAAAAAAAAAAAAAACTGCAACACTAAAATAAACATTTTTGCAGAGTGGCAGCCCTATTGTACCCACACACACTTTCCTATATAAGTTAACTCCATTGTAACACATCATTGTGCTAAGGAGAAACTATATATTAGAATACACAGTGGTCTTATCAATCCATAAACCTCCCTATGTCTAGCTAACATGTCACCACAGACACAAAAGGAAAAAAAATACGAAAAAACAATTCCAAATAAATAACTTCACAGTAATTTCACACAATTAGCAATCCCACTGGCATTAGAAAGCTACATTCTGATCCCATTGTCTGTACCAAAACAATACCAGTTACCATAGAAGCCAACTTCAATAAAAGTATATACACAGAAATTGATAGTAAAGTCAATTAACTAGTGATCACACTTTGTGAAAACAAAACAAGTAAAACAAACAAAAAAAAAAGAACAAATAAGAGGGCTTAAAGGATTTTGGCAGTTAGCACACAAGATTAATCCTATAAGCTGTTAGTAAATTGCTTTCTGCAGTCCAGGGTTAAAAATCTTTAACTCTGCAGTTGCCCAGAGTATGAATCTGGCAAGTCACGTAACCAGACAGTGCTCTGGGGCATTTGGGCTATTAGGCTCAACTCCTCAGTACTATTCAATGCTACATGGTCAGTAACAATCAGTGACTATATATGAAAGTTTCCTTTAAGCTTTATAGCCCTGATTCAGAACATAATCAGTAATGCATTCAAATTAAGGCAAAATAGCACAGCCAAAGTTGTGTCTGATACTGACCAGCTATGTAACAGGAATGACATTGTGAGGCAGGGTCTGAATAAGTACTCAGTTTGTTAGTGAAAGCACAGCAGGTCACCCAATAACTGGGACAGCACCATTATATGTAATCATATGGACCCAGTAGTGTGCATGTAGCATGCTGAGAAAGATGAACCTTTATACATACAGTGATGAGTTGCTATGGGCAGAGGTGAGTGACTACCTAACAGCTACAGAGTAAAATTCATATTATAAATTGTAAAGAAATAGGTGTATAAGACAGGCAGAAGGGGGATAAGCAGAAGAACTTGCAGAAGGACAAGGGGAAAGAGTGATATTAGGGTGGATGAGAAATTGTATATTTTTTGTTAGATAGGTGCCTATTTTATTAAATTTACAAGAAAGGATGAGGGGCAAGGTAACATTGGGAAGGTATGGGCAGGAATGCTGGTGCAGGGATCACATCAGGGCCAGAAAAAAACAGTGGTAAACAGAGCCTGACAGGGGAGGAAACAAAGCCTGACAGGGATGGTGCTGACAAAATCAAAGGATAACAACAAAGAAGCAAACACACAGAGAAAGAAGACAATTGATGATGAGGAGAGTTGGACTACAAACTGCAGTAGGAAAAGAAACACAAGGGCAAAAGAACACCACATTCATAGCTGTATCCAACCACTGTTGCCTTGTTGCTCAAGGCAGACAATTGTGCAGTACTGTTAGCCTGATGAAGATACCCTCCAGGCTGTTAATGCAAAGTCTCCCACTGCTGATCCATTATGGTTGTCAGCAGGGTATATCCTGATGGGTGACCCAGCAGGCATACCAGTTATCCCATCAGTGGATGCCTTTTCCAACCTGGGTAGAGATCACTAGAGAGCAGCAGTGAGCCCTCTAAGTCACCCCCTGCTGGATTCCCTTTGTCATCTGGCACAAAGGTATGCTTGAAAACAGTTGAGGATCCATCAAGTAATATTAACTTAGGCTTACTTTATGTTAGCCACTTTCATACCATATCCATTGATGCATATGACATGCTGCATAATATAACAATGTAAATGGAGAGAAACAAATAGTTAGAATATAGTGATGAAAGGAAAATGAAAGCAAAAGTTGTTGTATCTTTCGGCTTTTCCCAGTTAGGGGTCGCACAGCGGAACTTCGGTCCGCTAATGATTGGCAGTTTATTTTTACGTACCAAGTTGCCAGCCCTAACACACAACCTTCAACGAAGGTATGCCCATTCACGCATGTCTCCACGAGAAGACACTGTAGCTGAGAATCTAACCGGACAGCATCTTACTGTGAGGCGACAATGCTTCCACAGTAATGTGTGCTACGCTGCTTGGCTGTACAGAACATGGAAGAGTAAGCTGCAGTAAAGTATGCAATGGCAAATTGAAATCAGTATAGAGCCCTAGAACAAATATACTACAGAGGTATGTGTACTACAAAAGCAAATTTACATGAAAACTATCTAATCACCTTTTTTTGCATGACAGTGGCACCGGGCATGAGCAGCAGACAATGTGACTGCAGGGGCAAAGAAGTTGGGCAGAAACAGCTAAATTAACATGTAGTGACCCATATGGAAGAGTATAGCAGCAAGTGCAAACTCAGAAAACCTAATATAGACCTGCATGGCACTGCAAAGACCAAGCCTTATATACTCCAGCTCAGCATTCCAAAAGGAGTACACATATAGTAATTCCATTCATAATTCTACATCTTCACATATGACAGGCACCATGAATCATCAGCCAGCAACCTGTCAGTGGTTTGCCCATGATATGTTAGATGTAACTGACACAGGTATGGGCAGCTTAATGGCCAGGGTAAGAGAACTCCATAGCAGACTTACAATGGCATTATGCCTTAATGACAATGTAACTAGACAAGGGTTTGGCTATGAATGCTGCCAACCAAACATGTACAAAGGAGATAATGACACATGTGATGGTGGTGACATACCCGTTGGTGGCCCAGTCTGCTTCTCCATGAATAGTAAGTGTGATGCCCCAGCACTGGTCCAGTAATCAAGGAGCCTCAATCTTCACCACTGGCAACAGCGGAGGACATACACACTGGGAGGATGACAAGTAAATACACAGTGAAGTGCAATTTCACTGAGCACACAGAGACCACAGTCAATCTGGGACTGGTTTCTCCCTCTTTCTCCAGATCCCCAATAAGACTCCCCACTGGCACAGATATAGAGTTGAGATATCAGCTGAGTGGCCAAATGAAGACCTCAAGCACTCTCGTTGTCTAACCATGGCTTTGTTTCCCTGCCCAAGTAGCTAAAACACACACACTTTGAGGTTTGATTTTTACACACACACACACACACACACACACACACACACACACACACACACACACACACACACACACACACACACACACACACACGCACGCACACACCTGGGAAAGGCTGGCACAGGTTTACTAGCTATGCCCCCATCTGCCAAGACTATAAGGTAGTTTTCACCATCACCAGCCAGTGCAGTCACTACTTATCAGCTACTTTAAGGCCCTTAATAAAGGGTGTCTAACTTACAAATGGTAGTTTGATCAAGAGCAAGGCTATTAGGACTGGCCTGCACAGTGTCACCAAATAGATATGCAAGTAATCTAAGAGCTTAAATATGCCTCACAAATATCAGCCACAACGATAGGTTTAAATATATTTAATAATAAATAATAAAAGAACAGGAAAATACTCAGTAAACAATCACAGTAACTTCAGAGTTCAAAATCACAGGAAATATTTAAAACAACACTGCTGGACAGTCTCAAATAAATAAAGAAAATATCTAAGCTAATCTTTACTATATTCCCTACTGAATCTAAAAGAAATTACTGTACTCTTAACTTACTTACTTACAGCAAGGAAAGACAGATGTGGTGAGAATAGCTCTCAACCTTCCATCTCCAAAATGAGGAACACCTGCCTTCATAATGTGGAACAAATGGGCAAAATGTGGAACACATACTAATGGCTTACTAACAAATTCAACTAGGAAGGTCATAGGATGGTTAAAATATGCTGGTTTTACTTATAAAGAAGATCCTTTAATGAATTAATATGATTAATTTCTATTTACCATGGATTTCACTTAAAAAAATTCCTAATACTGAATGTGTGACAGACTCTTTCAATGTGAAACTTTGAGGAACTTCGTGGAACATGAACTTTTTAAGACCCCAAATGAGGTACGTTCCTCGTAACGAAGTACACTTGAGAGGTATGGTGGTGAGTGGATGTTTCCAGTGGATGCTGCCAGGTCAAAGAAAAAATACAAAATGCACTGTCTCTCTCAGAGACTTCTTAAATTTATATTCCAAATATTACTGCTGGTATAATTGCAGAATGACATCACTTTTTGTCATCTGACTTTAGTTCCCAAGCTAAACCCCCATTGTCAGAAACTACCAGCATTTAGCATCTCTTTGTGAAAAATACATAGGGCCGGATTCACGATGGCTTGCACAGAGTATATGAGTAGAGTAAGACACCATGCAGCCATCATGTCCGACGAGCGATCCAGGAACAGCTTGTAGGGGCATGTAAGAAAGCTCCTAAACGTCTCCTGCATGGACAGGGCTGGGATATGCAAATTACCTCACTTGCATCCGAAAGGCATGCAAATGAGGTAAATTTGTGATCCAGGAAGCACAAACCTGTCCGAGTAGGAGCCGTGTTAGCTACAGAAATGTACTCAGTTGACAACTGAGTACTGTTCTGCAAATAGCACAATGGAGCCTTGTCAGCTCCAAATAAAGGTTGCATATGGTTGAGGAAGCATGCCAATGGCCAAATATACGGCCATTGGAAATGTTCCCAGATGCAAAATTAAAATAAAAATACTTTTTTTTTTTCAGTGATTTCCGATGTTTAAGCGTAGCGCAGCACCGTGCAAATGGGGTGCACTAAAAAGAATCATAAAATAAGAAAATAAAAGCCACAAACGTGGAATCTATGAAAACTGTTAAATTACAATGTAAGGGAATAGCAGGCTGAAGACAACATGGCCACCGAGTAGGGGTTGCTAAGGGGAGAAGCCCAGTCTAAGACATGTAACCAAGCATTAGTAGGCAATCCTATGTAAATGAGTGTTAAGATAGTGAATCACACTTTTACATAGCAAGTGAGCACAGTCAGTGGAGTGTAGGAGTGGGATATGAGAAGTAACAGAGTAGGAGATAGGTGACATCACAAGGGGGGTATGTATGAAAGTAGTGAAGCTCATAAGAGCAGAGTGGCATGTGTCAGCTGTCAGTTAGACATCATGGAAAGAGGTGTGTCAACAGGTAGGCCAGGGAAAGCCAAGAAATGGAAGATGTATACTGTGGATAACACCAAAGTTTCTTGCTGAGTGGGTATGCATGTGTGTGCGTGCCTGTAAACCCGAGTAAGACTGAGTGCGCACGTGAAAGCGTGAGTGCGCACGTTTAAGCCAGAGTAAGCATGTATAAGGCTGTTTAAAGACCTGTAAAGCGCGTTTGCGCTGGTGTGCACACGTTTTAACCCAAATAAGCAAGTTGTAGTCCATCTAAGCATGTGTGTGCGTGTGTGAGCTGTTGTGAGCATGTCTGCGCTTGTATGCGCATCACTCCCCCCTGAGGAAACAGAAAGGAAAAAGGAAACACAACAAATAGTAGGAAGCTACCAGGGAATACTAGTAGAGCTAGCAGGTGAAAATAATCAGAATCAGGCAATTACACAGGCAGAACACTAGCCCAGCCCAGCACTTAAAACTCTGCAAACAACAGTGCAATTTGTTTCTCTCAAGAGACACTGCAACACTGGAGTAAGCTACTAGAAGTGAAAACTGAAAAAGCTACACTCAGACAAAAAAATGCCAGGAGCTGCCATTGCTGTTATAAGGTGACATATGCAACATGCTGAGGGTGGTGACAATGCAAATGCTGCCGGACAACCCACAGTGAGGAGACGAAGAAGAGTGCACAGGCCCAGAGTCACCTACCAGGGGTTACATGAGCTGGAGATAGTGGAGCACTATAGAGTGGACAGAGACCTCCTGCAGCAAATTGTTGAGCTGTGCAGGCCATGCCTCACACACAGAACCAACAGAGGGGAACCCATCCCAGTGGAAACCAAGGTATGTGTTGGCCTAAGAATACTAGCAACAGGTACCTTCCAGAGACCAACTGGTGATATGATGGGGATATCACAGGCATCAGCATCCAGGGTACTGCACCAGTTCCTGGATGCCATGTCAGCACATGTCGGTGATCATGTATATTTCCCCAATTCCCATGAGGTATTGGCCAGCAATATGCATCTCTTCCAGCAAATAGCAGAATACCCTGAGGTAGTGGGTGCAATAGACTGCACGTATATACGCATCAAAGCACCAGCCGGTGAGCGGGGTAGGGTCTACATTAACCGCAAGGGCTTCCCCTCCATCAACTGCCAGGTCGTGTGTGATGCCCAGGGCATAATAATGAATGTGTGTGCTGGCTGTCCTGGAAACTACCATGATTCCCATATCTGGCATCTGATGCAGCTGTACCAGACATTTGCCAGTGGGGACATCCCACATGGTCACTTAGTGGGGGATGCTGGCTATGCACTGGAGCTGTGGCTGATGACACTCATCAGAAATGCATACACACCTGAACAGGAACACCATAATGAGGCACATGCACAAACACGAAATGTAATTGAGCATGTGTTTGGGTTGCTCAAGTCACGGTTCCGGTGCCTGGACACATCTGGTGGTGCCTTGCAATACTCACCAACTACATGTACCCAAATTGTTATGGTATGTGCAATGCTACATAATATGATTCTGCGAAAACAGCTGCAGCAGGACCAGCATAGGCCTGGGCCAAACAGCCCCCCACCATTGCCAAGGCCATCACAGGCAGAGCGTGACTCAGAGGAGGAACAACCTGAGCCTGCCCCAGTAGGCAGAAGGAGGCATGCCCAGTATGCCTTGACCTTGGCAAAGAGGCAACCAATAGCACATACACTGGCTCCGTAGGAACCCTGGAAATGATAACTCTCTCTGACTCCCACATATAGTGAAAGGGATGCCTAAGTTGACAACCTGCTTTCAAACATGTGCAGGGAGTGTAGTATGTGCGTCCAACATAGGCAGCCCTGCAGCACCACCTGAGGCATGATTGACATGTGTTAAGCAATGTAAGGTAGTGCTGAACAGCATTTATCACTATGTAGTATATGCAAACTTGATGACCTTGAGTATCATCCTACCCTCACCAAACATGATGCCACAATATGAAGACAAGATGATCAATTACAACAACTGGCTTAAGTACTGGTGTCATTGAAAGGGGATCCAATGCCTGTCAGCCTGGGATGACATGCTCGACAAGACGTGATGCTTCACTAGGGATGGCTTTCACCTGTCACCTGGGGCCTTTTGGATATTGCCAAAGGCTCTTGCCACCCCCATAGTGCCTTTTTTAGGTAAGGCTCAAAAGATAAACCCACCTCCATAGGTATCACAAGGGATAAGCAACTAGAAGTAATGCTACTCAGTGCCAGAAGTCTAAACTGCAAGATGCACGCACTCCAAACTCTCCTCAGCATGGAGAATGTTGATATCTGTGCAGTAACAGAAACCTGGTTCAAGGCTCCCAAGAGCACCCTAGCACTAACAGGTTACACCTCATACCATGCTTTACAGCCGCAAAACATGGAACAAACTACAAAAGGAGGGTGAGTATCAATATTTGTCAAAGATACCCACACCCCCAGGTTGGTGGCACAGCATGAAGCATCAGAGACTATCCATGTGCAATTAACAGTGGGTAAAACCGCCTTCCAGTTCATAGCCTGCTACAGACCACCCTCCTAAACCACACTTTGCTGACTGGAGAAGACATGAAAATATGAATGTCTCCCCAAACACCATTATATTGGGTGACTTCAACTACCCAAACATAGACTGGGAGCATTTCCCTAGCTGCAACACCCTAGCCCAAAGGTTCCTAGAATTTATAATCTCAAATGCTATGGAACAACTTGCTATCACTCCCACAAGAGGGTAAAACATACTGGACCTGATCATCACCAACATGGGGACTCTATGCCCAAGACCAGAAGTGTATCCCTCACTGGTAAGATCAGACCATAGAGTAATCTCACTGGATATTCACATCCCGACCCCAGCTCATGGCCAGAAAACCACAGTGAAAAATTTTCACTAAAGCAAATGTCACACTCCTCAAAACTGAAGTGGAATCCTTCACAGCCCCTGTGCCTGTGGAAAATACGTCCCAGACCTCAGAACCCTTTATAAATGCATTCTATGAACACCTTCATGAATGCATGGATCATGCAATCCCAAATAAAACCAAGATCCAATCCTCCAAAGGCAGGCATCATGTCTGGTGGACCCCAGCCATAAAAAAACATACAATACAAGGAGGAAGCTACTATATGATAGAGCAAAATCCCAAAAAGGGAAGGCATTTCTGATCAGTATTATTGAAAAACTACGGCCACACATAAAATCATCTAAGGCCATCTTTGAGATAAAAATTGTACGGGACACTAAGGATAATCACAAGGCTTTCTTTAGTTATGGTAGAAACCTGGGTGGAAATTCCCAGATATGCTCAGAATTAGTCCAAAATGACAAACAATACACCAAACCCACAGATATTGCCAACATCCGAGCTGACAGGTTCAGTGCAAACTCCCCCCCCCTCCCCACCAAAAGGGCAAATATCTACCCAGCAGAGTGCTGGCTTCCTGACATCTCAGATGCTCAGGTAACAGCCAGCTTCTCCAAAGCAAAACACACAGCATCAATGGGACCAGACAGTGCCCTGGGCTGTGTCCAACATGAACCCCAAGAAGAATTGAACACAAACATAAAACCACTGTTCAATCTCAGCCTTACCACAGGATGTGTACTCAAAGAGCAGTGTACAGCAACAGTGGTCCCTCTCCAAAAAAGTGGTGCCTCAATGGATACTGCAAACTATTGGCCAAGAAGCCTGACTAGCTTGGTCTGCAAAGCTATGGAAAGGATCATCATGGACCTCAGAAATAAAGATATTGGGGACCTACAGACACTGGATCCTGCCTCTTAAACCTGGTTGAGTCATTTGAAACAGTTACCAAGGCCATTGACGAGGGGAAGGTGGTCCACACAGCCTACCTGGACCTCGCAAAAGCCTTCCATACAATACCCCACTTGGTCATTATAGATAAGCTCACCAGCTTCAATATAAACCCCTATGTCACTAGATGGGTTGCAAACTGGCTCAAGGACAGAACCCACATGGTCAGAAATGCTGGAGCATTGTCAGACCCCAAACGAGCTACAAGTGGCATCCCACAAGGCTCAGTCCTGGGACCTCTCTTGTTTGGTATATATTTCTCGGAGGTACAGGCCAACACAGAAGGACTGTGGCTGAACAAGTTTGCAGATGACTGCAAACTGGGTGCCATAATCGACCCTCCAGCTGACACAAGCATCCTACAAAAGGGCCTCATAGAAACAGACAAGTGGTGCCAGAGCCATGTCCTCAAGCTAAATGAAAAAAAGTGTATAGTCATCTAAACTAAGTGCCCACAAATTACCACATAGGTGGTAACCCATTAAGTATGGAAGAAGTGATAAGGGACCTGGGGACCCAAGTTGATAGCAATCTCTCATTTGACAACCACGTGGCCAAAGTGTTTAGAAAAACATTTCATATAGCCCACCTAATTATGAAGGTATTCACATCTAGATCAGGGGAGGTCATTGTACCTCTTTACTCATCCCTCATCAGGCCCATAATTGAGTACAATGCCCCTTGTGGGATGTACCTTATCAGACACTTGCAGCAGCTGAAAAGACCACGAAAGTACCTCACCAGGAGGATTCAAAGGGCTCAAACACATGCCATTTGCTGCCTGATTAAAGAAACTGCAGCTCCACTCAGTGGCATACCATCTGCCCAGAGGTGATCTGTGCCTGATGTATAAAGCCATGTCCAACCTGGAATCAATGGACATGCTGCACCTTGGAAAATCAGAATCCCATCAAGCTACGCGCTCAAGAGACCTGAACCTCAGGACTGAAATAAATAGGACATGCTGGAATGACAGATTCATAACCCAGAGGCTCCCTCCACTCTTGAGTAAACTCCCACTCCAGGTTAGCCAGAGTCCCTCATTGACTCTCTTCAAGAGGAAACTGGATGAGTTGATGGGGGATTGTAGGTTTACCCTGGGTATCACTTCTATGTCACTGTTAGACAGAGGCACAGTATACTAACCTTGAAAAATGTCATGGCAAACTCCACTTAAAATGTGTGTTGAAAGCCAAACACACTCTGGCTAGGATTATAAATGCCCTAGGGCAGATAGTCTAGTATGAACCTATGAACAGAATCACACACACCAACTAGCCAACTAGTATAACTGTGGTCAATGTGGAGTAATGTTTGGCAATGTCCACCCAAGTTGGTGAATACACAGCAATGTTGGACAAGCCTGGTTTAAGTAGGCCATAGCTGAACAAAATGCAACATGCTCATAGTTGCCCAACTGGCCCTTAACCAGTCTGGTCTGCTCAGTATGAACATTTAAAGCAGTGATGGGACTCAAACCCATGATACTGTGCACCATAGTGAAAGTACTGAACCAGTACACCATGACAGTATTGCAGTGTTCAGCCAGTATGAAAGAATGTTGACAAGTCTTTGCAAACTATCCCATGGAAACCCTGCAGGCACAGCACAATCCCTGTTGAGTTATGACACAAAGGAGTCTGGCAGTAAGAACACAACATGACTTCCAACACACACAGTATAAATGTCAATATTGGTCATGTTCACACACAGCCACAAATGTAGTGGACTTCAGATCACAACATATGGAAAGGTCACACTGGGCATGCTTACACACTTGGATAAATGAGACATATGTCAGGCAACAAACCATAGAAAGCCTGAACTGGGCATGCTCACATACTTAGGCCATGTCTGAGTATAGCAGTCAGCCACACATATCTGGCAGTTGCATGTGTTAAGCCAGGAACCTCCCACGATCCAGCAATCTGCCCTGTGAACACAGTTAAATGACAACAGACACATATATTAATATACTGGAACCCTGTCATGATCAAACATGTTATGCAGATACACAAGTTGTTCATAAAAACTGGGAAAGCTATGGCAATAAAGACCTGCAAACAGTATCAGCAACAAATATTGTGCATCCCCAACATAAACATAGGTGCAGAGGTCAATACTAGGCTGTCTGCCCTAGGGAATTTATAAGCCTAGGCAGAGTGTATTTGGCGTCCGCCTCCCCAGTAGAGTAGCCTACTGTGCCTCTGTAAAGTAGGTCACAGAAGGCACCCTTTAAGGCTAGTTTGCTGTGTCTCTGTCAAGCAGGGACACAGTGGAGATCCCGGGGTGATTTTGCAATTTCCCATCCATGCAGCTGGATTTTGCTGGAAGAGGGTTGGCGAGGAGCTATGTCTAACTTTAATTGGGATTCAATTCCAGAGTGAGGGGAGCCTCTGGGTAATGAATCTGTCCCTGCAGCATGTCCTATTTAGTTTTATGCTGAGGTTTAAGTCCCTGGAGTGTGTAGCTCTAAGGGTCTTGGATGTTATGAGGTGGAGCATGTCCATTACTTCTGGGTTTGACATGGCTGTGTACGTCAGGCATAGATTACCTCTGAGTAGGCGTTAAGCAACTGAGTAGAGCTGGAGATCCTTTAGTTGAGCTGCATAGGACATCTGTGTGTAGCCCATGATCCTCTTGGGGAGGTACTGTTGTGGACACTGTAGTTGCTGCAGGTGTTGGGTAAGGTACACCCCAAAAGGGCCATTGTAGTCAAACATGGGCCTGATGAGTGACTAGTAGATGGGCCACAATGACCTCCCATGATCTACATGCAAACCCCCATGTGATAAGGAGGGCTATATAAAGGTCTTTGCAATGACTCTGTCAATGTGATTAGCAAAGGAGAGGTTACGATCTATGTTGGTCCCCAAATCTGTAAATACATCTTCTGTACTTAATGGATTACCACTTATGTGGTGATTTGTGTGCACCTTGTTTTCCCCAAAGGGGATGACTATGCATGTCTTAGCATTTAGCATGAGGCCATGGCTCTGGCAACAAGCATCCATCTCTGTGAGACCCTTATGGAGGAAGCATGTGTCAGCTGCAGTGTTGCTTATGGCCCCTGGTTAGCAGTCATCTGTGATGTTTGTTAGACATAATCCCCCCGTGTTAGTCTGAACCTCAAAGAAGTACATACCAAACAGGACAGGTCCCACAACTGAGCCCAGTGAGACAGCAGTTGTAACTCATCTGGAATTGGACATGGCATCTGCAATTCTGACCATGTGGGTTCCATCCCTGAGGCAGATAGCAACACATCTAGTGATATAGGGGTTGATATTTAAGCTGGTAAGCATATGTATGATGCCTGAGTGGGGTATTGTGTTGCAGGCTTCTGCAAGGTACAGGTAGACTGTGTGAGCTACCTTGCCCTCATCCATGGCTTCAGTAACCGTTTCAAAGATATGAACTATGTGTAAGAGGCAAGATCTGCCCTTAACAAAGCCAAATTGTGTATGATCCACTGTCTGGAGGCTCACAATGTTTTTGATTATGACTTCCATGATAATACGTTCCATAGCTTTTTCTACCACACTAATCAGGCTTATGGGGTGATAGTTCCTGTGGTCTGTTGTGGCACCACCTTTGTGGAGTGGGAGCACTGTATCTGTATGCCATTCTCAGGGTGCATATCCTGTAGTAAGGCTAAGTTGGAACAGTGATTTAATGTGAATGTTCAGTTCTACTCAGAGCTTGTGTAGGACACAGCCTGGGACACCATCCAGTCCCATACATATGCTGTGTTATTTGCTGTGGAGAGGGCACCTTTCACCTGTGCATCTGTGATGTCAGGGAGGTTACATTCATTTGGGATGGGCATCTGTACCCTTGGGGGGTAAGGGGGGGGCGTTTGTGCAGACTCTGTCTGCCAGGGTGTAGGCTATGTCCGTAGGTTTGGCATATTTTGTGCTGTTATGCAACAATTCAGAGCATATCTGGGTTGTTTCCACACATATTCCTGACATAACTAAAGAAGGCCTTGTGATTATCTGTAGTGTCTGGTCAATTTCACTGTCAAAACATGCAAGTGATGATTATATGAGGGATTGAAGTGTCTTGCGAATACTGTTCAGAGATGTCCTCCCTCTGTGAGATATTGCTCTGTTATGTAGTAGCTTCCTCCTTCTGTTGTACAGCTTATATATGGCTGGGGTCAACCAGACAGGTCTCTTGTTTTGGAGGAGTCATGGTTTCATTTGGGATAGCATGATCAATGCATACCTGCAGGTGCTCATGCAAAGCATTTGTAAAGGATTCTGCAGATTGGGCTGTATTATCCTCCAGCACGGGGCCTTTGAAGTATTCCACCCCAGTCTTCACAAGTGCAAAGTCTGCTTTTGAGAATTTCTTTACAGTGATTTCCTTGGCTGGGGGTGGGGATGAGATATGGATGTCCAGGGAAAGTTGTTTATGGTCTGATCATAACAATGAGTGTTCTACCTCTGGTGTGGAACATAGAGTCCCCATGTTGGTGATGATCAGGTCCAATATGTATTCCCCCTTGTGGGTGTGGTGACTGGTTGTGCCATAGCACATGGATCCACAAATTGTAGTGGCTGTAGGGTGATGTTGTTGAGGGCCTGAGTAGTATCCCCAGTCAATATTTGTGTACCTGAAGTCAACCACTATAATGGTGTGTGTGTGAAGACCTTCATATCCTACACTGTCCCCAGGAAAGCCTAGTGCAGTTCCTAGGTATGGGGGGTGGTCTGAACTACACACCAAACCAAAAGGCAGTTTTCCACAATGATAGTTGTATATGTATGGCCTGTCATGCTTAGTGCAGTGGTACCAACCCAGAGGTGTGTGTATCTGTGATGTATATGGATACACCCCCTACTTGTGTTGTATGTTACAAGTCCTGTGGTCATGAAGCATGGTATAGAACATAACCTGGCAGTGCCAGTGTGCATATGTGACCCTGAACTAGGCGTCTGTTAATGCACAGATATTGTTATCCCCCATACTGAGGGACAGTAAAAGATGTACATTCCTCTTTGGAAAGACTGATGATGTCAGCACCCTATAAATACAGCAGGAGAAGGAAAATCATCTAGTAATGCAAATAGCGCGCTGTGCTAATGCATCTCTCTCAAGTATCATAACATAGTTAGGTAGGGGTTTGAATCCTGCAAATGCTGTGTGTGTGTGTGGGGTGGCAGGGGGGGGTGTGTATGTATGCAATTCTCTGTGAAAGAAATGGCCTTTTTGAAGACTGGGATAACACACTAAAAGATGTATATTCCTCTTTGGAAAGACTGATGATGTCAGCACCCTATAAATAAAGCAGGAGAAGGGAAATCATCCAGTAATGTGAATAGCGGGCTGTGCTAATGCGTCCCTCTCAAGTATCATAACATAGTAAGGTAGGGGTTTAAATCCTACAAATGACATGTGTGTGTTTGTCAGTGTGTTGTGTGTTTTGTTTTTATTATTGTATGACATATTATTATAACAGTAATTTCAATGCACACATCAGGTATGTGTGTGCCACATACAGATATGTACCGGTGACCTTTAATAGTTCCTATGTGTGAAGCCTGCCTCATATGATTACAGCTGTTACCTTTGCCAGCATGTGCCGCAGCTTAGCAGACCTTAGGCCATACATGTATATTGGTGACAATGCAGGCTACTGCAGTGATCTGTGTCCTAGTCCAACTATGTGACACCCACCCATGAAAGCTTTGAGACATTAATGTGGGTGAGGGTTCATGTCTGGAGTATATGTCAGACATATTAAAACACAGCAAAGTCTGTGAGTGATGGACATCCAGTGTAGGTGTATGGCAACTGTTGCCGATATGCATACATACACCTTCTTGCTTAGGTGACACACCGAGGGACTGCAGAATACCTTTGGAAATGTGAATATCACAGGATAGACAAGATAACACTTGTCCACATGTACACACCATTACCCGTTCTACATGATGGGTGCTACCACCTACATGGTACTGTTGGAATACTATGTTAACTACATGCCGATGACAATGCTACAGTTGCGTTACAGCAATACAGCATGGCTTGGACAACAGGTATCTGTCTGTATGATAACATTGTGGTGGTTAGGTGTGTCATGTGTAGAATGCATTGTAGGCCACTGTATGCATTTACAGTCGTGGATGGACATATCTGTAGTGTGTTAACATGTATGTGAGACTGCTATATGCCAAAGAGTATTGTTCCCAGGGATGTGTGGGGCTCAGTAAGAATGGCTACTGGTATAGCATAGTACTGCAGGGATATCACTGACACCAGGTTCCTACATCTGTGTATCAGTTGAGGAGACACCATGTAATGACCACGGAATGTCAGGCTATGTAGGCTGTGTATAGTACCAGAATGCAGACCATTGACATTTGGAAACCATATCACCCACAGCATACTGACAAACCATGTCATGTTCCATGCTAACCATGTTCACAAATGTACACCTGCAACTCTGTGCTGCAAACATCACACATGTACTGTCCACACCCCAACACATGCAGGCACAGGTACACACAACAGCCATGTGGCACATGTGCAGACAGTACACTTTGGGAATTAACACTGGTGTATACAAAACTACAATGACAATCATAGTTAATGCATCATGCATGCTCGAATATACCCACAATGATATCATTACACTGTACTGTTAACAACATGATATTATTACTACAGTGCTATGTAGTCACCCTGTGCATCAGCACCATGCTATCCTGTTCCTGCATCAATGTTACAGATGGCAGGAGGTGGCACAGTTTCATCATATGCACAGGGTGTGTACTTGGTTTGCCAGAGTCTGCCATTGACACATCCAATCGACATGTATGTGTGTGTGTGTTAGTGAGGGACAACAGTACAACATGGGGCAATGTTGATGCGATGTGTGTGTGTATCTTTTAGCCCTAGGTGTTAGCATTATGTGTGTGTATGCTTGCACACAGTTCCACCATGTGGCTGCCATATACGGGTGTTTGTGGACAGCCACAGACTGTACCTGCCAGGTCATACAGATCACTGTCTCTGGCCACAGACATGGTACCTGTGCTTGGCAGGGGTGCTACGGACAGTATCAGGTACTAAGCCAAGCTGGGTACTGTCATCAGAGGCAGTGGGTTGTTGACTGGACACATGTCCCTGCTGGGACTGTCCAGAGCCACGTGCATGTGGTCTTCTAGGATGGTCTAATGACAGCACAGACCCAGCATTGCTGGGACTGGTACTGGCACTATGGGAGTGGCTGCAGGTTTGTTGTCGTCCATGACAACTGCCAGCTGATGATGTTGCTGGCATACATCCACATCGACGCCTCAACCGTCCTGCACTGTCCTGGCTCTTGGACATGTAGTTGTGGAAGAGATCTAATGTGTCCCCCCAACATCTATCAATGACCTCGCTGATATTATGGATGGCAGCCGCAACGTCACGCATAGTGTCATTCATAGCAGTGCAATGTGCTCTAAACTCCCTCAGATCCTGTCTGGAGTACCATTCCATACGTGCCTGTGCCTGCATTACAGCTCGGAACATAGCTGAGGTTGAAAGACCTCTGTGGGCACATCTGACAGGGACAGTACGACCATGGATGCTCCCACAAGAACCCCTGGACATCTGCCTGTATGGTACCATGTCAGGAATCTGGCTATGGCTGCTGTGAGGGGATGCATGTGCCAATGATACCACACTACCCTGGTCAATGCCCACTGTATGCTGTCCCTCAGCTAAGGACATTGGTGACAATGGATGTATCGGCAGGATGACTGTGCGCATTGATGGGGTTGACTGCTGTGTAGTGTCGATTGGCTGACCAATGACAGACCCTGTCACACCTCCCTGTGCCATTACACATGTATCATCATTATCACTATCCCCAGCAGTGGCTTCAGGTTCCCTGCTGCACTCCACCAGAGCAACATCAGAACCTGTGAGAGGAAGATAGGAAACACAGTTTACAAATGTGTACACGATGTTAGCACACATGCACACATGCACACATGCACACAGGTGCACATGCACACATGCACACAGGCACACAGGCGCACAGGTGCACAGGCGCACAGGCACACATGCACACAGGCGCACATGCACACAGGCGCACATGTGCACAGGTGCACATGCACAGAGGCACACATGCACACATGCACACAGGTGCACATGCACACAGGCACACAGGTACACAGGCACACAGGCACACAAGCACACAGGCACACTCCTCAGCACAGCAGATACAAACACAGACACACCTGCACTCCAACACATACACAATACTGTTTGAGGGTGGGTGACAGTATCACAAGGAAAAACATCACTGCACACATGTCAGCATGCAGATTATGTGTTGCACAGGAACATGCAGTGCAAGTGTAGACAGCCCTTGTTAATAACAGTATATGTGTAGTTGGTGGTTGTGTGTAGTTGTTCAGTGATTGTCTCCACCCTGGGACACAATGTGTACAAGGACATAACAATGTTGTGCAAGTGTTACAAGCTGTGGGTGCATATATTTGCACACACACACAACACATGATGGTGCTATGCAATAACTGCTATGTGTACTTTTGTGGTCAGTGGAACTGGATGTGGTGTAGTAACGTGAGCCATGATCAACATGCTTCTTGTGGTCAGTCAACAATAATAATGTGTGCCAGACAGGCAGCTAGCATGCTGTACCTGAAGTGCAGTAACATGACTACATCCACAATTACACAGCCACTTGTTACATGGGTGTGTAAGGTGGCCAATAGTGAGCATTGCCTAACATGAATGTATTATTTGTTCAAGACTGTTGCACAAAGACATGGTAGGCCTCTACCCCTCAGGTATATTATGTGTGCTGCATAGAGGATAAGTGGGATACTGAAGGGTGGCCATACAGCAGGTGTCATAATTGGACATGTGTAGCAGGCTAAGGTGTAGTGTCTATGCCAAACATGTGTGTGTTGTGTACATGTTTATTAGGTATACCAATAAAATGTCCAGTACTGTGTTGCCACATGTGTGTCATGCTCTGTGTATTGCATGTGAGTGAGGCAGCTACTGAGAATAATGGGATATGCATAGTCTCACAGCAAACATGCACAGCATGCATTATGCATAGGTGTTACATGTGCACACACTACACCTCCATATGACATGCACATGTCATTAGCAATAGTATTGTTATTACACACTCACCAGCATGGATTGGCTGCCTTGCTGTCACTCCAGAGGGACCTGCAAAAATATGACAGTGATTGCCAGTGGCCACAACTGTGCCATTGATACTGTGAGCATGATAAAGTACAGTAGTACAACAGGTGGCTTTCACAGGTGTACAGATTATGCTCAGAATATCAATCTTGCAGAAGAATAGGCAGGTTAACAGCTACACACACAGTACATATCTCACACACATAAACTACCAGTACAGAGAACAGTCAACTACAGATATGGCATGTTACCTGCACACTCCATTTCAACATGCTGGGTGGCTCCAGCCTCCATGATGACACATGTTTGTGGATGTTGTTGTTGTTGGCCTGGAGCCACAACACTTAGGAGGTGCTCCTCCACACTGGTGAGGGGGGGTGGATAGGTACCCCACCTGTGGCAAGCTGTTGTCTGTGGATATCAGACGCACGCTGCCGGACATGTCTAATTAAATCACTGCAGTGATGGCGTACCTGCTCATATGGCCGGTTATGCATGCCTATGTCATTTACCCGACAGACAAGATCTTGCCACAGTGCAGCCCTCTCATGCTGGTTCTGGCTGGTCCTGGAAAACAGCACAGAGAAATTCTGCACCAGGCTCTGGTGGATCTCCTGATCCTCTCCTGCTGTATAAGGTGGGTTACGCTGATGCACCATCACCCTGGAAGGAAAAGAAAATATGTGAGCAAGTCATGTGGCACACTTAATATTCTAATGTACTGATATCACTTAACTGCCATATATAGCATCTGTCTGTCTATCAGGGGATACACATGTTCAATACCACATATCAGTGCTCAGCCCACAACTGTCTGACAGTGCCTGCCACACTCCATACAACAAACTAGTATACACCAGCACTCGGCACACTGTTTGGGATACAATGCACAACCTCACACTGGGGTATGTATCAAGCTAATGGATGAAGAATATTGTCATCCCATGCAATGAATGCAATGCACATTTAACAGTTTAAATGATAATCCACCCTAGTCTTTGATGCCATACCCCTACCTGACATATGTGCACAGTTGTTAATATAGCCAGCATACTGCTGTCACAGAGTATACATACTGCCAGGTACACACACATACCCTGTAACACACATGTGATTGCAGCCATAGTACAGGCATCATTACACACACATTACACATACATACAACACACAAATGTATGAAGACACAGATGAGCATTAACTGTGTACCTTATAGTACTGTGTGCCCCTACTTACAGATACCTATGCATGAGGTATGTAATCTGTGCAGACTACAGGAAACACACCAGACAGTGTTACCAGGGATTGTGAGCATACCCATACTGTAGTGTTTAGGCCTACAACTTCAGGTAGTACAACAGTTCATATGTGCGCTGGATTCAACAGCAGTACCACTTACTGAGCATACATGTATTGCTTCTGCCTATGATGGGACACCGCAGTCATACACAGGGAACTACAGCACAACATATGCCAATCTACTATGTTTGCATCCCGATAACTGACACATCTTTCTCTGGCCTCACACCTACGACACAAACTACCATGACAGACACAAACTCATGCTAAGCTATCACACCTTTACAGACCTTGCACACAGTCAGTGTCACACTCATTCAACCTCACATAGCTGGTATTGCGCTGAGTACAAGTGTGTGCGCATTGTGTCATAGGTAGGTACTATGCTATTGGCCCTGGGCCTAGGGCAGCTTAGCCATATGCTACCCTGCCCTTTGGGACACATGTAATGTGATTTTACTTGCTCCTGTGAAATGGTTACACAGAGGTGACTCACAGGGCATATTACCTATCTCCATAACATTCATCAGGGGTATGTATGACATCTACTAATAAGGAGCCTTGTTTGTTAATGCTGGGTGGTTTAGTCCAGGGTATGGCATATTTGTGTATAGAAACCTGTACCTCCAGCATGTTCTGTTTAGTTTGATGACAAGGATTAGGGCCCTAGGTCATGTAGGCTGGACGGATTGTGCGGTGTTGCCATGGTGTTGGCCGACTGGTATGGGTGTGACATAACTCTGTATGTCCAGCAGTGGTAACCTCTATGTAGGAAGTATGCAAGGCACTCTAGCTGTGGTTTTGTGACTCAGTCTGCATAGGGAATGTATTTGAGGGCATTATCAGTCTTTGTTAGGTATGTCTGTGGCCTTTCCACTTGCTGTAGTTCTCATGGGAGGTACATACTGCATAGGACATTGTGAGGTGTAGAGGGGCACACTGACTTACATTTCCCTAACTGACACACCTTTTGTGATGACACGTACCATGTACAGGGATTACAAGTCTAGTGTGCCACTGTGGATATCAAAGGGGAGGCTATTTTACACCTGTGTCCCATGTTCCCTTCTGACACCTCCAGTGGTAGGCAGGCAACCACCTATGTGGTAGTTAGTGGGTAACATGTTTTGGAATGGGGTATGGTACTGCAGTATCAACACTGGTGTTCAGTCCATGCCTTGGTCACCAGGCACCTGTTGCAGTACATCTGCCCCATGTCCCCTCTCTCACTCTCTCTCTTTATATATATATATATATATATATATATATATATATATATATATATATATATAGATATATATATACATATATATATATATATATATATATATATATATATATATATATATATATATATATATATATATATATATATATATATATATATATATATATATATATATATATATACATATATATATATATATATATATATATATATATATATATATATATATATATATATACATATATATATATATATATATATATATATATATATATATATATATATATATATATATATATATATATATATATATATATATATATATATATATATATATATATATATATATATATATATATATATATATATATATATATATATATATATGTATATATATATATATATATATATATATATATGTGTGTATATTATATCTATATGTATATACATATTCTATCTATCTATTTATCCATATATCTCTATGTATCTATACATACCTCTCTATCTATGTACATATATATATATATATAGATATGTAGATATATATATATGTATATCGATATATATATATATATATATATATATATATATATATATATATATATATATATATATATATATATATATATATATATATATATATATATATATATATATATATATATATATACACACACACTTCTAAACATCCATTGCTGTACATATACATGCACATGTAGGCACATAGACTGCCCACCTTTCATGATGGGAATATCACTTCTGAAACAGTTGTGAGACATACCATTCTGTAATGATATTGCACAGTGTTGTGCAGAATGCATTATGCTGTCCTCAGGCCATATAGCTGTAGCAGGCCTCACTGGCTCAGTCCCACAGAAGTTCACCACCACATGACATATACCTGCACTGCATGCTGTTTTCAATGCCACACACTACAACCTATATTGATATGTGCACATAGCAACCTTCAACTACATATGTATGTCCAGCCTTCACTAACAGTTGCAGTATGTCCCTTGCCCTATGCACATCTGCATATACATGTAGATACAGACTGCTAACACATATGGAGGGTTCACAGTATGTAGATTTTTAGATTATGTAGTTTACATTACCTTTGTCTCTGGCAGCTTTTTTCATTTGGCTTGCTTGCTGGCTTGCTTGCTGGCTTGCTTGCTGGCCTGCTTGCTGCCTTGCTTGCTGGCTTGCCTGCTGGCTTCCTTGGTGGCTTTATTTATTTTTTATTTTTTGTCTCTCTCTCTCTCTCTCTCTCCCTCCAGTTGCTGCAATGATATTATTGCATGTGTAGACTTGCAGTACAGGCTGCTTTTGTAGGTATCTGCACATGTGCATGTGATGGCCTCTGCACCAATTGGTGGCCAGCATTTAGTAATTGTATGCAGCCTGCTGTGTGGTAATTGCAGTTCTCACTGTAATTTCAGGACACTGCTATAAAATGATAGATTAGGAAGGCGTAGGCCTTTCAGTTTTGCAAGGTGGGGACCATGCTGGTTTGCTGTGGACACTGTTGTGTCAGTCAGAAGGTTGGTATATCTCTCATATCTGAGGCTGTGTTGTAGCCACTGAAATGCATGTTGTACTGAAACCTGACTGTTGCTTCTTCCAGTGCACTCTTCTCAGTGTGTATGTTAACTCACACCTGCTAATGCTAACACTGTTTACATGGGAGTATGTACTTTCCTGTGGGATTTGTGGATTAACTGGCATACAACAGTAGTTCTTGCAATGTGTTGCTATGGCTTTTCTATTTTTCATTTACATTTACTCCTTGAATGCCTGATATTTGTCTTTACTGGAATGTGTTGCTATGGCTTTCCTATTTTCCATTTACATTTACTCCTTGTAATGCATGATATATTTCTTTCAGCACTAAGTTCTTATATGTTTGCTGTGGCTTGGTGGCACTTCATCCAGTCTGGTGAGCCCAAGGTCTGGGGTTTGACACTTACAAAGGTAATTTATTTTGCTGCTGAGCAGTACTGGGGCCTTGTCATACAGAGTGAATAAGGCACTTTTAAACAGTTGTAAGCAGGAAGCAGGAAGTCAGTGGGGACACCAGCTAGGGATGTGCAGGCTGGGTGTAGGGAAGGTCCATAGCTGCACATTTCTTTAACTGCAATAGCTGTACATATGTTTGACATTTGCTGTGACATTTGAAACCTTCCACCCCTGAGAGAGGGTTGAGGACAACTAAGTATATTGTACTAACAATTATGAATATCAGGCACATGCAGTGCTTGTGAACTGCTATACTGTCATTAGTATGTTAGATGGCTACATCCTTTGATATTTCTGTGTTGTACTCCTACATAAGGGCATGCTTGTGGAAGTAATTCTACAGCTATTCACAGAGTGTGTAACAGCAGACAGGCTGATATGCCTGTGTGTTTCTGACACTTCCAGGCCTCAGATACTCTCAGGTATATATTTGACCAGCCTCAGGGAAAGGTACATATCAGTGGGATACACCTGTGATATATTTCAGATATTCTGCAGTTGTGACTGTGGGGTATTTTGAGCATATGTATTACTACACCATTTCTGACATGCAAGTAGTGTCTACTGTAACTTATTGACAGTTACCATTATGTGGGATTCCCCATCCTTTCTGCCTACTGTGAGTACATTTCACAGGGAGTCAGTGGGGCACAGGTAACATTTGTTTGCAAATCAGGGACATCCCTGTAAATCAGTCACAGTTGGGAGGTCTGGCCTCTTACCTATTCAAATATGGCGGTGTTTATCCTGCTCTGATACTGTGTGGGGTTTGTAAGGTGCTACTGTAACATTATTACCTACTAGCATGGCTGTTTTCCTTATCACACTAATGTAATGCAATTCCACAAGAATTGCCAGTAAAGATACACAGAACAAGCTTTGTGTAATGGCCTTCCTATTTTCCCTTTACATTCACTCTTTGTATTTCATGATATATTTCTTTCAGCACCAAGTTCTTGTATATCTGCTGTGGCTGAGTGGTAATTCATGCAGTCTAGTGTTTCCAAGGTCCTGGGTTCGAGACTGCCAGGCGAATTTTATTTTGCTGATGAGCAGACTACAGGCCTTGTCATACAGAGTGACTAAGGCACTTTTAAGCAGTTGTAAGCGGGTTTGCGCGATGCTTAGCTATGCTTATCTACGCTTAGCTAAGCGCACACAAGCGCACACCCGCTGACTACTGCTTAAAAGTCCTTACTCCCGCTAACACCTGCGCTATTTTCTTTTAAAGAAAAGAAAATGGGGAAATAGGAAAGTGGTGAAAAAGGGGGCACAAAGAGGGTAGAACAGTAGGAAAACAAGCTCAGGATGTGCAGGAAGGATGTAGGGAAGGCCCATAGCTGCCCAATTCTTTACCAGCAACAGCTGTGCATATGTTAGAAATTTAGTGTGAGATTTGACACCTTCCACCCCTGAGAGAGGGGTGAGGACAACAAAATATGTTGTACAGCCAATTGTAATTATCAGTTTACATGTCCAGCAGACATGTATGCGAAATGGGCAGCTATGTATGGGACGTAATTTTTTTGTGGGAACAGAGTGCCCTGTTTTATTTTTTTTTCAGGTGAGAGTGGAATGTGAGGTACAGGAAGTAGGTATATTTGGGGAGGTAGGTTGGGGAGGTTACAAACAAGACAAACAAGACGCATACAGTGGGTGGAGTATGACACATGTGGAGGGGTCAACACAATTGACAAGGATGGATGTTTGGATATCGCAAGCCCATGAGCCCACAGATGGCAACAGTGGAACTGAGATCCCCACCCATGGATAGCTACCACTGCGCCTTCACAGCCCAGGACGGGGCTGTGCTGTGGGCTGGATAGGATGGGCAGGCACACCCGTGAGTTGCCCACTCTCGCCTCAAGCTGGCGTAGAGGATCAGTCATGGAATGCCTGATCTCACTACGCACCACAGACCGTACCCAATGGAGGGTGAGTGGAGGCTCTCCTCCGGCCATGCTTGCAGAGGGGGGACGAGCCCCATCCCCTGCAGCGCTTCCACCCAAAGGTGGCACAGGGCCACTGGAGGAGGAGGTCCCGGCCTGGGCACTGGTGCCAGGTGCACTCGCCAGCTGAGGTGGGAGAGGTGGGTCCGCTGGAACCCGCCTTCCCTGTTGTCCTATGTTTAGCAGTATTTTATGGTATTTTGGGTTAGTAACAAACAACACCATTCAAAATTAGTTGTAACAGCATGCATCAGTATTCCCATTAACCAAACACACATGAATTCCGAACATTGAGCAGCAAGCATAACACATGCATATTTAGAACAACAGTGGACATTCCAACAGCATGCAGGGTTGATTGGTGGCAACAGGCCATCAGGTTTGGATATGTGAACAGGGCACATGCATCAACGTACATGCAGATATGTATAAACCAACAGGACAAATGTCCATGGGAATTAATTGTGAATACACATACCCAGTTTGGTGTGGAATGGCATAATTTGTGAAAATAGGGTAGGGTGGAGAAATATTACATTAACAACTTAAACTACCTATACATATACTGTACATTCCTAGTAGATGCAGATATATATCCCTACATGTATTAGTACAGTTTCCTGTATGTAACCTTAGGAATGTTGGTGATGGGGATGTTACTGCTACATTAATATACATTCAATTTTTATTCATATATGTTCATATCTGGCTGTGTTCAGGTAAAGCATCCTGCTACATTTGATTTATATGGGTCTAGACAACTGTGGATGTTCAGCATTTCATATAACCATACTATCTCCATAATGCAAGGGTACAGCAACATATCCAAATTGTGGGATGGACACAGTCCAGGTTCTGTACTTTATTAAAGACATTTCACTCTTTGGTTGTGGCTGTCTCATTCATTTCATTATGTAGTGAATGCAGTATACCTTTATTCCAGACTTATTACAGCTTTCTTGTTAGTTTCAAACTCTCTTTCTCACACTCTCTCACTTATTTTATATTTACATTTCAGGATAGTACTTAATTCTAGGCTTTATTAACATTTATTACTGGGTTACAACAATCCTTTCCAGTTGACTCACATATTTCATATGGCAGAATTTACAAGGATGTATTTGACAGTTGTCTATCCTTTGTTGATTGATTGCAACACTCATTTTCAGGATGAAGCAGTTATCTGATATTACAATACAGGTGGAAACTCTATTTGAGACTTGTTTAATCTTTATTACTGGATTGCAATACTCTTTTCCAGGCTGCATCACTTATCTAATCTTACAATACTAGCAGAATCTTTCTTCTAGGCTTATTTCACCTTTATTACTGGGTTACAACACTGAACTCTTTTACAAGCTGTCCCACTTATATTCTATAACAATACCAGCAGAATAATTACTAACCTGCCTGGTGGCGCAACCTCGCCAGCCTATCAGAATAGGCTTGCAAATTCACGGAACAAACACCTGCAGCTGTAATATAAATGAAGGAATATTGTAACATACCTATCCATACTATAGGCTAGGATAGCATTTCTTACATACTTAATTACATGGATACTTACTCAGTAGTGGGGCATTGGGCATTTGGCAGGCCTCCTGGATCCATCGGTTCAGTTGGTCCTCCTTTTGTCGCTTCAGGTCCGCATGGTGGTGACGGACCTGTTCACCAGTCCTCGGAATGCCTGTGGCACTGGTGAGATCATGTGCCAACCGGTTCCACGCCTCTGTCTTATACGCTCCCCATTGAACCTGGCCCTGCATGAGTTGCGCTTCATGATCATGGACGAGGAGCCAAACCATATATTTTGACTCCTCAACACCTCACTTTTGTGCTCTAAAGATATTTCCCTCTCCTGCACCTGCCATCCTGACTGCAAATGGGTTCCACAATCAGTTATGGTGTGTATTCCCGCCTATGGGGCTTATATATGCCAGTTTTCCCACACTTATCTGTGATTGGCCATTTTGGATATTTCTCTGCTTACAGCAAACCTGCTTTTCATGGTTATATTTTCATTCATTCCTATATGTATGGTAATACTGTATTTTTCAGTACAACTGTCATGGCTTAGTGGTTCAGTATTTTGACTATGGTGCATAGTATCCTGGGTTCAATCCTTGCCATTGTTTTTTTATTTTACTACTGTCTAGACAGACTAGTAGGTGTGTCTGTGTAAAGGCGACTTTGCTACAGCTTGCCCGACGTTGCCCGACAGTAAGCTGGTGGGAGCGCTGCGCAGCTCCGTGCAAATGGCTTACACTGGGTAATGCATTATTTAGCCATAAGCACTCATATTAAGTTTGTTAAAGTGCCGCTCAGCTATGGGCACTCATATTAAGCTTATTAAACTGCTGCTCAGCTACGGGCACTCATATTAATCTTGTAAAAGCGCTGCTAAGCTACGGGCAATTATGATCCTTTTTATATATACATCATATAGGTTTTGTTCAGAAATACATGGGCCATTTCATTACATTTTACTTAAATTAAATTTATATATATCGGGAAATTGTTTCATACTTATTTAAAGAAAAATGGAGGGGGATGTTGTGGGGTTCAAACCGTGACTACCTATTCTTTGGGCGACGTCTCTACTGCTACGCTGTTGCTACTTTGCTTAATTTACATATGTAGATCTTATATGCTTTTCAATGTCATATCTGCTAACTGTGGTTGAGCGAAGGGCATACCTGCGCAAACGAGCGCAAATGCGGGCAAACATTTTGGAAATTATAAAAAAAAAGGAAACTGCTATTTTTACATTTTACATATTTTCAGTAGGGTTTAGTCTGTGGGGATGTGTGGTGTTGTGTTCCTTGACATTTCAGCTGTCTCGCTCATGGGTGTTTACTTTCAGGACTCTGACTCTTCTGGGGACGTGTCCCTTTGCTGTACTCAGCAATCGGACATGCCCCCTACTTTCCTACACAGACCGTGTTAGACTTGGGTATGATTCAGTATGCCCTCATGAATATGCATGGCATGCTGACGTCATACCGTTCAACTGCAGCCTCCGAGTAAGACATATTAAGTATTACACGGAGGTTTCGTGAATCCGGCAGATAGTCCTCAGATCTCTGCAGCTGCTGGGAGACATAAAACAATAAAACACTTACAAGACAATGCAGAAGGCTCCCTAGTTTTAGAAATTCTGTCTCTTTGCTGCACTGAAACTAACTTTCATGGCTTATTTATAAAACTATTTAATTTCAACCATTTTTCTGAAGTTTTGCAAGTTAACCTTCTATGTTCCAGTTTTCACTGTTTATATACATTTTTTCATAGTTACAATAGTTAATGCACATTTCTGTCCTTTTCCAGTAGGGTACACTGCAGATACATCTTTAAACTCAGTACTTTACATGCACCTCTGTACCAGTAGTTTGATATACAGACAACATACAGTTCTAATACATTTGTAACACAAACATATGAATCATGTTGATATTCACAAATGATATATAATTATTTACAAAATTCCAACTAGCTGGGCTGACTCTATCTCCTTTCATGGCACCAAGTAAAATGAGTGACAGTAAAATCTTTCAATTGCAGTCAAAAGGCATATATCACATAAAGAAAGTGAAGATGTAATCAGTGGTGAAAGCAATTAGTAGCACTGCAAGTGCAAATGCTAAAGCAGGAAACTAAAGATGTATGCTGGTATAATACTAATTCCATGCTTCTACCCTGATGCCCAGCCAGGTGTGCTTTCCCCCACTGTCAAATAAGCCTGTTTTCCTCAATATCATCAGATGATAATAAACACGCAGAAGGGAAAGAAAAGTCCATGAACACCAATAAGTGCATATAGCTGTACAAAAATTCCTACTTATATAAAAACAATTACCAGTAACTGATACTTATCACAGAACCCTTGCTTTTTCCCCCTAAAAATCCTTTTTCTGTTGGTGGAGGAGATCAGGCTGGGGCCTCACTATTCAGTTTGTTATAATGATACTGGCATTTCTTGACAGAGCAGGTGATGCCCATAGCATCACTTTCTAGCCTGCCAAGGTAGTGCCAGGTTTCTATCTGGTATTGGGGCCCTCAGATGAGTTTTCCAGCAGGCATTCCTGGTGGTACAAATACGATTGGCAGATAAATATATTTGTCTCTCTTGCATCCCTTCCGAACTCAGGCCCTTCAAAAGTCATTGCCACTTTAGTACTTCATATTTGGGGAAGAATGGCAGTCTTGTTGAAGCATGTTGTAGGAAACATGACACAAACTGATATGCAACACAGCAGTCTGAAATAGTCCAGTGCCACAGCAGAGTTACACAACAAAAACAGACATGCACATTTGTGGGGAAGACCTGCACAAAAGCCCCACAAGTAACTGAATTTTTATGTACCACTTTAATGTACAGTAGTTTGCCAACCCATCTTCTGTCCTGACATTGTTGCTTCAAGGCAACCTTAGGGGTCATAAGGCAGTTTTCAAGAATCCAGTGACCCCATTGAAGCCAAAGACATTCCCCACATGTGTACTCTGCTTTGCAGTCTACATTACATATGAAATGTCAGGCATGACCCCCATAATGTAGTGTAGGGATACCATCCAACTAGAGGCCACATGTCCGAAAGCAAAGCCTTATACTTAGCCTATGCCATGGGTACTATGGCATATGGTCAAAAATCAGGTAATAATTCAGGCAGTTCATTTCACTATCACTCTAACAGATATGTCATATAATAAAATCTACCACTATTTAAGAGTGTAATGTACATTTGTTCTATTTTTTTTAATCTTGCTTATTTGTTCTTTTCATTTTTTTTCTCTTTGAACCTTTTAGTATATGCAACATACACCTGGACTGTACCTGAAAGTGGTCTACCATGACTAGTTATCAAATTCATAAATAAATAAATAAATGTATTGTCTGATGAAGTGGTCTTTTTAGAACCGTGAAAGCACTTACGCATTTTCTGTCAGAATAAATTGCACTTTTTAACCTTTGCGAACTTCTGAGTACTTAATTTTCTTTACAAGATTTGTTACTGCTGGATGTTGGGATCTGGTTTTCATTATTACATAGTTGGATTGGATTTTTAGAATCAAAACAATGTCAGGGAACATGGGTTACTAAGGGGAAAGGCTCTTGTGTAGTACAGTAACTACGGATTAAGGCAGTGGGTATGTTAATGAGGGGACTTATACTGAATCACAAAATTCTTCTAAGTGTCACACTGCACCTAACTGTGTAGGTGATGTAACACCATCATGTAGGCAGGAGGAGCAACTAACATGATAAGGTGGTGTGTCATGCTTGCTGTAAGTACATTGGAGCTCCGTTGCCTGGATTTGTGCTTAGCTAAGCACAGCTAAGTGAGGGTGTGTGTCTGAGGCTGTATACTCTTTTTCCATGAACTGAGGAGCATGTTCGTGCCCAGAGATGAGCCATTTCTTGCTGTTTACACCAGCTAAACAGGTCTGCATGGCAGCAGGGCTTAAACAGGAAGGATATAGGAAAAGAAAAAGGAAATAGCAAAAATAAATAAATAATGAAGTAGAAATCACTAACATGGGGCTCTTGCAACTCACAATGGGCCAGGCAAAGCACACAAATAATACACCTGTGGGGCTGCTGCTGAAAAAAAAAATGGAGAAAAAAAAAAAAATGCATAAACAGAATAAAGAAAGAATGAAAGTATAAATAACTAATATGGACTCTTGCAAATCACATGGGCAATACACACATACAATAATACATTGGGCAATTAGCTGAAAAGCTGAAAATGGGAAAAAAAAGAAATAAAAAAAAACAACAAATAAAGGAAGGAAAAAAAAAAAAAAAAAAATCATTAGGACTCTTGCAACTTACAATGGGACATGCAAAGCATGCACTGATACAGCTGACAGGTGGTTGCATAGCTAAAAATGGGAGGAGATGAAAGTAAAGAAATAATTAAAAAAGGGCAACAGCAGAATACAAGCAATCATGCACAAATTACCAGTAATACCTCTATTACTCACAGTTACCAAATCAAAGCCATGAGTAATATAGGTGGCAGCTGGAATGTATCATAGTCAGCCAATCATACAGGCAACATCTGCAGCACAACAGTATAAAGTACGGAAACACCTTACAGTTTGTTTTTTCCCACAAACTCTGTATCATCGGTGTATACATGTGGGGGAATTTTAACTGGAAAAATGTTAGGGCTGCCATTGCTTTGATCCATCAGTATGTGCTAGAGGCTGATGGCAGAGAGGAGGATAATGCTGACAACTGCCAAAGACCAAGGAGGAAGAGAAGAGTGTTCAGACTCAGGGAAACCTACCACGTGCTACATGATCTGGAGATAGTAGAGTGCTACAGGCTGGAGAGACATACTTCAGCAAATCACCGATCTGTGCCGGCCTCAACTCAGAGCTAGACCCAATAGAGGAGAACCCATCCAAGTGGATACCAAGGTATGTGTAGCCTTAAGATTTCTAGATACAGGTACTTTAAAAAGACCTACTTAGGACATGATGGGGGTCTCACAGGCATCTGGCCCCAGTGTACTCCACCAGTTCCTGGATACCATGCTACCACATGCTGGTGAGCACATTTACTTCCCCAACACCTGTGAGGAGAGGACCAGCAATACGCGTCTCTTCCACCATGTAGCAGAATATCTGAAGGTACTGGGTGCCATAATCTGCAAGCACATCCACATCAAAGCACCACCCAGTGAACAGGGTAGGGTCAACATAAACTGTAAGGGATTCCACTCCATCAGCTGGCAGGTCATGTGCAATGCCCAGGGCATTATCATGAATGTGTACACTGGCAGCTCTGGAAGCTATCACAACTCCCACATCTGGCATTCTTCACAGCTGTACCAGGCATCTGCCAGTGGGGGCATCCCATATGGCCATCTGTTGGGGGATGCTGGCTATGCACTGTAGCCATGGATAATGATACCCATCAGAAAAGCACACACATCCACACAAGAATGCCATAATGAGGCACACACACAAACCAAGATCATTATAGAGCATGTGTTTGGGATATTCAAGTCACAGTTCTGCTGCCTTGACATATCTGGTGGAGCCTTGCAATACTCTCCAGCCACATGTGCACACATGTTCATAGTATGTGACGTGTGCACACATGTTCATAATATGTGACATGCTACACAATATGATCCTGTGGAAACAGCTGCAGCAGGAACAGCATAGGGAAGGGCCACACAGCCCACCACCATTGCCAAGGTCCCCACAGGCACAGAGGGACACACATGAAGAGGCCCCTGAGCCTGCTCCCATAGGCAGATGGAGATGTGCCCAGTATGCTCACACCATGGCAAAGAGGCAATGTATAGAACACACACTGATGCTGTAGGGACCCCAGGGACTTTCACCTCTCTCTGACTCGCACACACAGTAAAATGGATGACACACACATCCCATTACCTGTAACTTACCATGTATAGGCAGTGTACAGTGTGCATCCAACATAGGAGACCCTCAAGCACTGTCCTCATAATTGCTGCAAGCACAAGGTAAGTCAGTCTTCTTAACAATAAATTAATGGAATAGTATGTTCTGCTAGCATATCTATGGTAATGCTGCATGCGTGCAAGGGAATGGGGTGGCCTATTGGGATAGCAGCACACAACTGACAGCTATGTGGAACACCAGGAAATGTCTGGCCAAAACTGGCCTCCACACACTATGCATTAGTACCCAAGGTGGCAAATCTCACTGCAGTATATATGTGGGGAAAACTAAGTGGGGGGTCATAGGTCACAAGCATGGATGTCAGGATGGGGGATCCCATAACCACCCTTCATACTCACACCCACACAGCAAGGCTGCTGTAGAAAACTACAGAGAAATGTCTGGTAAAGGCACACAAATGGTGGCAATGTTGAATTAACCCCTACAGACTCACACAGTGATAGCACAGCAGGACCCGCAGTTGCAGTAAGGCTATGAAGGGTAAGACATCTGAAACTCAAATGTATGCCAGTACAATCTGACTTGAGCTCTGTACTGATATGCCTCCAGCCCCAAGACAGGGCACAATAGTATGGTAAATAGAACCAAAATGTAAAGCAAATATCAGCACAGTGTGTGCAAATGTGTTCAGTGGACAGATGTGCCCCCCTCATATACCTACACAAATGCAGTAACATATATGTTTGCACAGAAATAGCAGCATAGCACACATTGGCAGGGCTGTACCAATACACATGAAAACATGTTGCCTGTCTGCAATATGTAGGGGTCAATGAGCTATGTGTATGTGTGGTTAATACTGTCTTGATCTGGCCAGCACATTCTCCTGGCAGTCGTCTTGTACTGCCCTAGGTACAGTGTTGCCTTTGACAGAGCATTGTGCAGATAACTGCAGAGCCAGCTGGTATGCATGCCAGTGAGACCCACTGCTCTGCTACTGACATACCTGGAAGTCACAGTGCTATGTGGAATATGCTACACATATTAGTAACATCTTGAAGGATGTGTAGCAGAGGTGCCAAGGCTTTTGTGAATATAAGTGCTTTGTGGTACTGTTGCCAGTGGTCATTCTCAACAATCCTTTTTCTTATGTTTGCTTTACAAACAACGGACATGCCTCCACAGTTGAATACACTCTGTACCCACACCCATAACTCCCAACCTCTGATAGCAAAATGTCTGGGCAAAGGCAGAATGAAAAGTGGAACAAAGGCACAATGATAGGCATGTGTTGTAAATATCTCCCTTAAATACTGAGAAAGTTGGTAGGGTGAGGGGATTGCAGCAGAGGGAATTGTCTGAAGGTTATGTATTCGGAAACAGTAATGTCTGTATTATTTTGTAACATCACACTTCAATTATATGTAACTAACTTGCCATGAAAACACAAGGTTTCCTGGTGTTCTGGCTAAAGTGTGATTCTCAAGCAATTTGGAAATATATCACTGATTGATAAATATATTTCTTGACATTTTAACCTTTCAGAGTTCGGCATTGTATTAATTTTGCCTGACTGAATTATGTTTTTGCCTGACTGAATTATTTTATATATTTTCTAGCATTGTTTTCTGTTTCTCATCTGTCCTGAAACTGTTCCCCCCATTCCTGTGGTAGAGTTTATAAAACTGGTCTAACAGCTGTTGTGTTACCTGATTGCTTCAAGGCTTGCTGATTTAAAAATAATTTCTGTTTGTAAATTCTTGCATACACTGTTGGAAACTCCTGGTGTTCTGGCTGAAGTGTGATTCTCAAACAATTTGGAAATATATCGCTGATTGATAAGTATATTTCTTGGCATTTTAACCTTTCAGAGTTCTGCATTGCTTTAATTTTGCCTGATTGAATTATTTTTTTGCCTGACTTAATTATTTTATATATTTTCTGGCACTTTACTAAAAAAAATTGCACTTTTATTTGCTTTTACCTTTTCTTAAAAGTACTCAATTATATTTATTCTGCTGCATTTATTACTGCTTGGTAGTAGCCTGATTAAATTGTAACTGTTATTGTAAGCCTTTTGGTTTAAGCACTTGGGCTTCAGACCAGTTGTTTTACATTAAGGTTTGTGGTCTGCACTGTTGTGGCAGGACAGGTAGCTCACATCCTTCTAAGTTGGGAATTGCTTATTGAAGACTCATTTCAGTGTCTGTTATTCTAAAAGTATATTAGGTCTGGTTTATGCACTTGGGCTTCAGGCCAGTTATTTTTCATTAAGAAGGTTTGTGGTCTGCACTCTTGTGGGAGAAGAGACTAGATTCTGTCCTTCTGATCGAGGCATTTCTGGTTAAAGGCTTATTGTGCCTGCTTATTTGAACTATTTATTTCTGAAATTGGTATGCCTTGTTTTCTGTAACATAGACAAGATTCAGGCATGCTGCATCTACCTTTGTTTGTATAACTTGAGTACTAATCCAGGCCATCTTTTTTGGAGAAGGTTCCCCTGCACCATAGTGGCAGGAGTGTGCAGTTAGAACTTGTCTGAAGACTGCTGGAAAAGGGCTTGGTTTTGAGCTTCTTTACTGGCTAATTGGCTAATTTGTTTAAATCAGTTTGCTCATTTTCTATTGTTATATATAAAGAAAATTGCACTTATTCATCTGCTTTTACTGTATTTGTGTTTCTTCCTACATTACTGCATTTATTCTGCTGCATTTATTACTGATTTTAGTAGCCTGATTAAATTGTAACTGTTATTCTAAGCCTTTGCTTGAAGCACTTGGGCTTCAGACCAATTGTTTTACATTAAGAACGATTGTGGTCTGCACTGTTGTGGCAGAACAGGTAGCATACATCCTTCTAAGTTGGGAGTTGCTGATTGAAGGCTTAGTGTCTGCTATTCTAAAAGTGTATTAGTTCTGGTTTAAGCACTTAGGCATCGGGTCAGTTATTTTACATTAAGAAGGTGTGGTCTGCACTCTTCTGGGAAGAGAGGGTGGATTTTGCCTACTAAGCTTGGAGTTTCTGGTTAAAGGCGTATTGTGCCTGCTTATTTGAACTGTTTCTTTCTGAAATTGGTACACCTTGTTTGCTGTAGCATAGACTAAATTCAGACCTGCTGAATCTAGCTTTGTTTGTATAACTTGAGCACTAATCCATACCATCTTTTTTTGGAGAAGGTTCCCCTGCACCCTAGTGGCAGGAGTGTACAATTAGAACTTGTCTGATCGAAGACTGCTGGAACGGGGCTCATTTTTTTATTTTTATTGGTTAATTGCTTAATTTGTTTAAATCAGTTTGTTCATTTGCTACTGTTATATTAAAAAAACAAAAATAAAAAATATACTTTATGCATCACCACTTAGCTAGGGTTAAACTACTCCCGGCGCCATAAAGTCTGTTCTTGAAATTTTCCCTTAGAACTAGCCAGTTGTTTTAGTTTTAGCACTCAAATCTGTTTCTTTGAGCTCAGCACTTGTTCAGAACTCGTTGTAAGCAATAAATAAGCTACAAATTACTACAGAACTCACTTGTCTAGAGGAAAACAGTTTTTATTACTTAATAAAAAAGTACCTATCCAGGCATGTCTAAGGCATGACTTCCAGTGTTTTCTCCTGTCTACCTGATTAATCTGGCCATCTTGGGGCAATGCAGCAATTGCCTCATGCACACAGACAACCCTCTCCTCCTACCACCCAACACTACAACCTGTGAGAGATGCACTTATATAGTCAAACTGGAAGCAAAGCTCTCTTCACCCAAGACTGGAATAGACAGTCAAGAGGAGAAGATAAACACTTAAACCACACCACACTCATCACATAGTCCCTCAAAACATACACCACCAAAACACACACATAGAAACACAAAACACACACCTACATTCTTGGAGGTTCTCAATAAAAATCTGCTCAAGCAACAGAGACCTCCAAAGCAGAAACGTAAGCAACCTCCACCCCAATACAGCCCAAATGACACATAGCCCAGAAACTCAATGTGCCACTGAATCACAGCCCATAAGGCATAACAATGCACCCAACACTCTAGTCATAGCTGACTCTATAGTCAGGCACACTGATGTTCCACTCACCAGGCTAAACAAGGAGAAAGTTACTGTCAGCTGCCTGTTGGGTGCCAGGATCTGCCACATAATGCACGCACTCAGTTCACTCCACAACAAGTACAAATATGAGTCTGTTATTGTCCATGTTGGTGTGGCAAATGGCAAACTTCTCGACACCCATGCAGATAGACAATAGAGTTATGACTGCTGAATCCTACACAAATGCAGTTCATAAGCACTTACACGAGTGCATGGACTGTGCTATCCATAACAGAACCAAGATGTTAACCTCCAAAAAAAGGAAGCCAATCTGGTGGTCCCCTGCTATAAATAAACTCTACAACAGAAGAAAGAAACTGTTGCAAAAAAGAGTAAAATCCTATGATTGGAGGAACTCTCTGGTGAGCCTCAGTAAGAAGCTGAGATCACTAAAAAGTCCTCCAAAGCTAGTTACAAAAATAAAATCGCCCCTGATTCTAAAGACAATCACAAAGCATTCTATAGCTATGTCAAGAATCTCAAGTGCAACACTCAGATCTGCTATGAGTTACAGCACAATGGCAGTAAATATACAGAACCAACCGATATTGCCAATATCCTGGCATATAGGTTCAGTGCTAACTTTACCTCCCTCTCAGTCCCTAAAGGGCCCATCTCTAAACTGGAAGAATGCAAAGTTCCTGTAATCATGGCTAAACAGGTAAAAAAAACACACTGTCCAAAGCCAAGAACACAGCATCCATGGGACCTGATAACATCCCAGGCTGTTTTCTACATGAACTACAAAATTAACTGGCACTGCACCTAAGCACCATGTTCAATCATAGCCTCACCTCAGGCTTTGTGCCCACTGAATAGCGCACAGCTATGGTTATCCCACGCCACAAAGGGGGAGCCACTATAGACTCCGGGAACTACCACCCCATTAGCCTAACGAGCCTGGTCTGCAAGGCCATCGGACATATCATCATAGAACTTATAAACAAAGACATTGGTAATTTCCAAACTCTGGACCCCACCCACTTTGGGTTTGTAAAAGGAAGATCATGTCTCCTAAACCTGACAGAATTCCTTGAAGCAGTCACCAAAGCCGTAGATGTGGATAAGGTGGTTCACACAACCTATCTAGCTCTCACCAAGGCTTTTGATGCCATCCCCCACTCTGGAATTATAGATAAACTCACTAAACTAGGTATAAATCCTTATGTCACAAGATGGGCTGCCAACTGGCTCAGTGACAAATCCCACACTGTGAAAGAAGCAGACTCCAAACCCCACTTCAGACCAGTGACAAGTGGAATACCACAGGTTTCAGTCCTGGGTCCTCTCCTGTTTGGTATCTACTTTTCTGAAATACAGGCTAACACATAAGGTCTTCGGCTAATGAAGTTCACAGATGACTGCAAATGTGGAGCCATAATCGAAACTCCTAACGATGTGGACATCCTACAAAAGGGCCTCACTGAGACAGATGCCTGGTGTCAAAGCCATGGCCTCAAGCTCAATGCCAAAAAGTGCATTGTCACCCCCTTTGGTAAAAACTCTGTACCCATGAGCTACCACATAGGTGGTAGTCTACTTAACACTAAAAGTGTGATAAGAGACCTTGGGACACAGGTGAACAGTAGTCTCTCCTTTGATAATTACATTTCCACAGCAGTCAGGAAATCCTTCTATGTGGCACACCTCATCACAAAAGGTTTCTCATCCAGGAAAAAAGAAGTCATTGTTCCTCCCTACTCGTCACTCATTATACACATTATAGAGTACAATGCCCCTTTTGGTATGTACCTCACAAGACATCTACAACAACTGGAAAGGCTGCAGAAATACCTTGCAAAGAGGAGTACCAGCCTCAAACAGATGCCATATGTAGACCATCTCAAAAAACTCCAGCTTTACTCCAATGCATATCTCCTACTCAGAGGCGATCTCTGCCTAACATACAAAGCTATGTCAAACCCAGAGCTGGTGGACATGCTCCACTTAAAGAAATTCAAACCCCTCCGAGGTACACGCTCTAGGTACCTAAACCTTGTCACCATAATAAACAGAACATGCTGGAGGGATAGATTCCTGTACCAGAGACTTCCCATACTCTGGAATAAACTACCTATCTATATCAAACAAAGCTCATCATTAGCGCTTTTCAAGAAAAATCTTGATGATTGGATAGGAAATAGGAAATTCACCCCAGGGATCACCTCTGTGGCTCTGCTCGACAGAGGCACAGGAAAATAATTTTCTTGGGTGGCGAAAGCCAAGGTACCTTTTTGGCTAGGCTTATATAGACCCTAGGGTCAATAGCCTAGTACCTACCTAGGAACCTAAGTTTATGTAGAAACCTCTAGCCAAACATCTGGACAATCTGCCAAAAAATGTACAGGTCAGAGGTATGCACACACAAGGATATGAGATCTCAGGTTAGAAAGAAACCACAAAAGCAGGAGATCCCCAGCCAGTATATCACCAGGTTGCTGGACTGTTTACACAGCTGTGTGACATTACTACACTGACTGTAGCTGCACCTCACTAATGGCCTTGTTGCCAAGAATTTATATAGCTGCCTTCATAATATTGCATCATACACTAGTATTCCTCTGGTAAAGCACTGTGATGATCTGAGGATTTTTGGCACTAGGTAATGACATAATACATTGCAGCTTCAGACTAAAGATATGTCAGAAAATGTCTGCTAAACAAAACAAGTACCCTGAGTAAAGTCCTGTGTACTCCTGAGAGGTATGGCTGTAGCACACAAAATCCTGGACTGGAGTACACCTGTCTCTGGAATGGAGTCCCACCCAAACTATAGAAGGTCACACTGGGCATGCTCCTACACTAAGAGAATCACAGGACATGTTAGAACCCACATAGGAATATATGACTGTATTGTGTATATATGTCCATGCATACAGACAGCCATGTACACCTCAACTGTTCCCCCCCCACACACACACATCAGACAGGATTACCCTCAGCTAACTGTAGGTGGCCCATATGTGATATATCTGCATCTGTTGCATGAGATACATGCACACACATATATATGGACAACATATAACAACATATGTCAAGCATACACACACACAGATGTGGGGAACTGAGCGACAGACAATGATACAGAGAGAGAGAGAGACAGGGGGACACAGAGTGAGTCACACACATGGATATCCTGAATGGCATACAGTGATGTCCTTCAGTGGATACTGACATACCAGTTGTAAGCAGTCACACATGCCAGCATAACAGGTGAGCCCTGTTGTGTAACAATACTGAGGCTGAGTTTATATCACATCACCTGTGTGTGTGTGTGTGTGTGTGTGTGTGTGTGTGTGTGTGTGTGTGTGTGTGTGTGTGTGTGTGTGTGTGTGTGTGTGTGTGTGTGTGTGTGTGTGTGTGTGTGTGTGTATATGTCCAAGTATTAGGAGACTCTTCACACTCAGTACACTGCACATTGCCCTACTTCACATGATCTGCTGTTTTCATTCACCTTAGAAGTACCATTAGACAACAGTCACCCCTATAAGCTCTGTAGCTCATGAGATAACTGCATAACACTATAGTTGAAACAGCTAGATAGGTAGGAATTCTAATCTCAATACTGGCAATTGTGCTTGTGACAGCTGGATATGTGAAAGCGAGGGGATGTTTGTTTGTAGGTGAAACAGTTTTAGACCATTCCCACCCACAACATTTCCCAGTGCCACACTTTATTGGTCCTGTTGATGTCATTCCCCTTATTGGCACCTTCGGCCAGTTGTCAGCCCAGTAAGCTCTGTAGCATGTATTATAACTGTGTAACACAATAGCACAAATCACTAGCTACACAGGGGTTGTAAGTTCAGACCTGGCAAATGAGTGTGTGGATGTTTGTAAGAAGAAGTATTTTGATAAGTCTCCCACACACTGCTCTACTTTATCACTCCTGCTGATATCACTCCTCTTATCAGCACATTTGGCCAGCTGTCAGCCCAATAAGCTCTGTAGCATGTGCAATAACTGTCCAACACTATAGTACAGATAACTAGATAGACAAGGGTTCTACTCTCAAATATGGCAACTGTGTGTGTGGGAGTGAATGTGTGTATGTTTGAAGGAAGAAGTATTTTGATAAGGTTCCCACCCACTGCCATACATTATCAGTCCTGCTGATGTCATTCCCCTTATCAGCACCTTTGGTCATTGTTAATCCAGTAAGCTCTGTAGACCATGCGATAACTGTGTAACACTATAGTACAAATAACTAGATAGACAGGGGTTCTACTCTCAAATCTGGCAAATGTGTGTGTGGGTGTATAAGTGTGCGTGTAACTGTGTATGTTTACAGGAAGAAGTGTTTTGATAAGTTACCCACCCACTGGCCTACTTTATCAGTCATGCCGATGTCACCCCCTTATAGGTTCATAGGTGTCTACTAGGCTAATGGCCCTGGAGCCATTACAAATCTTGTCCATAGAAGTACTCTGCCATTGTGTCACTCGATGTTAGTTTCCAGTGATCCCATCAAGTAGAGCCACTAGAATGATCCCTGGGATGAACATTCTATTGTCCATTCACTCATTAAGATCTCTCTGGAACAAGGTCATCTAGGTGCTTTGCTTAACATGTATGGGAAGTCTATTCCAGGGCATGTGCAGTCTCTGGGTGAGGAACCTGTCCATCCAGCATGTTGTGTTGATTGTGGTAATAAAGTCAATGTCCCTACAGTGTGTGGTGCAGAGAGATTGAGATGTCTTTAGATGTAGCATTTCTAAAAGAGCTGGGTCAGACATGGCTTTGCAAGTCAAGCAGAGATCACCTCTAAGTAGGTGATATGAGACAGACAATAGCTGGAGTCTTTTGAGTTGTCTGTGTAGGACATGTGTTCAATGCCTAGGATCCTCATTATGAGGTACTTCTGTGGTCTCTCCAGCTGTTGCAGGTGTCTAGTGAGGTACATGCCAAATGGGCCATTGTTCTTGATGATTCCTGTTATGAGGGAAGAGTACACAGAGATGATGACTTCCTTCTTTCTGGATGTAAAACCCTTGGTAATGAGATGTGCCACATAGAAAGATTTCCTGACCACAGTGGCAATGTGGTGGTTAAAAGAGAGGCTGCTGTCAACCTGTGTCCCCAGATGTCTTATAATGCCTACAGTGTTCAGTGGGCTCCCATCGATGTGGTACTTAGTGGGAACTGAGATTTTACCAAAGGGTCTAATGATGCATTTTGTGGTGTTAAGCTTCAGACCATGGTTTCCACACCAGTCAGTGGTCTCAGTGAGACCTTTCTGTAGGATGTCTGCATCACTTGTGGAGTTAATGATGGCTCCTAGCTTGCAGTTGTCTGTCAACTTGGTCAGCCAGAGTTCCATTGTGTTGGCATGGACTCCTGAGAAGTACATGCTGAACAGGACAGTACACAGGACTGATCCCTGCAGGACTCTACTTGTCAATGGCTGGCAGTCTGACTTGGATCTCGCTACTTTCACACTGTGTGTTCTATCTGTGAGCCAATTTGCAACCCCCTATTGATATAGGGGTTGATGGCTAGTTTGGTGAGTTCATCCATAATTCCTGACTGAGGAATTGTATCAAGAGCCTTGGCCAGATGGATGTAGGCTGTATGCAGTGTCTTACTGTCATACACAGCCCTGGTAACTAACTCAAAGAAGTCAACCAGGTTGAGCAGGCATGATCTCCCTTTCACAAAGCCAAACTGTGTGGGGTCCAGAGTTAGGAGATTACCTACATGTTTGTCAGTCAGGTCCCTGATGATGTGCTCCATAGCTGAACATGTCAGACTCATCAGGCTAGTGGACTGATAGTTTCCAGGGTCCGTAGTTGCACACCTTTATGGAGAGGGATGACTGTAGCACTGCACCATTTGAGAGGGACAAAGCCTGAGGTGAGGCTGTGAATGAACAGGGCACACAGATGTGGTGCCAGATATCTTTGTAGCTCATGTAGAACATAGCCAGGGATAATTTGGGGTCACATGGAAGCTGTATTCTTGCCAGTGGACAATGCATGTGAAACTGGGGTGGCAGTACTCCTGGGTGCCTGGCATTTTTCTGGCATTCTAATTGTTCCCCTAGGGGGTTAGGGGGGTAAACCTGGCACTGAGTGTGGTGGCAAGAATGTTGACAATATCTGTTGGTTCAGTATAGGAGGTAGCATTGTGCAGTAACTCAGAGCATTTCTGTGTATTAGCGTAGAGGTTCTTGATATCACTATCAAAGGATTTGTGATTGTTGTCAGTGTCATAGGAGGCTTTAGATGATTTCATGAGGGATCCCAAGTTGTTGTTGAGGCTAATAAGGGAGTTTTTCCACTTTGGGACTTCATTTTTTTCTGCAACAGTTTCTTCCTTTTGTTGTACAGGTTTTTAATGGCAGGGGACAACCAGATTGGCTTCCACTGTTTGGAGGAGAGTGTCACGGTTCTTTTGGGTATGGCTAGTTCCATGCATTGATGCACATGTTTGTACAATGCATTTGTGTATGATTTGGCTGTCATACAAGTATTTTCCATTGGCATGGGTGCTGTGAAGTTAGCCACCTCTGTTCTTATGAGTCCAAAGTCAGCTTTGGAGCAGTTTTTCAAGGTGGTTACCTTTGCAGGGGGTGTGGGTGAGATGTGGATTTCTATGGTGATTACTCGATGTTGGATCTGACCAGGTAGTGATTGACTACTGTTGTCAAGCTATGATCCCATATGTTAGTAATCAGCACAGGTCAAGGATGTTGCTTCCTCTGCTGGGTGTCAGAATGAGCTGGTCCAGGACATTGGAACTGATGAATTACAGGAAGTATTGGACCAGTGTATTGGTGCTTGAGTATCTTACCCAGTTGATGGAGGGGTTGTTGAACTCTCCTAGTATGAGGGTGTTGGGTTGGACCTTTATATTTTACAGGGTACTGAGGAATGTGGATTGAAAGTCTAGGGACATGGATGTGGACATATAGCAGGCTATGACCTGGATTGCACTAGTACCCAGTGTCAGTTGTACCTGAAGTATCTCAGATGCATTATGCTGGGATACTACTCTGGATGTGTGCATATCCATTATTAATATGGAGACACCCCCACCTTTGTAGCTGTGGTCCATGTTTTGGGGTTGACAGGTGTGGAATGAGTTACAGGCTGGTAGTACAGGGGTGTTGTCTGCTGCTGTAAACCAGGTCTCCGTTACAGCATACTTGTCAATGTTCTCCATTTTGAGGAGTGCTTTGAGTGGCTACATCTCAAGATGTAGATGTCTAGTGTTGAGCAGCATGACCTTCAGATTGCATATATGTATAGCTGTTACGGTGGTAATTTGATTTGGAACACCACCTAAAAAGGCACTATAGGGGTGGCAAGACACTTAGCCAGTACCTGGAAACCCAGGGCTGACAGATGCAGGCCATCTCTGACAAGCCATAACAGTCTGTCAATCATGTCATCCCAAGCAAACAGATACTGGATCCCATGAGAGTGACACCAGACACTTAAGTCAATTGTTGAAGTCAATAATTTGTTATCTGTACTGCAGTATCATTCTGGATGACAGTAGTATACTGCTCATGGCTACTGTCATACCAGCCTGGCCCACATAATCTTAGAGCTCCATCATTTCTCTTTTCATATAGTCCATGGAGGTGCTTCTCAGGTCATTCACACACACATGGACAATGACAGAGTGATACCTGCAGTTGTTGTGGAATGACATGACTGGGTGTGTTATGTGTTGGATTCTGGCACCTGACAGACAGCTGACTGTTACCTCCTCTATGTTCAACCTAGTTAGTGGGACATCTGTGTGCCTCACTATTGATTCACCTATAATTACAGTATCAAGCAAGGTGGTTAGCCATTGGGGCTTAGGTTGAGGGGCACACTTTGTAAGTGAGATATGTGTCCTGTGGTTTGTGCTGTGTTGTGGTGGTTGAGTGGGTGTCTATCTTGGTGGTCTCCACTGTTTGGGTAAATGTCTACTGAGTTCCTCTGTGAAGGTGGGTGTGTGGTTATTGTTTGTATGTCAGAGCTGTGATAGTGGGTGTTCTGGGGGGGGGTTGTGTTCCAAGTAGTGTGTTGCAGGTGTTGACCCTTCTCCTCTTTACCAGGTAGTCCAATCTTCACTGGAGAGTGCATATCATCCAATTCAGTGATATAGGGGTATCTCTCACAAGTGTGAGTGTTGGGAGTTTAGAGGACAGTGTTGTCTGTGTACATGAGGTAATTGCAACAGTGCCTCAGAATGCCCAAGTGCACCAGGTTAATGGGCAAAAACACAGACAACTGCACTTTAATCATGCGAGGAGGGGTGGTCACAACTACTAAGTACTGAAGCTAATTCCATGAGGAACAACTACTGATGATGGCTCTCAGGTGTGCTAGAATAATTGATATAAAAACCTGTTGAAGTGCAAAGCTATTAGGCTATTTAAAGTACAGAAGAGAAAGAACTAGCAAGATCTAAGGGAAAAACTGAAAGCAGACTTTCTGGCACCTGTAACAGTTTATCTCAGCTGTGCAGTTATCAGCACCTTTGGCCAGTTGTCAGCCCAGTAAGCTCTATAGCATGTGTGATAACTGCATAACACTATAGTACAAATAACTAAATAGGCAGGGGTTCTCATCTCAATACTGGCAAGTATATGTGTGTGTGGGAATCATATACTTTGTGTGTTATACCATTTTGACTTGTGTACCACCCTGTAAACTTCCCATCACCCTACTTTACTAGGCCTGCTGATGTCATTCACCTTAGAAGTACTTTGGGGAATGGTGAAATCATGCAAGCTCCGTGGTATTTCTGATAACTGTGTAACACTGTAGTTGAAACAACTATATAGGTAGGGGTTCTAGTCTCACTACTGTCAACTGTTTGTGTGTGTGTTTGTATGAGAATCATATACTGTGTGGGTTATACCATTTTGAGTTGTGTACCACCCTGTAAACTTCCCATCACCCTGCTTTACTAGGCCTGCTGATGACATTCACCTTAGATGTACCTTGGGAGGAGGTGAATTCATGTAAGCTCTGTGGCGCATCTGATAACTCCGTAACACTATAGTAGAAATAACTAGATGACTAGGGGTTTTAATCCTAATGTTGGCAAGTGTGTGTGTGTGTGTGTGTGTGTGTGTGTGTGTGTGTGTGTGTGTGTGTGTGTGTGTGTGTGTGTGTGTGTGTGTGTGTGTGTTTGTGTGTGTCGTTGGGCGACAATCATATCCTGATTGGCTGATACCATTGTGATTTATGTACCATCCATGCATGTTTAACACCACCTGATGGCATTACTTTATATAGCGTGGTAATGGTATCTGCTTCACATGCAACATGTTAAACCATTGTGCATGCCATACCAGTCCTCTGTACAGATGTCTGTGGAATATCCAAATGCTTGCAACCTATATGTGGCCTGTGTCCCATAACAATGTCCATGTATGTGGTATTGTTGCCAAATCAGTCACAGTGCGTGTAGTGACATACATGCCAACATCAGTCATCATAACTGACTGAAACATCATGCTGATACAATGTCTGCTACACTATCACTTGTCCAGGCTTGTAGGAGCAATACATGATGCTAGTCCTATTTCTGGTGGGTTATCTCACCATCCATGAAGACATTCAGAACATTACGTGTTGTAAGAGGTAGTGTGCTATGTCCCATGCATATAATCTATGTGGGGCATTTCATGTGTATGTAGTAGTACAGTACATCAAGGTGGGAATGTAGGTTTACTAATCTGTCTATTGCCAACTGTGTTTATGTATGCACGTCCCCTGTGTCAGTCCTTACTATGTGTATGCATATTATATACACTTTTTTCTCCCTGTTCCACCCAGTGAACTCAGGAATACATACCACAAACCTGTCACATACAGTATCATGCATGCCCTCATCAACTGCATCAGGGTTGAGTGTATGGGAAAGAAATGGCAGGGCCAACAGGTGTTGACAGGTGAATCTGTTGCAGTTAATGTAATGGCTAAGCTTGTGAGAGACCTGCTGACAGTACTGCAGTAACCTGTTCTGTATGTATGAGGCTGTGGTACTACACAATGCTGAACTGACATGTCTGAAGGCTACCTGTCTGTGACAAGGGGTATGTATGCAAGGTCACACTGTCTGACAGCAGTGTCCCTCACACACTGTTGCATGCATGCACACCCGGTACATGTACATATAAAGCTGTAACTTACCTATGACACAGTTGGTCTATTCCCACTCTGCCATACTCCTGCTTGGGAATGTCTGTAAGGGCCACAGCCTCCAGACACACAGACACCTGGAACACAAACAGAATACAGCATGTCAGACTACATTCACTCAGTGGTACTAACAGCAATAATGCATCTTGGCTAATAAGGTACATACACCTGTATATGTACCCATAACAAAAGCAAGCAGACAGCACCTTACATAGTATTACATAGCTACATTGTACTATATTCACCCTATGCATCAGACCCATATTAGCATGTCCCTGCTTTGATTGTATGGATGACAGGGTGGTGGCACAGGTATCATCATATGCACAGGGTGTAATGTGGGATTGCCAGAGGCCTAGGATGGGCCATACAGTTGATATCATGTGTGTGTTTGGAGGTGTATCCAATAGAGGGGCTGCCCAGAAGTGCTGTGTGTGTGTCTGGAGGTGACCTGCCTGTGATACAGATGTGTGTGTGTGTGTGTGTGTGTGTGTGTGTGTGTGTGTGTGTGTGTGTATGTATGCATGCACACAGTCACACCATGTGGCTGCCCTACACAGGGGTACGTTGGTCAGCTGTGGACCATACATGGCAGGGTGTCCAGTTCAGTGTTTCCAGCTACGGACATGGAAAATGGCCCATCCAGGGATATCACTGGCACAACCAGGGCCAAGGCCAGATTCAGTACTATTTCCTGATGGTGATTGCTGTCTGTTGGATCCATGCCCCTGATGGGACTGGACATGACTACGTGCCTATGGCCTGCTCCGGTATGATGAGGACAGCACCCCCCATCATTAGGGCTGGTGTCACTGCCACTATGGGAGTGTGAAGGTGCATGGCCCCATAGATTCTCAGCTGTTGTTGGTGCTGACCTACATCCACATGGCCGATGCCCATCTCCCACCACATACTATAGCACAGACATGCCACAGTTGTGGATTGGCAAGGTCTTACCCCACCTTCTAGTCATATTTTGATGTGTGGCCTCAACAAGGTCATGTATGTCACTATGTAAATCAGAAAAGTTGCATCCACCACTCTGAGTATTTATCTGGTGTGGTGTTCACTACTTGCCTGTGCATCAATGACAGCCCAAAACATGTGTCTGGTGACTCCTGTTGTGGCACTTGCAACAGCGGATTGATGAGCAGTGGTCCTCCAGTGAGCACCCCTGCCCATCTGCCCATGTGGGACCTCACCTGCACTCTGGCTATGGCCAGTGCCTACACTCACACATGCCATAGTCACCACAATAGCCTGTTCAATGCCACCACCTGCCAATTGTCCATCATCTGTGACCACTGGTGATGGGATATGTGTGGGTCATTGTCACTGTGTGCAGGGATGGTGTGGACAAGAGTGGGATGCCAACCAATGGCACAGATTCAGCCCCTGACAACCCCATCTGTACCTCATTATTCCTATCATCATTCTCAGAGTCTGCAGAGATAATGACATGGGTTGCCAAGCAGGAGGGACCGCAAACCCCATCACTACCTGCGAGGGGAAGGCAACATATGCACACTAATACCTGCACTTTGAAGTTGACTGGTAAACACACACACACACACACACACACACACACACACACACACACACACACACACACACACACACACACACACACACGCTTACTTACAGGTGAAGTGGCACAAATCTGTTACACAGACCACACATTACCCAAATGGTGACATGCATGACACACGGCCGTCAACGTCATGCATTGCAGCCCGTTTTACTACATGTAATATAGAGCTCTGGGATACATGACTAGTGTTAGTAGGTGGTGGCCCTTCCCCAGTACAGACTGCACCTATGTGCACATCATTGCTGTTCATCTGTATTATCACATTGGCAAGCACTACAGAACATACCTCACAACTGTACAGATCCTCAGAGGATGTGTAGATGTCTGGCTCTTATTTTTACTCTGTTTCTCATAACTCCTGTGTTTCTATGATACATAACTGGGATGATCTGAGGAATAACTTCACTGATTAATGACATACATTTGAGTGTCAGACCTCCAAACCAGCAGTAAATGTATGGTCACACAATTCCTGTTACACCACCAATCATCTGAAGCTTACAGAGGATATGATAAGTGTACACAACTTTGCTAATATGCCATGTTCTTGTAATATATGAGATGACACCTCAATAATGCATTCAAATGTGTTACCCACCTTTTGTGTGACATATGACCTGTGTAGTCCAATTGATAAACAAACAAATGTGTTATGTGTAAAATATAATGACTGCAATATGTACAATATGGTGGTTGCATAAGTGAGCACACCCTTAAAATAATACTTTATTGAAGCACCTTGTAAGTGACTTACTGCAGTCACTCTTCTTGTGAAGGTGTTTATCAGGATGACACATCTTGACATGACAGTATTTGGCTACTCTTCCATGCAATATTCACCCAACTCTGTCAGATTGCAAGGGGAGCTCATGTGCACAACCTTCATCAGGTGACACTGAGGTTTGTCTATCTGGTGTAGGTCTAGGCTCTGTCTAGGCCAATCCAAAATCAAGAGTGTGTTCAGGTGGAGCCTTTCTTAGCTAGCTTTGGATGTATGCTTCAGGTCTTTGTCATGTTGAAGGCTGATACCCCTCCCAATCCTCAGAGTTCTTGCAGATGCCTGAAGGATTTGGGCCTGACGTGGGTGTTATTTGGAACTGTTCAGAATTCTCACCACCATGAATACAGGCTCAGTTCTGGCTTTGTAACAGCATCCCCACAGTAGGCCATTGCTACCAGCGTGACTCACCATGGGGATGTTGAAGTTCAGGTTAAGAGGGGTATTACTTGTGCACCACACATACCTTTTGGTATTCTGGCTGTGAGGTCAATCCATAGTCTCATTACACCATAACACATTTTCACACATGTCTTTAGGAGACTTGATGTGCTGTATTGCAAACTGTATCCACCCCTGGATGTTTTTTGGTGTGGGGAAATGCTTCCATCCTCTGACAATACCCCATAGGCCAGACGTATGCAGAATACGGGAGAGTGTTTTCACATGTAGTACACAACACCAGTACTTGCAAGAGATTCCTGCAACTCCCTCAGGGTTGCTGTATGTCTCCTGGCAGCCTCCCTGACCAGGTTTTGACATGTCTTGTCATCATTTTTGGAGGGACGTCAGATTCGTTTCAACAGCACTGTTGTCCCATATTCAATCCACCTTTTGCCAACTGTCTCCACTGTGTTCTATGGTGTATGCAATGCTGTGGTAATGTTGCTGTACCCTACTCTTAACTGATACCTTTCAAATATGAGATCCCTTTGCTGCTTTGTAAGCTGTCTGTAAGTCATGGCTGTTGCTGTTGACGGCAACTGAGCAAATTAATATCCTACTTGGACAGCAGCCTGTTATTTGGTGTTACTCAAAGTGCCTTTACTTGATGGCAGGTGTGTACCCAAGCAGACTGAATGCTGTCAGTAAATCACAAGCTGCTCCAATAAAATATTATTTAAAGGGTATGCACATATATACATCCAGCTTATTGTAAGGCTTGTATACTCCATATTTGGTGCCCAACAGATTGATTGGTTTTACAAGTGAATTGTTCACATCATAGGTCACATTACAGGCTGGAAAAGGTGTGGACTGACATATTGTGGTCTCAATTTGTATATATATCACAAACACCTCGCATCTTAACAGGGGTGTGTACCCTGTTTATATCCACGGTATGAGAGTATCGTTTCACAAATGTCCCTACCTTAGGCCATTTGTCTCTCTATTTTGTTGGTCTCTGTGCAGAAGTCTTTCACTGATAGGTTGTGAGGTATGCTACAGGGATGTTACATTCTCTTCATATAGGCCTCCACTGTGATGCAATGCAGTTAACCCCACCACAAGTGAACATATACATAAAGCAATATGGCTATGAGTGACAATTTTGTGCATGGTACATTGCACAGCCTTCATATATCTGGGGTATTGACAAACTACAGCAGAACAATTCCATACACACCAGCTTCAGGCTGCCATCCCACATGCAGACCAAATGGACCTAGGCAGTTGTGGGAGAGATGTTTTGTCAGTAGACTCACATGTGGCATTGGTACAGGATGGATGCAGCATGTCTGCACATTTACAGTACAACCCCCAATATTACACAATTTGCTGTCCTTCACCATAGATGTGCACTTCACTGCATTAGAAAACCCCATCCACACTTGCAATCTGACCTGACACAGGCACAAAGATACTCTACAAATACAAGTATGTCTGCTACACTAGTCTAGTAATCTCCACTGGGTCCTTACCTGCACACTCCTCACCCATTGTCTGGGTGCCACCCACCTCTCCTGTGGGAGTCTATATCCTGATGTTGTACTGGGACAGGTGTCCCAAGGTTGCTGAGGAGCTCATCAGTAGGTGACAGTGGGGGCTGCATGGCTGGGCCCCCACCTGTGGCTGTACTGTCCCTGGTCACTGCAGTAGCCCTTTGCCGGGCTTGGCATATGACGTCATTTGCATGATGCCTGACCTGCTCATATGTACGTGCATGCAGACTGATATCATTTACCCTGTGGACAAGGTATCCCCACAGGCTGGTCCTCTCCTGCAGATGTTGCTGGCTCTGGGCAAACATTATGGCTTTGTTCTGTAGTATGGCTTCTATGATTATATTTGTCTCAGCCGCTGAGGAAGTAGGCCTTGGCTGATGTGACATTGCACCTGGAAGAAATAAAAAGGGAAACACATCACAGGACCTCATGCATTTGACAACAGTATGTACAGAACTTGCACAGTTACATTAAATACAATTAGCCACCACTCACAACCACAACATACCCCAGTAATCTATCAGCACTGCATCTGCTTGTATTGCACTGCTGCTCCTGATGTGTCATATTCTCCCCAATGAGGGCTAGTTAATTTAATAATCCTCTACTCCTCATTCATGTCTGTGTAGAAGGATGACATTTCCCATCTTCCATGTGGATGGTGCCAAGCCTTGGTGTGATAACAATGTGTAATGAAGCTGGAAGCACATGCCTGAGTTCATGTAGGATGTGGAGAGAGATGTTATCAGGTCCCACGAATACTTACATGTGTTGCCTTTCAGTAGGCACTATGTACCTGCTCGCTGGTGATGAGGGGAGGGGTGTGGCTGCTGTGCATATCCACCTATAGTGATGCTGAGTCAGGGGATAATGTTTACCCTAATCCTATCTGCAGAAGGTTGGCTATAGCTATGTTGACCATCATTACATGGTCAGTTGGTTTGTTGCCTCTGAGATTGCAGGCATATGTGAAGATGGCCTTGTGATTGGCCTTGGTGGATGTGTCCAATTTTTACTCATAGTTAGCCTTACAGTACTCCACCTGTGGCCTTATATGCTTCATCAGACAAAGGCTGACCTGATGCCAAGTTGCTGCCAGCTCCTAATTTGCCTGTACAGACAATATAGGGACCAAGTCTGTGGTTTGTGTATTGCTGCTGTTTAACAAAGGGGATTACTCTACTTTGGTGGAAGCAGGTTTTACAATTGCGGAGTCCATACAGCTATGTTACTGTTCATATAGCTGTTTGTAGTAAGCATGGACACACAGTCATAACACAGTTAGACACCTCTCCAATTTCAAACAGATAGTTCTACTTATTGCAGTACCCATAGCTGTGTCAGGACAATGCAACAACCAGCAGCTGTAGAAATGTCACTCTGTTGGATACACACTAAGATTACACATGTACAACATGTACAGCTAATTTAACTGACATTTTGCATCCCATGTCTGTTATTATGAGGTGGTCAGATACACCTACCCATACTGATATGTGCACAGGTAATACCTGATATACATTTCTGTTCTATGTCAGTATGGCACACTGTATTCACACTCTTGCTGCCCAGTCATCCTTCTCAACCCATTAGAGCAGGACATCTGTAGGACGCCACACATACATGGGGGGCAATGAGACAAAATTAGTGACACTGTCTTAATATGCAATAGCACAGTCACCTTTGCATTGATAGACATACCCTGGAGGATGTCCAACACTCATATGGCAGGAAGAGAGGAGAAAGTCTAGTAGTGTGGTAGTGAGAGTAAGACGTTTTAATGTTGGCAGTATGACTGATAGAGGGACAGAGCTAGCTGATATGATGGCCAGAGGAAGGTGGATATATTGTGTGTGCAAAAGACCAGATGGAAGTGGAGTACGGCTAGGTGTATCAGAGGCAGGTCACAATTGTGCTATCAGGGTGTGGATAGGATGAGAAAGGGGGTAGGGGTTATCCTGATGAAACAGTATGCCAAAGGTATTTTTGGAGAATGACATGAGTGTCTAATAGAGTGAGTTTTATGAATCTGGAAATGGATGGTGTAATGATGAATGTTGTTAGTGCATATGCTATGCAAGTTGCTTGTGCGATGGATGAGAAAGAGAAATGTCAAGTCAGTTGGATGACATGGTGATGACTGTACCCAAGGGTGAGAGAGTGGTGATTGCAGCAGATTTCAATGGCCATGTTGGTGAAGGGAACAGGGGGGATGAGGAAGGGATGGGTATGTATGGTGTTAAGCAAAGGAATGCAGATGGTGAGATGCTAGTGGATTTTGCAAAAAGGATGGATTTGGCTGTGCTGAATACATACTATAATAAGAGGGAGGAGCATAGGGTGACATACAAGAGTGGAGGGAGATGCACACAGGTGGAATATATCCAATATAGGAGGGCTAGTTTGAAGGAGATTGGAGACTGTAAAGTGGTGACAAGGGACAGTGTATTTAAGTAGCAGAGACTGTTGGCCTGTAAGATGACATTAATGATCAAGAAGAGGAGGCATGTGAGGGCAGCAACAAGGATCAAATGGTGGGAACTGGAAAAGGGTGATTGTAAGGTGGAGTTCAGGGAAGAGTTAAGACAGGCACTGGGTGGCAGCGATAATTAACCAAATACCTGGGTAAGTACAGCAGAGCTAGTAAGGGAGACAGCTAGAAAGGTGTTTAGTGTGACATGTGGATGGAGGATGGAGTACAAGGATGCCTGGTGGTGGACAGAGGAAGTGCAGGACAGTATACAGAGAAAGAGGTTGGGGATGAAAGAGTGGGATTCTTGGAGATGAGGAAAGTAGACAGGAGTATAAGTAGATGAGGTGCATGGCAAAGTGAGAGGTGGCAAAGGCTAAGGATGAGGCATATGACAACTTGTATGACAGGTTGGACACTAAGGAGGGATGAAATGACTTGTACTGGTTGGCTAGACAGAAGGACAGAGCTAGGAAAGATGTGCAGCTGATAAGTATGATAAAGCATAATGAGAGAAATGTACTCACAAGTGAGGAGAATGCATTGAGCAGATGGACAGAGTACTTTGAGAGACTGATGAATGAAGAGAATGAGAGAGAGATGGTTGGATGATGGGGGTATGGTGAATCAAGAAGTGCAAAGGCTTACCAAGGAGAAAGTAAGGATAGCTATGAATAAGATGAATACTGAAAGGCCTGTTGGTCCACACAACATACCTGTGGTAGCATTGAGGTGTTTAGGGGAAATGGCAGTGGTGTTTATCACCAGATTGTTAAATGATATCTTGAAAAGTGAGAGATTGTATGTGGAGTGGAGATAAAGTGTTTGTGTACCATTTTAAGAATAAGGTTAATGTACAGAGCTGTAGTAACTAGAGAGGGATAAAATTAATCAGTCACAGCATGAAGTCATGAGAAAGACTAGCGGAAGCTAGGTTAAGGAGAGCAGTGATGAGTATTGGTCAGCAGTATGTTGTCATGCCAGGTAAGAGCACTACAGATGTGATGTTTGCTCTGAGAGTGTTGATGGAGTAGTATAGAGCAGGTCAGGCATTGCTTTGTGTCTTTCTGGATGTAGAAAAAACATATAACAGGGTGCCAAGAGGGGGAGTTGTGGTATTGTATGAGGAAGTCATGAGTGGCAGAGATCTATGTAAGACTGGTAGAGGATATGTACAAGGGTGGTGTGACAGCGGTGAGGTCTGTGGCAGGAGTTACAGATGCGTATAAGGTGGAGGTGGGATGACATCAGGGATCAGCTGTAAGCTCCTTCTTATTTGCAATGGTGATGGACAAGTTGACAGACAAGATTATACAGGAGTCCCAGTTGACTATAATGTTTGCAGATGACATTGTGATCTGTACTGAGAGTAGGGTACAGTTGTAGGAGACACTGTAGAGTTGAAGATATGCTCTAGAGAGGAGAGGAATGAAGGTCATCAGGAAAAAGACAGAATATCTGTGTGTGAATGAGAGGGAGAGTAGTGGAATGTTGAGGATGCAGGGAGTAGAGTTGGCAAAGGTGGATGAGTATAAATGATTGAGATCAACATTTCAGAGTAATGACGACTGTGTAGGACAGGTGAAGAAGAGAGTACAGGCAATATGGAGAGGGTGGAGAAGAGTGCCAGTACTTATTTGTGACAGATGAGTACCAATAAAAGTGAAAAGAAAGGTCTACAACAGGGTAGTGAGACCAGCTATGTTATATGACTTGGAGACAGTGTCTTCGACAAAAATGGCAGACGTCAGAGTTGGACATGACAGAGTTACAGATGTTAGGATTTGCACTGGTTGTGACTAGGGTGGACAGGAATAGCAATGTGTATATGACAGGGTCAGCCGATGTTGGATGGTTTTGAGACAATGCCAGAGAGGCAATGTTACATCAGTTTGGACATGTGCTGTAGAGGGATGCTGAGTATATTGGGAAAAGAATTGTAAGAGGAAAAGAGGAAGGCCTCAGATAAGGTTCCTGAATGTGGTGAGAGAGGACGTGCAGGGGATTGGTGTAACAGAGCAGGATGCAGACGACAGGCAGACATGGCAACAGATGATCCACTGTGGCGACCCCTAACAGGAACAGCCAGAAGAAAAAGGAGATGTTGTAATGTCAGTCTTCACAGATTTGCCAATGATTTGTCAGACATAACACAGCTGCATGAGTAAAGGACTACAAATATGAGGCACACATATGGTCAGTGTGCATAACACTGGACAGTTTAATTGTATGGGCTCAGTATATCACATGCAGTTTAACACACACATGTGCAACAGTACTTTACTATGCAAATACCATGTATATGTCTCTCACATTTCTGAGACAACCAAGTATATCATAGTTGTATTCACAAGTAAGATATAGATGTGTACGACATCCCAGTAGCTGGTCTAGCATTGTCACAGTCAGTATTGTTCAGCACACACTGCAGTAGTAGTCATATGTGAGCCATCCTTTCCTGGGGTGACTCGGGGGCCTGACCCATGATCTATGTCACTGCAGACAGACCCAGATACTATGGCCATAGGTTCTGATCAGCAATAAATCAATACGGCAAGTCTTGTTGAGACATATATGTTACAGTTCCTATTTCCCATTCTTACATACCCCCTACTGAAGTCCATTACATTCTTATTTGTTTGACATACCTGTCTGTTTCATTCAAGTGTAGGTAGCTATGCCCTGCTTGTTTTTTATTTTTATTTTTGCTGTTTTTCTCTCTTTTTCTCTCTCAAGGATGTAGGGTGTACATCTGATTTGCATAGGCAGCAGCTTGCCATTTGTACGTAATGCTCATGAGCAACTGATGGCCTGTGCACCAACTGGTGCCCCCCACTTGATTATTGCATGCAGGACAGGTATGTTGCTATTCATATAGCCAATGGCATGGCAACACACTCCTATCATTGAGTATGTCATGTGAGCATTGGCCCTTTTCCTTGCCAGTGAGGAGAACTTCATGGAGGTGTGTGAACAACAGCATCACAGAGAGCATTTGGAAATACCTCTTACAACCAAACCTGTGGAGACAGGCCAACAGAATGGGGGAGAATGCTCCAGACATAGGGACAGAATGCAAGTATTGCTGTTATACATTTGGATTAATGATAGTATAACAGAGTTTGTGTGGATATGGAGTTGCTGGGTGATTTTAACTCTGACAGTGTTATGTATTTGACATAACTCTCACCTGTAGGGCTATCCACAGAATGGCCAGAATTTGGACTCCTATGTCTGGTGTCTTCCTCAGACATTTTTTGTCTTTGAAAAATCAGTAGCATACTCTGAGGATTGCAGTCAGTAACTGCTAACATCCATTTGTGTTTCTGATCTCATATCCCTCAGAAAAGATATGCTACAACTAACCCTGTTGCAACAGCAACATTCTCAATTTATAACAGCAATAGTTCAAATATGCCCCTGTTTTTGGTCCTCTGTCCCACAATTATGTCAGGGTTTGTCCAGATGTCATGCAGTAAGAGGTTGATAGGTATGGTGTATGATTATTTAGTGCCTAAAATCCTGAAATTATCCCAGTGATATATCAGACTGCCAGACATGTTATGTGGAAGAGGCCTTGTATATGAGGGGAAAACCCAAACATTCTGTGGGACTCTATACAGTTGAAAGGTCTGTGTATTTCTTGGAATTGTTGACAGACTGTCAGGGTTGTGTAGCAGCGTATTGTGTTAATGTTATTTGGACTGTGTAGGGAGAGGTGTGGATGTATGTGTTATGGCTCCTTTTCTATCTGCCTGTGCATGCTGCTCCTGTTTCTGGTGGTTTATCAGCTGTATATGTTTGTAAGGGCAGACTGAGACATGTCCCATACCACAGTTAAGCATCATACTACACTGTGAATTGGGCCAGTATATGTGGGGGTAGTGTGTGAGTGGCAAACATGTTGAGATGTTTTTGTTCACACAGTCCTTATACTGCACTGCTCCTTTGGCTTATTGGTATGTCACTGTGACTGTGATTGAACTGGTTGTGGGTATGCACTTTCACACTGGTATCTGTTTATCAGTGCTTTGACATCCCTGTAATACCTGATATATTTGCCAATACATGTGTAATTCCCCCTAGCAGATTTGGGTTAGTGTTGTGTCAGTCTGACTGTAGTTTAGATGGTGCTTGCTGACATGCTTAGCAGCTGAGTGTAGTTTCACTAATGTGATGTTATGTCCAGATATTTGTAGGATGTAGTGTTGCCTGGCCCCCATAAGTGTTGTGTATTTCTGACACATCAGTGGGCTGATGTGAGGATTTCAGTCACTAACTAGTGGGAAGTAACTGAGTGCTGGACTTGTGCTATTTCAGTCAATATATATTAGAACAGACATGAGGGTGTCACTGCAGCAACTGTGTCAGCTTATCTACTCCAGTAATTCAGATATGTCCCTATTTCCATGGCTTTCTCCCTCCCCCCACTTTGTCAGGCCTGGCCCAGGTTCATTGCACTAAGGGGTTCTGAGCCTACTTCTGGACTGTCTGGATTGTTGCAGTATGTCCAGGTTTATTCCTCATATTTCTGGTCTGTTCCACAGATGCATTATTTTCATATCCCTGGTAAATCACTGTGAGGATCTGAGGATTTCTGACAGTACATGATGACATGCATTTCAGTTTCAGAACTCACATCCTTCAGAATATGTATGCTGAAACAAACCCTGTCACTCTGGCAACATTCTACATTTATAAGAGCGATATTTGAAATATGCCCCTAGTTTTGTCCCACTGTCCCCCTATCTGGACAGCCTTGGGTCAGATTTCTTGCTGTAAGGGGGATGGTAGGTATGGTTCTAAGGTATGATTCTACTACTCTACATGTTATGAGCATATATATATATATATATATATATATATATATATATATATATATCACTATTTATATTGAGCATATATTTGTCCATATATATGCATCTCCATACATATATACATGTGTATATGTATAAATACGAAACCTGACTGATTCTATGGCATCTTTTCCCTACTGCTGAATGAGCATATGTTGGAAAAAACAGCAGCAATCCCTGTGGCTCAAATGGTGCAGTAGTACATTGCTCTGACTATGGTGTACAGGGCCCTGGGTTCAAGTTTTGGCAGGGCTGGTAATTTTGTTGCTCTTATACATGCACTAATTCTTTAAAAGAACAGAGAAAGGGGTGATAGGAAAGTGGTGAAAAAGGGACACACAGAGAGAAAAACAGTATGAAAGATAGCTATAGGTGTGCAGGATGGGTGTACTGAAGGTCCATAACAGTTCATTTCTTATACAGCAACAACTCTGCATTTGTAAAGAATTTGGAGGTGAATTTGGACAGTTAAACCCCAGAGGGAGGGATGAGGCAACAACAATGTGTTATAAACATGCTAAGTCCAGCTGAGCTTTGCCAACCATTGCTCACAGTTCATTATCATAATATACCACACTAATGACTTCATTTAGTAAGTGTATATGATTTCCATTACATGGCATGGCTGTATGTGCTTTCATTACAGTAGCAAGTGGTGTAACAATACTGTATGAGACACATGTATACATGGGTGTTTTCACATTTAATATGCACTCATACATTCATTTTACACCAGCTACACTACCCTGGGTGACAAAAATAACTCACCACATATTTTAATATGAACATAGCAATTTTTAATGCAGCTTTCCCATATAAATTTGGATTGCATGTTGTATTACTTGAAGTGTGTACGTCTGCATGCAAAGCTGGAACTCTGACCACTACATCTCCATACATATATACATGTGTATATGTATAAATACGAAACCTGACTGATTCTATGGCATCTTTTCCCTACTGTTGAATGAGCATATGTTGGAAAAAACAGCAGCAATCCCTGTGGCTCAAATGGTGCAGTAGTACATTGCTCTGACTATGGTGTACAGGGCCCTGGGTTCAAGTTTTGGCAGGGCTGGTAATTTTGTTGCTCTTATACATGCACTAATTCTTTAAAAGAACAGAGAAAGGGGTGATAGGAAAGTGGTGGAAAAGGGACACGCACAGAGAAAAACAGTATGAAAGATAGCTATAGGTGTGCAGGATGGGTGTACGGAAGGTCCATAACAGTCCATTTCTTATACAGCAACAACTCTGCATCTGTAAAGAATTTGGAGGTGAATTTGGACAGTTAAACCCCAGAGGGAGGGATGAGGCAACAGAAATGTGTTATAAACATGCTAAGTCCAGCTGAGCTTTGCCAACCATTGCTCACAGTTCATTATCATAATATACCACACTAATGACTTCATTTAGTAAGTGTATATGATTTCCATTACATGGCATGGCTGTATGTGCTTTCATTACAATAGCAAGTGGTGTAACAATACTGTATGAGACACATGTATACATGGGTGTTTTCACATTTAATATGCACTCATACATTCATTTTACACCAGCTACACTACCCTGGGTGACAAAAATAACTCACCACATATTTTGATATGAACATAGCAATTTTTAATGCAGCTTTCCCATATAAATTTGGATTGCATGTTGTATTACTTGAAGTGTGTACGTCTGCATGCAAAGCTGGAACTCTGACCACTACACAATCTTGGTTTGTGGATTTGAGCTCTATATATTTTTTTCTCACCTATTGGATATTAATATTATATTACTATATTAAATTAAGAGTATTGAGGTTTTTGGCCATGTCATTGAGGACTGCTGTCATGACATAATGGAATACATTTCAGTTTCAGACTTGTATCCCTCTGAACATTAGTGCTAATGCATAACCTGTTTTTTATCAACTTTCTGTCTGTCCTCTGTGCAGATGGAATGACACCAGTGCTCAGGCTGTGGTTAACTACACTGCAGAATGTGTCTGAGATCCCATGCCTTTGTTCATGTTGGATGCAGCCAGGAATGGTATCAGGCCTATGGAGACCTTTATGTGTTGCCTTTGAGAGGGCATTACAGACCTGCATCCTGATCATGAGGGGAGATAGGCAGGTGCTGTACATGCACATGTGTACCTATGGGGGGAAAGGGGTGATGTTTACATTTTACCTGTCTGCAGCCAGTTGCCTATATTCATGGCATATATGTATGTGGTATTATTGATCACCACTACAGAGGAAATATGTGTGTTGCCGCTGGAATTGCAGACACACATCTGGAAGGCCTAGTGATTGGCCTTGGTGGATCTCTCCAGTTTACACTCATAGACAGCCTTAGGGTACATAACCTGTGACCTTCTTTGCGTGTGCAGAACAAGGTGACATGGCTTCCAATGAGGCACCTGTTACTTCATGGCCCATCCTGCGAATATTTCCACCTATGATGCTAGATGTGTATTGCTGCTGTCCAACACAGGTGTTCAGCCTACCTTGAGGGGGTTGATGTCCTGTCGGGTATTGCTGAGGCCATAAAGCAATGCAGGTGCCCACATAGTATTGCCGTGTGGGCTTGAACACTGTTGCTAGTTCCAACATATGAGACTCCCTTCATGTGGGCCTTGCCCATTTTCCTTGCCTGTGTGGGGACATCAAGGAGATGTGGGGGCTACAGCTTCACAGGCAGTAGGTGGAAATACCTCACATGACAGGGCATGTGGAGACAGCCCAACAACATGGAGGACAAAGCTCCAGATATGGGTACAGATGGTATGTCATTAGTGCTGCTATACACATGGAGGTTTGCTAGATTGACAGGGTTTGTCTGGACATTCATTTACTGTGTGACTTTACATCTGACAGTGATATGCTTCTGACATACCTCTCAACTGGCATGTTGTCCACAGACTGGTCAGATGTGTGCCTGTTATGCTTGGTCTGCTCCTCAAACAACATCTGTTTTTGTGGGGTTGGTACGATAATGTGAGAATTGTAGTCAATAACTATTGACATCTATTGGTGTTCCAGACATCATATCTTTTAGGGATGTTATGTTAAAACAACATGCGTAACACCAGCTACTGTTTCAGTTTGTAACACCATTATGTGTGATATGTCCCTTTTTCTAGCCCCCTGCACCACAAGTAAGTCACACATTGTCCAGATGTCCTGCACTACAAGGTGCAAAGGTTTTGTAAATCATTAATTACCAACTGCACTCCAGTTATCATGCCAATGACCTGGCAGACTCCTGGCCATTGTATGCAGCTGTAGCCAGGATTATGGTTTTACACCCTGGTAATTCTGTGGAAACCTGCACATATGACAGTTTTGTATGTCTGACAATTGTGAACAGACTGCCAAGATTATGTAGCAGTGCTGTGTGTAGATGTTTGTTGGGCTGGGTAGGGAAAGTAGCAGATTTGAGTGCCATACATCCTTTTACTATCTGACTCTACATGCTGCTACAGATGCTGGTGTTCTACCAGGTCTGTATGCTTGTAGGGGCTGACTATGCAATATCCTGTAACATGTCAGGATTCCCAGTATACTGTGAATTGGGCCAGTATATGTTGGTGTAGTGTGAGATGGGCAGTCAGGATATGTTTGTTTAAACAGTTGTTCTACTCTTTTGGGTACTGGTATGTTGCTGTGACTGTGGTGCACATGTTTTTGGGTGGACATTTTTGCACCACTCTCTGCTTCTCACTACAGCTCCATCCCTGTAGTGCATGCTATATTTGAATATACATGGGAAATTGCCCAGAGGAGGTGTGGGGGAGTGTCATGTTGGTCTTACTGAACTTAATAAGGTGCTGAGTATCATGTTTTGCAGCTGTCAGGGGATTTACATTCTGTTACATCACTGCGGTCATCTCTACACTGTCCAGAGGCCTAGACACTGTCCAGATGCATGGCTCATATGTTTGTTCTGTTCCCCAGGCAGTTGTTGTCCTTGGCTAATCAGTGGGATACTCTGGGGAATGCAGTCCGTAAATGCTAACATCCATTGGTGTTACTGACTTCATATCCCTCAGAAAAGATATGTTACAACAAAGCTGGTAATACCAGCAACTGTCTACATTTATGACAACAATATGTCCAATATACCCCTGTGTTTGGGCCTCTGTCACCCAATTATTTCAGGCTTTGTCCAGATGTCATGCACTAAGAGGATTGAGAAACTGTACATTTCAGAGGTCTGTGTATGTCTGCCCATTGTTAAAAGACTGTCAGGACTGTGTAGCAGTGTAGTGTGTACATATTATTTGGGCTGTATATGTTTGCACATGCAGATTGTGACATGTCCCATAACACTTCAGGATTTCCACTACACTGTGACTTGGGGCAGTATATGTAAGGGTAATGTGTAAGTGGCTAACGGGATTTTGTTGCTCACACAGTCATTATACTGTAGTGTTCACTTTGCTTACTGGTATGTCGCTGTGACTGTGGTGCAATTGTTTGGAGGTATGCACTTTCACACCAGTATCTGTTTTCCACTAGTGCTTCATTCCTGTAGTGCCCGTCATATTAGCTAATGCATGTGTACAGCCCCAGAGTTGGACTTGGGTAGTGCTATGTCAGTCTGATTGTAGTTTGGACATTGCTCAGTAGCTCAGTGTAGTTCCCCTCATGTTGTGTTATGTCCACATATTCGTAGGATGTCCAGTTGTCTGGCTGATATCTTTGGTCTGATCCCCATAACTGTTGACACATTAGTGGGATGAGGTAGGGATTGAGTCACTAACTAATGAGAAGCAATTTAGTCCTGGAATTGCGATATTTCAATCAATATATGTAAGGACATACAGTGTTAATACAACTTTCTCAGCTTATCTACTCATGTATTTTGGATATGTCCCTATCTTCAGGCCTTTGTCCCACCACTTTGTCAGGCTTGGTCGAGATTCATTACACTAAGGGGTTTTGAGCATACCTCTCCACTGCCAGGATTTTCACAGAATGTCCAGATGTTTGGCCCATACTTTTGTTCAGTTCCACAATTTATTTGTATTTGTCTGGTAAATCACGGTGATGATCCAAGGATTTATGTCAGTAAATAACGACATAATATTTCAGTTTCCATCCTCATATCCTTCAGCAATTGTCTACTGAAATGTACCCTGTTGCTGTAGCAAATGTCTTCATTTGTAACAGCAATATTTTAAATATGTCCCTATATTTGGCCTATCCCCCCTTTTACAGATTTTGTACGGGTTTCTTGCACTAGCAGGTTGAGAAGGATGGTTCTGAGGTATAACTGCACTGCATATTATGCATATTATATGCATACATACATACACACATGCGCACACACACAAACACACACACACACACATATATATATATATATATATATATATATATATATATATATATATATATATATATATATATATATATATTCCTTTCTTTATATTTTTATATATGTGTATCTATATTATGACTCTACTTTTTCATATATATGTTTCATCAGACATGTGTGTATATATATATATATATATATATATATATATATATATATATATATATATATATATATGTGTGTGTGTATATGTCTATATACAAGACATGAATGATTCCACAAAGCTTTCTCCCTAATGGTGTATGCCTTTATTGCATGATATGTTTGAAAAAGTAGCATTAAGTGCTGTAGCTCATGTGGTATAGCTGTACATTTCTTTGACTGTAGTGCCCAGTGTCATGGGTTTGATACTTACAACTGCTCCTTTTTTTTCATTAATGTTAAATGACCAGAATGCATGATATGTTAGTTAAAACATTGTAACTTTGCACACCTCAGATGGTGTGGTGGTATGTTGCTTTGAGTGCTGAGAACAGCATCTTGGGTTTGTGTGCTGAGAACAGCATCTTGGGTTTGAGACTTGGCAGTACTGACTTTTTTGTTGCTAGTCAGAACAAGGTCTGATGGATACAGAGTGATTAAGGCATGTTTAAGCATATTATACTTATACTGTTATATTATAAAATAATATTGATATACACATTATAATTTTACATTACCTTCATGACATCCCACGTTGTCCTTTCATTACAGTATATTCTTGTGTGGCTATACTGTATGGGGCATTTGTGTTTATATGGAGGTTTCACATCTTTTCTACACTGACATCTCACTTTTGGAACTGTTAAACGACCCTGGTTGACAAAAAAAATTGCTACATAATTTAAGTTTACTAAAATAATTTTTATACTACTTTCATATAGGAAAATAAGTTGCCTGTTTTGGGACTCAAACCATGCACACCTGCATGCAACATCACAACAGTGAGCACTACACTACCTCAGGTTAGAAACTTCATCTGTCTATTTGCATTTAGCTTCTATGGGATGTTTAATCTATGCTAAGCAGGCGGTCATAATGTGCACACCCACTTTGCTCCACTTAAGCATTCCTTAGGCTAATGGAAAAACGTTATATTTTTGGCGTAGAAAGTGCCGTATGGCACTTTTTGAGTGCAAGGGGTATGTTTAGTGTCCGTGCACTACTTGGACAAGCCCCATGCACTCATTCACAGTTTGTGTCTGTGTAGATTATACAGCTGCGAGCCTTCATGCATATGCAAGGTGCGCTGCTGTTCTAAATGGACATGAACCACTCTGTGCAAGAATATTCTTATTCTTGCACTGAGCTTTGTGACTCAAGGGGTTATTGTATTTAATTATTATATAATGCCAGGGTTAAAAGTGTTAAATCCAGTTGCATTTTTTGTTTCATTAAGTATTTATTATGCGTTAAATGAAACAAAAATATGTGGAATGTATTTTAGTGAGAGAACAAAATGCATTTGTTTAGTGTTGCCTTGAAGTTTTAAATGTTATTGGTAACAGAAAATGCTCTTTGATTATATACTTTGGCACAGATGTTTTAGAACAATATGAGTTGTGCTTCTTTTTGGAAGAGTGGTTTGGGAAAGTGTGTTGTATTATACAAATTAAAAACTTAGCATTTAAGGCCTGGGGTGTAGAAGGCTTGGGTTGAACTGAAATTTCTTGCTATGGTGGCTGTACATTTTGATAGTGTAGTGTGCATAGATTGGTTTGGGGATGCATTGTCATATTCCACATAGCTCAAATACTGATTTTATTTGGTGGTGGTGGGGTGGGGGGACCAGAATTATTTGATACATGATTGTCATAACTTTTGTGTATACCATGTGGGAAAATTGTGTACGAAATCAACTACACCCCTCAATGCTGTCATTGTAAAAGTATATTACATTTTTGGTTTGATGACCATGTTATCAATTCTCTGGCACAACCAGAAACACTTTTTCTATTAGAAATAGCAGATCAATGTGTAGCAGTAAAGATACAAATCCATCCACCGCTTTCACACTTACTGTGTTGGTTCTTGACTCTTTCCCTGTTTTAATGAAAGGTAGTCAAAATAATGTTTTCTCAAGTATTTCTTCAAATCACAGTTGAGTAGAATAAATTTGCTTTGCTATGTTTAGGTGTTGATATTTCTGAAAAGAGTTGTGCTACAACTTAGAGTAAGAAAAACATTTGCCCAATAAACTGAAGGGGATGCTACATTCTGTCAGAAATTAGGAAAAGTAAATAACAATTTATAAGTGTTTATTCTTTCAATATACAGTCTTGTTTATGAAGTTTGTCACAAGTACCTTGGGCTTTATCTTTCATGTGTCATGTTTGGATGCAAGCTTTTAGCAAGGTGGTCAGTTTAAGTCTTACCATACCTCTGGAAGTATCCTTTTTTTTTACATTAAAGGGGCTAATTTATGTTCTTGCATTGTTACTGTACTGGACACATGCTGTTGTAATTATTATTCACCCTGGAAATTGTGTCATGTTAAATGTTTCTTGTCTGCAATTGCTGTTTAGCATTTATTTTCATATATCAGCATTTTTCCTATTATTCCTATTTTGGGAAAATGCTGTAGAGCAAGTTAAGCCCATTTTTATTTACTCCACAAAGATTATTTTGCAATGGCATTTCAACATGAATCTCAAGCATCATACATGGGATGCATCCTATGAATGTAAGATATAAAAGAAAATATATGAGTTAGCAGTTTCAGTTAAGTATTTCCTACCTCTTTACTTTTTAACAATGCCCTAGGTCTGAGAGTCTATGCTGTTGCATCACTTGAAGTTTCTTCTTACACTTTGCATTCCATGAATAACATCATAGAGCTCAATCTTCTGATCTTCCAGTATCACAGGCATGGGCCCCCTGTTGAGGAGCTCAGATTTGTATATATCAGCCATGGCACTCCACATGGCATTCTCCAAAGAACAAGAAGTACAGCCCCTGCAATATATTCATCAAAACCCCAGAAACTGCAGTCTTCTTTCTGTAGCAAGTACTAGAGTTTCTTTAATATCTCAGACAAAAATAAAGAAAATCTATTAATCTTCTCTAATAAAAATGCTGCAGTCTTTTCAACATATTAAAAGAAAAAAAACATGGAAATCAACACAGTCTTCTTTATATTATGAAAGGCAATATATGCGTCCACTCTCCACCACTAATCCAAATCAAAATGAATCAAGAACAAAACAAAGCTTGCAGACTGAATTGCAACTGCCCCAAAACAATCAAACAGTCCATATTGCTGAAATATGACAAAGGTGGCCAGAAATCACCTATGCAGAAAAGGAACATATGTGCAGTCTTTATAGTAGTTCCAAAAAATAAAATAAAAAAGCAAATCAGTGAGGACATGTGAAAACAGGGCTCACTAACAATGTTTTGACTGATTTCTAAACAACTCATAAAAGAGTGATCACACATGAGCAAACCCCAGGAATACCAGTGTGAAGGCTGCCAGCCTATCCAGATAGGATTTTATACATAATTCTGTCATTTGTAAATATGAATGTTGAACTACAAGCTTGTTTTCTTATATGAAAGAATATGCTGTGAAATGCTGAACTTAAAACAATGTAGCAACATTGCCCTCTGCTGCAAAGAAAGCTAAAACAAGCATTTCATGTCTGTCCTTTGAAGTTAAAATTACTTCATGCCTGTTCTTTGAAGTTAAAGATTCAGAGTCATTCCATCTGGGCTAGCACATTATTTCTATTGTTTTAACCAAGAGTTAGATTGCTAGATGTAAATATGCAAATGTATTTTTATTGCTCTGGTTTCTACCTAGGTGTAATAGATGCCATTTCCTTTGGCCTGGAAACCCCTGGAAGGGTAAAGAATGATGTAATGTTTATGACAACTGCATTTTCAATTTAAACAGAGAGAACCAGAGATTATTAAACATTTTTGTCTTGACCATCCAAATCACAGAACTGTCTTGCTCATATGTAATTTATCTTAGACTTGTGTTTTCTTTTAGAAATAGCTAGTAACTAGAAAGATTAAACTAAGTGTTTTTCTGTGATGTCAGAACTGTACTACTGAATTATTTTAAGTATCTGTGTGATCTCTGAACTCTTGACTAGCACTGTGTAGTAGAAAGTACTGTCTTGTGGTTTTAATTATTTATTATTAAATATTTTAAAACCTTTTAACTGTGGCTAGTTTGTGTAGAGATAAGTTAAGCTCTAAGAGTACATTGCATGTATATAAGGATCCTGTATTGTAATAAGCCTTGACTGTTTATTTATACTACCAATTGGATAATAATATTGCACAGTGATAATTGGACACCCTTTTAAGGGCATTTGAGTAGCTGATAAATATTAGCTAGGTGGTGGCCAGTGGTACTACCGTATAGTCTGGGTAAATGGGGAACAGCTGGAGAACCTGTGCCAGCCTTCCCCAGAAGTGTCTGTGTGGTTGTATAAACTCTTATCTCAAAGTGTGTGTGTGTCAGCTACTTGGGCAGGGACAGAAAGCATTAGTTGGACAGAGAGGGTGATGGAGATTTTAGCTTGCCCAGCTGGCTGAGATCTGGACCCTATATCTGTGCCAGTGGGAAGCCTTACTGGGGACATGGAGAGCAAGGGAGCAACCATCCCTGGACTGACTGTGATCTCTGTGTGCACTTAAGTGAAATTGCACTTTACTGTGTGTATTTGTTACCCTTTCCTCATATATGAGACACCCTCTCTGTTGTTAGTGGTAAGGATTGAGGCTCCTTGATTGCTGGGCTAGGGCACAGGCGTCACAACCAGCATCATAAAAAATGAGTGCTTTAGTAAGGGGGCAAGTGACTCCATATACATACTCCAGTTCTTTTTATAAACCAACTCTAAAGTTACATAATTACTGGGAAAGGGGGAACCCTGAGTGTCGATTATTAGTGTTTCACAAATAAGTCTGGCCCCCATACCAACTGCGTTAATGTAAGAAGTCTAACCTGTCTCAAAAAGCACAGGTGTGACTGAAAAGGCAATAAACCAAATAACTAAGATTATACTTCCAAACTGGAATCCACATTTCTAGCAGAAATGATGTAAATAAGTAAGCAGATAAATCTAATCTGTTCCAATATTATCAATGGTTACCAGAGGCTGGTAACACAAGGTGATCATTCATGTCATTAGCATATGATGTGTTAATGACATTAATCAAGTATAACTCATGCCACTTATCTTCTAGCTAATTATCATCTGTCTGTGCAGTTTGGATCTGCTTTCCTAAATCTGTTCTTTTATTGTAGAAATATAGCAACAAATAGTTACAACTATCAGATAACAATAAGTTTAATAAAAGCTTAAAGCATCTCAACTTTGTAAGTACATACCTGACTAATGGAGTGAATCAGCCACTTCAGTGCTTTCTCTATTGAGAATCAATAACAGATTAAGCAAAAAGTGTTATGTACCTGTGGGGGTGTTGGCAGTGGTCCACATTATAGTGTGGTAAGCAGTACCTTTATCACAAGGCAGTTATCATGCATGGCCATGCATACCTTTGACATGCAATAGTAGGTCTGTATTGTAAGGCTGTGAAATGTTGATGCATTTTCCTTTAAAGAAATGACCTTCCAGAACTTGTCTATCTGATGTTGTGGTCCACCCTTTCTCAGGGACACCATGTTGTGATGCCTGAGTGCCATTTTTCTATTGGAAGAAGTGATTTTGTCAAGCTTGCTGCCCTGATATAATAAGCAAGCATACATATATATATATATATATATATATATATATATATATATATATATATATATATATATAAATATAGCTATAGCTAAAGACCACTTATCATCATATAGTATATTATTCTTTCACATGTACATGTTCATGTATTCAATTGCACTTATAAAATTGTAGCTACTTATATGATCACCTCTTCATTTTCTTCCCATAAGTTAATGCATATACATGGATAGATAGATAGATAGATAGATAGATAGATAGATAGATAGATAGATAGATAGATAGATAGATAGATAAAGAGATATACATATATATATATATATATATATATATATATATATATATATATATATATATATATATATATATATATCAAAAGCACATATGAACATTAGTCTTATGCTAGTGTCAGGTTTGATAGGCTGGTGTAGCCCCTCTGTAGCAATATTTATAGGATGATACTATGTATAAATAATGACCACCATCTGCACTAAAAGATCTGGAATCATATTTAGTCACAATAGCATTAGCATGAATTTGGATTAATGAACATCTAAAATATTAAGCACAAAGTGCATAGTTCTATGACAATATGATTTAGTCTGCAATGTGATGGGCAGGCATTATGCTTATGTGGTAACATACAGCTATAATTAACTTTAAGCAACCATGCTTGGCAGCATGTGGGTATATTTTACCACACTGTGGCATAGCAGTTTTTGATTCTGCTCTTTGATTAAGAAAACTAGCTTTGCTGACAAGGCTCTGTTTTACTGTGAGTCTTATACCTTAATGCAGGGAAAAGGAAATGTTCATTATGTTATTTCATTTAAGATGACATGAAAGATGCTTGATCGCCCTGCAGTGAGGGCCTGTTCAAATGACTTATGTTTTGCAGAATCTTGCCATTGACCTCTTCCAGTAAAAACAGACTTTCCATTAGTGGTGTTTTGCTCCTACACCAAGTTAGCAGTATACACAGGAGGCATCAGACGACTTGTGATATGGAAAGCACACATCCATCTACAATTCACCATGAATTTTGATTAGTATGCTATGTTTCATTATTCTTCATTATTTTGTGTGAAATTAAGGGCAAAATTCATAGTCCAGGGCTTCACATTTTAATAGCACAGATCCTGAAAGAGCTGCCATACGAGGTCATGCAAATCTCAGACTTTCAGGATGAGTATATAAATGGGGAGGACTTTTTATTAACACACTCCCCTATAGCAAATGCTTAGCATGATTAATGCATAAGCAGTAGGAGGACAGCAAATACACTGTTAAGGGGTTTACACATATGCATATGAGTTTGAATCATAGACATGAATCTATAATGAAGTCATCTGCATACAAAGCATGTAAATAGCGCTGAAGTTACACCAGAAAGCAGCAGTTTTCTGTTAGAATATGGGGATGCAAGCAGAGCTTAGTTGGTGCTTGTGCATACCCAGACATTTTTACTGAAGGGATTGCTTGAGTAAATGTTTTGTTTTAGTGCTTGTATAAAATAGAGCATGTTACTGAAGGGATTGTTAGGGTGAATTTTTGTTTTAGTACTTGCTTTTGCTAGGGCTATACCTCTCAACCTGGAAACATCAAAAATCTGGGCAAGGCCCATGAAAAACAGGTACAAATCTGTACTTTGATTAATGGAAATGTTGCATATATAATTATGTAACTCTGCCCAATCAAATGAATTAAGGGATACCAACTTTCAAACCCAAACTGAAGGACAACCTAAATATGGCACCAGACTCCCATTACAGCCATTCCAATGTCCCGTTACCTGGCTATTTCACCCCATTTACAATAAACACTAATGTGTGCATACTGCTTTACTTCTACAATGTTTATTTGGATTTTATATCACATTTGATAGCACAATGCACAAACAGTAATAGATATCTGCTAAACAAAGCAATACTGTCTCACAATGAAAATAGACATGGCATTAAATCTTCTCTGACCTTGAAACTCACATTCATTGAAGCAGCATTGAAACCCGCACCACATCCAAAGAAAATGCAACTGGCCAGTAGTGGATAAAGATTACCTTTGGGCTGTTTTCAGAACATAGGCTCCTTGCACACAAAACAAGAAACATACATGTGTTCTTTGATACACCTTCCTGACTTTATTAAATTATATTCCTTGTATAATACAGCATACTTGTTAGACTTAAGTTAGAGTAAACAAAATACAAGAACCAATGATGACAAAAATCCACACACAAATCGCATTTTAAATTTATTGTTTGAACATTTTTACAGTAGTCATTAGGCACTGAAACAAAATGCATGAATTGATAATGACAAAACTGCCCAATTTAGAACATTTCCATCATAAAAGTCTACTTTCACACACACATATACATATATATATATATATATATATATATATATATATATATATATATATATATATATCTATATGAGACTGTAGTGTAAGTCATAGGCATGCACTGATTTTCAATTTCAGGGTTTTTTTTGGGGGGGGGCAAAAGAAAAAAACAGGGACACATTTTATAGGTTCATAGGTTCATACTAGGCTATCTGCCCTAGGGCATTTATAAGCCTAGCCAGAATGTGTTTGGCTTTCGCCACCCATTTTAAATTTATTTTGCTATGCCCTTTTTCGAGGTTAGTATACTGTGCCTCTGTCTAACAGTGACACAGAAGTGATACCCGGGGTAAACCTACGATCTCCCATCCACTCATCAAGATTCCTCTTGAAGAGAGTCAATGAGGGACTCTGCCTAACCTGGCCTGGGATTTTATTCCAGAGTGAAGGGAGCCTCTGGGTTATGAATCTGTCCCTCCAGCATGTCCTATTTATTTCAGTGCTGAGGTTCAAGTCTCGAGCGCTGGCTCGATGGGATTTGGATTTTCTGAGGTGCAGCATGTCCATTAATTCCGGGTTGGACATGGCTTTATACGTCAGGCACAGATCGCCTCTGAACAGGTGGTATGCCACTGAGTAGAGCTGGAGTTTCTTTAACCGGGCAGCATATGGCATCTGTTTGAGCCCTTTGATCCTCTTGGTGAGGTACTTTTGGGGTCTTTCCAGTTGCTGCAGGTGTCTGGTAAGGTACATCCCAAAAGGGGCATTGTACTCAATTATGGGCCTGATGAGGGATGAGTAAAGAGGCACGATGACCTCCCCTGATCTAGATGTGAATCCCTTCATGATTAGGTGGGCTATATAAAATGTTTTCCTAACCACTTTGGCCACGTGGTTGTCAAATGAGAGATTACTATCAACTTGGGTCCCCAGGTCCCTAATTACTTCTTCTGTACTTAATGGATTTCCACCTATGTGGTAATTTGTGGGCACTTTGTTTTTGCCAAAGGGATGACTATACACTTTTGGCATTTAGCTTGAGGCCATGGCTCTGGCACCAGTTGTCTGTTTCTATGAGGCCCTTTTGGAGGATGCTTGTGTCAGCTGGAGAGTCGATTATGGCACCCAGTTTGCAGTCATCTGCGAACTTGGTCAGCCACAGTCCTTCCGTGTTGGCCTGTACCTCCGAGAAATATATACCGAACAAGAGAGGTCCCAGGACTGAGCCTTGTGGGACACCACTTGTAACTGGTTTGAGTCTGACATGGCTCCAGCAATTCTAACCATGTGGGTTCTGTCCTTGAGCCAGTTTGCAATCCATCTAGTGACATAGGGGTTTATATTTAAGCTGGTGAGCTTATCTATAATGCCCGAGTGGGGTATTGTATCGAAGGCTTTTGAGGTCCAGGTAGGCTGTGTGGACCACCTTCCCTCGTCAATGGCCTTGGTGACTGTTTCAAAGAAATCAACCAGGTTTAAGAGGCAGGATCTGCCCTTAACAAAGCCGAACTGGGTAGGATCCAGTGTTTGTAGGTCCCCAATATCTTTATTTATGAGGTCCATGATGATCCTTTCCATAGCTTTGCAGACCAAGCTAGTCAGGCTTATGGAGCGATAGTTTCCAGGATCCGTTGAGGCACCACCTTTATGGAGAGGGACCACTGTTGCTGTACGCCACTCTTTGGGCACATATCCTGTAGTAAGGCTGAGATTGAACAGTAGTTTTATGTTTGGGTTTAGCTCTTCTTTGAGTTCATGTGGAACACCATCTGGTCCCATTGTTGCTGTGTTTTTTGCTTTGGAGAGGGCGGCTCTTACCTGAGGGGGGCAGCACTCTGCTAGGATAGATATTTGCCCTTTTGGTGGGGAGAGGGGGGAGAAGTTTGCGCTGAACCTGTCAGCTAGGATGTTGGCAATGTCTGTGGGTTCGGTGTATTTTTTGTCATTTTGGACTAATTCTGAGCATATCTGGGAATTACCACCCAGGTTCCTAACATAACTAAAGAAAGCCTTGTGATTATCCTTAGTGTCCTGTGCAATTTTTCTCTCGAAGCTGGCCTTAGACAATTTTATGTGTGCCCGTAGTTTTTTGCTAATACTGATCAGTGATGCCTTCCCTTTTTGGATTTTGCTTTATCATTTAGTAGCTTCCTCCTTCTATTGTATAGTTTGTTTATGGCTGGGGTCCACCAGACAGGACGCCTGCATTTGGAGGATTGGGTCTTGGTTTTATTTGGGATCGATGATCCATGCATTCCTGAAGGTGTTCATAGAATGCGTTTATAAAGGATTCTGGGGTTCAATGCGTTTTCCACAGGCCGGGGCTTTGAAGGATTCCACCTCAGTTTTGAGGAGTGTGAAATTTGCTTTAGAGAAGTTTTTCACTGTGGTTTTCTGGGCAGGGGTGGGGTTGGGATGTGAATATCCAGTGAGATTAGTTTATGGTCTGATCTTACCAGTGAGGGATACACTTCTGGTCTGGAGCATAGAGTCCCCATGTTGGTGATGATCAGGTCCAGTATGTTTTCCTTGTTGTGGGAGTGGTAACAAGTTGTTCCATAGCATTTGAGTTTATAAATTCTAGGAACCTTTGGGCTAGGATGTTGGAGCTAGAGTAATGCTCCCAGTCTATGTTTGGGTAGTTGAAGTCGCCCAATATAATGGTGTTTGGAGAGACCTTCAGATTTTCCAGTGTTCTCAGGAAGGCCGAGTGGGGTTCCTGGGTTTGGGAGGGTGGTCTGTAGCAGGCTATAAACTGGAAGGCAGTTTTACCCACTGTTAGTTGCACATGGATAGTCTCTGATGCTTCGCTTTGCCACCAACCTGGAGGTGTGGGTATCTTTGATGAATATCGATACTCCTCCTTTTGTGGTTCGGTCCAAGTTTTGGGGCCGAAAATCATGGTATGAGGTATAACCTGGTAGTGCTGGGGTGCTCTCGGGCCCTGAACCAGGTTTCTGTTACTGCACAGATATCGATGTTCTCCATGCTAAGGAGAGTTTCGAAAAGTGCATCTTGAGGTTTAGACTTCTGGCGTTGAGTAGCATTACTCTTAGTTTCTTATCCCTTGTGTTACCTATGGAGGTGGGTTTGTCTTTTGAGCCTTGCCTAAAAAGGCACTATGGGGGTAGCAAGAGCCTTTGCCAATATCCGAAAGCCCAGGGGATCCCAAGCTGACAGGCATTGGATCCCCTTTGAATGACACCAGTACTTAAGCCAATTGTTGAAATTGATCATCTTGTCTTCATATTGTGGCATCATTCTTGGTGAGGGTAAGATGCTACTCAAGGTCAGGGTCATACCGCCTGGGCTACATGCTCAGAGAGCTCCTTTATGTCTCTTTTCATGTAGTCCAGGGAGGTACATCTCAGGTCATTCACACCAGCATGGACAATGACTGAGTCATATTTGTACTTGCCTTGGAGTGACCTGAGTGCTTGTGTTATGTGGCGGATCCTAGCGCCCGACAGGCTGCTCACCGTGACCCTCTCCTTGTTCAGCCTGGTGAGCGGGACGTCAGTGTGCCTGACGATAGAGTCACCTATTACAAGTGTATCAGGTGTGTTGTTTAGTCTTAAGGGCTGTGACTGTTTGGCACACTGGCTTTGTGAGATATGTGTTGCACGTGTTTTGTTTTGGGGTAGTGGCTGCTTGGGTGTCTGCTTTGGAGGTCTCTGCTGCTTGGCAGATCTTTATTTAGAGCCTCCGAGTATGTTTTTGTGTGATTATGTGTTTGGTTTGCTGTCGTGGTAGGTCTATGTGAGACTGGAATTGTAGTGAGTGTGGTTTCCTTCTCCTCCTGACTGGTTATGCCAGTACTGAGTTGAGAGAGCTTGGCCTCCAGTTTGGCTATATGATTGCATCTCTCACATGTGTTGGAATTTGTTGGGAGGAGGAGAGGGTTGTCTGTGTACATGAGGCAGTTGTAACATTGCCTCAAAATTACCAGATTCACCAGCTGGACCAGAGAGGAGATTGACAACTGACCTTTGGACATGCTAGAATAATATTGGGAATTCCTTAATAATTGAAAACCAGGGCCAGTGGGGAGTGAGGGTGTAGTGCTTTTAATTTTTAGTGCTGACTTATATAATTGCTTTAATGAGCAAGTGCCAGGTAACTTAAGTGCAATGTGTTACAGGTAACTTAAATGCAAAAACGACAAACAGTAACTTTCTTTCAAGTGAAACAAGGAAATAAGTACAGTAAGCAATGCAGATATCACTAGTGATCCACAGAAGCACTGAGAAGGTTAGGTGGAATTAGCGTTCCAGGAAATAACAAGCAAACAAACAACAAGCATATAAACAAAGCTATATTCAGCAGGCCTGGATCTAGTCTATGCTACAGCAAACAAGGTGTACCAATTTCAGTAAGATACAGTTCAAATATTCAGGCACTATAAACCTTTAACCAGAAATTCCCAGATCAGAAGGGCAGAGTCCAGCCTCTTCTCCCACAAGAGTGCAGACCACAAACCTTCTTAATGTAAAATAACTGGCCTGAAGCCCAAGTGCTTAAACCAGAACTAATACACTTTAAGAATAACAGACACTGGGCTCTCAATCAGCAGTTCCCAACTTAGAAGGATGAAAGCTACCTGTCCTGCCACCACAGTGCATGCCACAAACCTTCCTAATGTAAAACAACTGGTCTGAAGCCCAAGTGCTTAATCCAAAAGACTTAGAATGACAGCTAAACTTTAATCAAGTTACTACCAAGCAGTAATAAATACAATTGAATACTTTAGAGAATGCCTGGATTAGTGCTCAAGTTACACAAACAAAGCTAGATCCAGCAGGCCCAAATCCAGTCTATGCCACAGCAAACAAGGCGCACCAACTTCAGTAAGAAGCAGTTCAGATATGCATGCACTATAAGCCTTCAATCAGAAATTCCCAGCTCTGAAGGGCAGAGTCCAGCCTCTCCTCCCACAAGAGTGCAGACCATGAACCCTCTTAATGTAAAATAACTGGCCTGAAAGCCCAAGTGCTTAAACCAGAATTAATACACTTTTAGAATAACAGACACTGAGCCCTCAATCAGCAGTTCCCAACCTAGAAGGATGTAAGCTCACTACAGTGCAGACCACAAACCCTCTCAGTGCAAAACAACTGGTCCGAAGCCCAAGTGTTTAAACCAGAAGGCTTAGAATGAGTTACACCAAGCAGTAATAAATACAACTGAGTACTTTTAAGATGATGCAAAAGTAAAAAAGGTAGGTAGAAACACAAGTACAGTAAAAGCAGATGAAATTTTTTTTTTTTTTCTGAACAAGTGCTGAGATCAAAGAAACAGATTTGAGTGCTGAAACTAGAAAACTGGCTAGTTATAGGAAAAAAAACTAAGCTAGAAGGCTCCTCCAACACAGAAGGGCTTAGCTCAGGGCAAGCCTACAAATAGTCTATACCACTTAACATGAAAGGCAGGAAACAAGCTTAAATTATTTTTTATTTATTTTTTTTTCTCTGTTTCCCAGATGCTCTCTTTGTACACAGTAGGAGTGCCTGAAATCAGAATACGATCTCACTGCACTCAGTTGAGTGAGCAAATGAGATGGGCCCAGAAGGAGTATCCAAACACAAATTTACAAGAGGGGCGGGCAGCTGCAAGGCCACTAAGATTAACACCAAAACAAAAACAGGGAGGGTGGGTGGGACTAACTGAGGAGCAGAGTGAAAACTTCCAGTTGAGCTAATATTCCTTCCACACAGTAAAAATCAATTTAAATACTGTATTTTTTTGAAAAAAAAAGCAGATAAAGGTACTTAAATTCTTTTATACGTCCAGTTGAATATAGCAAGTTCTTAGCCGGCCAAAGCTGAGGTTTTTAAGCAGAAAATATTTCACACTGTACCACTTAAATAGGCAAGGACAGGAAATCAAAGAATGTGACTACCCCCACACCTGTAATTGCTAGCAAATAACAAAATTCAGCAAACACTGACTAACTTCCAGTTCAGCTAATATTCCTTCCACACTGAAGAGCAGAGTGAAAACTTCCAGTTCAGCTAATATTCCTTCCACACAGTTAAAATCAATTTAAATACTGTATTTTTTTTTAAAAAAAAGCAAATAAAGGTACTTAAATTCTCATATATGTCCAGTTGAATATTGCAAGTTCTTAGCCGGCCAAAGCTGTGGTTTTTAAGCAGAAAATATTTCACACTGTACCACTTAAATAGGCAAGGACAGGAAATCAAAGAATGTGACTACCCCCACACCTGTAATTACTAGCAAATAACAAAATTCAGCAAACACTGACTAACTTCCAGTTCAGCTAATATTCCTTCCACACTGAAGAGCAGAGTGAAAACTTCCAGTTAAGCTAATATTCCTTTCACACAGTTAAAATCAATTTAAATACTGTATTTTTTTGAAAAAAAAAGCAGATAAAGGTACTTAAATTCTCTTATACGTCCAGTTGAATATAGCAAGTTCTTAGCCGGCCAAAGCTGAGGTTTTTAAGCAGAAAATATTTCACACTGTACCACTTAAATAGGCAAGGACAGGAAATCAAAGAATGTGACTACTCCCACACCTGTAATTGCTAGCAAATAACAAAATTCAGCAAACACTCACTAACTTCCAGTTCAGCTAATATTCCTTCCACACTGAAGAGCAGAGTGAAAACTTCCAGTTGAGCTAATATCCCTTCCACACACATTTTAAACATTGTTTGTATAATTTTGGAAAGTTGCTAGAATAAAATGTTGTGTTATCACTATACTTTTCACTGCCAAGTCTTGAACCTTGGACCCTGTGCACTACAGTCAGAACATCATACCACTATGCCAAATTAGCAGCTTCATGAAAGGTATGAAAACTGAAACTTAAATGGCTATCATTTAGTGAATTCAGTTCTCACTTCTTATCATAGCACTAAACCTCTTAGCACAAAAAACCTGGAAAAAGGCAATAATGGAGGAACACAGCCCCAAAACAAGGACAAATTTCAAATACTGATCTTATAAACTTAGAAAATTGCTAGAATAAAAGATTTTGTGTTACCATTTATTTTCTGAAGAATATGAAGGCTGAAATTCAAATGCCTGTCATTATTTAGTGAATTCAGTGCTTTAGTGATTTGCCACAAAAATCCTGAAAACCAAAATATGAGACATTCATGCACAAGTGGTGCTGGGTAGGGACTTTAGACACTTTTTACTGTACCCAAGGTACAGGGTTTGAGCCTGAGTAAGCTCTTGAGCTCGGTTCTGACAGGCTGCAGTGATGGAGCTTATGTCATTGCACATGTGATGATGGCAGCTCAAAAAGTGTGAAAAAAATTTAATGTAGGGGTGCCACTTGGGAATCGTGGCACCCCATTATTTGGACCACAAACCTCAGCAAAAAATGACTAATTCAGTATGGTTGGGAGATATGACTAGGGCATGTTACTATGCAGACCACCTCAAGGCCCTATCCCTGTATTCTGCCTCTAACAGACTATTGAGGAGAGATCTATACCTGGGATACAGAGCATTGTCAGATCCCCACTTTGATGGACCTCCTGCATATCCACAAAATAAACAGCACCAGAATTATCTGTTCTAAATATGTAGACCTTGTCTGTGATATAAATAAGTCCTGCTGGAGAGATAGGTATGTATCCTAAAGACTGCCATGTCTGTGGGACAGGTTCCCCATCCATGTGAAGCAGAGTTCCTCCCTAACCCAATTCAAGTGCAACTTGGACAATTGGATGGGAAACTGAAAATTCATCCCTGGTTTGGCACCTATGTCTCTAATGGACACAGGTAACCTGTAAATGGTTCATCTCCCGAACCCCTGCTTACACTTATCAAGAAATTGACAGAAATTTGGGATGCATGGCTAGGCTTAAAAAGGCCCTTGTGGTTGTTAGCCTAGCAAACACATATGAACATATTTGTGTGTGTAAGAGAAGTGTTTGTGCTTACTTAGCCAAACAAGTTCGATTTTTTGCAACTCTAATATCAAAGGGAAAGCTTTGCATTTATGAATGGGTGAGTGCATCACAGGGATGTTGGACTATGAATTATAAAACCACGTCATTATCATACTATGCTTTACAACAGTTCTCATTTGCATCTCATTATTTTTCAGGCCTTGCACGTTAGTGTAAATGACCCCTTTGAATCTTACCTTTGCTGTGCTCATTCATAAACATCAGGAATGCCCCTATCACATTTGCACAATTGACTATGAACACCAGCTTAATAATGATGCATGTAAGAGTACATACTGAGTATACATATTTAAAATTTCTACTGGGCTGTTGATACACCCCCCCCAAAAAAAGAAATGAAAGAAGTCATGTCTACGTGCCTTATTAATCTCTTGATGAAGGCTTAAGTCCTTTGACTGAGTATTTAAGGAATTATGTGTTCTGCTAAGGTATAGGAGGTCAAGTAGAGTTGGATCCTTTCTAACATAAAAGTCTAGGCACAGTTCACTACAGAAGAAGCTGTAAGAGATTGACTACAGGGGGATGCAGTACTATTAGGACAACTGCGGGTAATGAGACCATTGATCTTTTTAGGTAAGAAATCTCTGAGGTCTGTCATGTTGACAGATAGGTTCAGACATATAAATACTATAAGTCTCATTATATTCAGTAATGACTTTGATCAAAGATTAACAAAAGGAGATCATTCTTCTTGTGATGATTATTAATATAGTATATCTCAAGCTGGAGCAAGTGAAGGAACAAATAAAGAACCTCCAATTCACAGTCAGATGTACACGTATATAACCATAGGAAAGGAGTGCTGGCTTGAAGGGCTGAGCAATAGATGACAAAGAGGAGAGGGTCCAATACTGAGTCCTGTGGTTCAATATTGAGTCCTATTGCCCAGTATTGAGTCCTGTGGTCCTTGTAATAGGTGACTCTCGGTCAGGGCACACTGGCGTCCCATCAGGGGCTGAACAAGGAGAAGGTCACGGTTGATGCCACAATATGAAGACAAGATGATCAATTTCAACAATAATACTGAGTGTTGTCATCCAATATTGATCTGGGTAGTCTAATATTGAGTCCTGTGGTCCAATATCAAGACTTGTGGTACACTACTGGTAAATGTTTTGGTTTAAGAAGTGGCACCTATGACTTTTGCCAATTAAGTTCTGTCAGATTTAGAAGTCCATTATGTATGCATGGGGAATAGTGTCAATGGTTTTAGCCAAGTTCTGATATACTGTACTATATACTATATAAATGCTGCTCAGTACTTTGTTGACTTTTTCAAAAACATTAATAAGGCTGAAGACTCAGGACCTCACTCTGCCAAAGACAAAATTATGAAATTATAGGCTTAAAATGCCTTCAATATCCAAAATAATGGTGTTTGAGATATATTACATAGTGTTTATATGAGGCCAGCAGGACTAATGATTCAACTGCTACTATGTAGTCTTATTTACTGTGCATATTGTTGTCCCATTGCATGCTGCACTGAATCATACTATATGTTACCCAATATTGGCTTAAAGGTGTCCTTGATGTGGCTAGACTTTATCTACGTAATGCTTCTGGAGCCTTCCTCCCCAAAGTCTAACACAAAATAGAAATGTTATATTCGACCATTCCTGGTCAACAAATGTAAATAAACTGAAAAATGATTATTGTGGCCATCAGGTAAAAGATAAGAATTATATTTGGGTGGATAAGAAATAAAATATTGATTCTGTCTGAGCATCATGAATGCCTATATGCAGCAGAAACCCAGTTTTGAGAGGAAAACAACCTTGCAACATATAGAATGTATGTACTCTTATTATGTTTTAAGTTACACAAAGACTGGCATTATGAAATGGTTCTTGAAGTCTTTTTTTAATAGGAATCTTTGAAAACCCTAATTCTGCATGTTTTTCTTATTGTTGAATGATTTATATATTGTATAGAAGAAATACTTATTATACGTATCCACTACACATGTTGCCATGTGCCATGGGTTGTGTGTGTTCAGGCCTTGTATGTAGGCTTTGCAACTTATTATAGTTATCATAATAGAGCTAAAGAATATAATGTAATAATTTTCTGTCCAGTGTACTTGAATTATGAGTTATATGATGGGTTATACAAAGTAGTCTGTACTTCTTACCCTATCTGTAGCCATTTCAGAGTTCATATTACAGTTCCACTCCTGACAATTAGTAGTGAAATGTGACACCCAGCTAATAACCACTGGACCGCCAGCAATTAAGTGTGACATTCCTTACTATCCTGGGTCAGTAACTAAGGAACTTCAATCCTTACTACTGACTCCAGTATGAGACTGTCAGAAGTAATATTTCACAATTTTCCCCTAAGAGCTCAATAGAAACATGCTATATTTTCCTGTGACTGGAATATATACCTCTGTCCTCCCCAAATGCATTTTCTTAGTATGCACTTCAGAGCAAAGTGTCCCAGTTTAAGACCTCTGATACACTCACACTCAAAGTAAATTTAAACCTCACACACCCAAACACTTCTGGGAAGGCCTGACATAGTTTTCCAGCTGTGTCCCTTCCCCAAAATAATACGGTAATCCTGCCACCAATCAGAGTTTCTTCATGCCCTTCTAAAGGGGTGCCCAATTATGAAAATTAAATATCAAAATAAATAATAGCTATGACCGGAAGATCCAGGCCTTTGAAAGGACCTGGGGATAATCAAACAGGTATAAACACTCTCTAATGTCTAAAGAAGAGCACTGATTTCCAGCCACAATGTAAAGTAATGAAAAACATTTAATAATAAGTAAAATTATTACAGGAATGTAAATCAGCAGCCTTCAATAAACACCAGAATTCAATCACTAGATATATAAAATTAAACTGCAGGATAAGAGTCTGTTATTGTAAAAAAAAAAACTCTATCTTAATAACTAAGCTTTCATAATCTAACTAAAAAATACTGTCCCTGATCTAATCTAACATATAACAGCAAGGCCAAGGCAAGCTTTCAGTTTTTGAGTTCTCTTTTCTGCGTGTCCACTGACTGCACAGCACTTGACAAAACTGTTGTCTCAACTGTCTAATTTCAAAATATAACAGCCTGCTCTTTGAAAATGTTCTTCTGTCAATCAGCTGTTTAAATAATCACTTAACAACTAGGAACATTCTAATAACATCACTCACTGTTCAGCTGATTATTCACAGTTTGTACTTTAGAACGTCCCTCTTAAACATACACAATTAGAAATGTATCAAACACTGCATCGTGGTTTTACCTTTCACTGTTGTTGTTACATGATTTTCGGTTTTTGGTGAGAGGTACATTCAGCGGAGGGTTGCTTTCCTTTTTTAAGTAAACACTGACAGATTCTTTAAACATTCGGTTTATACAGGGAAATACTCAACATTTTAAAATGCATTTACATTTTCACAATTATACATGCTGGCATACAATACAAATTAATCTGAAAATATGCACAAATCTCCTGCCAGACATGATAACACAGATGACTGTTTTCATTTTTTTCACATGAATTGTTGTAGAAGTCAAGCTGTGCTGTACCTGTTTAAGTTATAGGTTTGTATATGTTGTTCTGTTGTTGCTCTGCCACTGTAGAATGTACTGCAGGTCACTTTTCTCAAATTCATATAAACAATACAGTGTTATAGTATGCTAAGTACTTTCTAGCACAATCTTGATTGTTATTTCTCCATATTTTACTTCAGCATATAACTTCAACATGGTTTCCTAATCAACCTTATAATATTCTTATGAATGAAAAACACTTCTTTATCTAAATAAATTTGATTTAATGTTTATTGCAGGTATTGTAGGAGCATTATATGCTTACATTCAATAAGATCACATTCACAGTTCCATGGTATTAGGCATAGATCATACAGAGTGTGAGAAAAGGGCTGTTTATCAGAATGCATCATATTACATTAAAAAAAATCAGTGCCACAGCCATCCATGTCAAGAAGAACATACTAGTTAGAAGGGAGAAAGCACACACACACACACACACACACACACACACACACACACACACACACACACACACACACACACACACACACACACACACACACACACACACACACACACACACACACACACACACACACACACACTCATGCACACACTCACGCACATGCACACACACACACACACACACACACACACACACACACACACACACACACACACACACACACACACACACACTCACAAATAACCATGTAGACGTGCATGTATTAGATTGTTACTTAGCATTAAATCACTTAGGGCCAGCTTCATATGGGAGCTGAAATTTTGATTATCCTCTATACTTTGTTGCAGATGCAATATCTTAAGAGTGATAATTTTTTATTAGTAACCTTGCATTTTACTGTCTTTTTTATGCCATCTCAAAAATTCAAAGTCTTAAGTTCACATATCACAACATTTTCAACATTATTTTCTAGACAACCTGTTTCTAGAAATTTCTAACTCAAAGCTGTACTTTTCTGTAGGAAGAGTTCATCATCCTAGAGTAACTTATTCATACATACAAGTTACCCCTTAACAGTATTATTTTTTATAAAACTATGGTACATGCATCATATTTTACATAGGTGTTACTGTTTACCTGTTTCTTAAATACTTTCATCTTAATAATATTCTTTGTGTAATTCTAACTTATGTCATGATTGTATGAAATCTTTAGAAATTCTGAAATTTTGTTTAAATAATTCTTAAATTGTACTAAATTATGCACATTACTTTGACAAATTAAAAATACATTATATGTAGAATCCTTGTACAAAACAATGCACTGTGCAGATTTAGATTTGTGCATACACTCTTGCGACACAGGTAGTGTTTGGGGATGTGTGCATATATGAGGATGTATTTGCAAGTGCATGTGTCAGCATGTGTCTGGCTGAGAAATTGCAGTGGGGGGTTAGTTAGGCTATAGGTACAGTAGAGGTGTGTGTTTTTCTATGTGTGTGTGTGTGTGTGTGTGTGTGTGTGTGTGTGTGTGTGTGTGTGTGTGTGTGTGTGGGTTGCACATAGTTTTAGCTACCACATGAATTCCCTGTTTGTACACCAACTTTTCCAATCACTGCTAGGGCTAATGCTAATAATTTCTAGGATCCCAAAATAAAATTTTGGAAACCGGAGCAACTTATAGAATGTTTATATAGGACATTTGTTTCTCTACAAATAGCTATATCATGTGTGTTCATAAATATATATTTTAAGTGCTTTTTCTGTTTTTCCAATGTTATAAGCTGAGCACTGATTACACTTTGCCAAATAAACCACTCTTGTTGTTTTACAGTTCCATTTCATGTATTCAGTTATACTTATCAAATTGGTCTAGAAATGGTTAAAAAGGAATTGTATAAGTGTGCATTGTATTCATTTGAAAGTACAAGATTAATATAAGAGACTAGGTGTGATTCCCATGCATAAGCTGCAGTTGCAATGAGTTATGCAAACCTGTGCATGTTATGATGGGACAATTGTACAAATCTAAGCTTACACGGGGTTTCTTCTTGTATCAGAATTCTATAGATGGTATGTTTTAATTTGTCTATAATTCATAAGCCTATAAGTATTAATTGTTTAGTGCAGTCAGCAGTAAGTATGTCTGCCTATGTTTCACAGGTATGTAAGCAAAGTATTAATAATTTAATGTTTTGGTAATGGTATTTTTTTATATATTTGCAGTAATTCAAATTGGTGATATGGCCATCATCCATTTTACAGAATTTATGAATGGCACAACTAGTTTTAGCATAATGGCAAATCCTTTACTACTCATAAGGTATATACTTTTCTTAGTGAAGATAAATGTTAAAAAATTAGACACTTATGTGCAAATCAGCACTTACATGCTAATAGATGTTTTTCTTCTTATATTAGAATTGGGAAGTTAGCAGAATTGTTGAACATTATAAAAACAGTACTTTTTGATTCCCAGTGTTTTGGAACACCAACATATTATACAAAATTATAAACACCTTTAATTTTCTTTTACTACAGAGGAATACGATTTTACTTGTTTTCCTTACTGTATGCTTCTTTCTAGTGACCCATTCCTGAAGACTACAGGACCAAGGAGGCTAAGGGTCTGAATCAACAGAGGAAGATTCTTTTGAGACATCTTGAGACCAAAATACCAAATAAGGAATATTTACATCACAGAAACCTAGGTTATTAGGGTACTTGATCTCCTGCAGCAGATTCTAATAGCAGTCACCATGGCACATGGTAGTTTGATCCTTTAATATCTCTCAGGTACAAGTGTCTGTAGCCTTGCTTTTCTGCATTATCTCCAGAAGTGCCAGATATTTTGTTTTGAAAATAGGTAGCTGATATCCATCCCATTGCCTAGTCACTTCTGAACAGTCTTTGTATGGTATGTAGATACTGACTCTCCTCTGCCTTGAACCCTGCTCACAGTACTAAGTGATGATGAAACTTCTATACTACACAGACTGCAATCAGTGTGGTTTAAGTCATCTCCTTAAATGCAGATAACTAATAGTCTTAATAGCCCTGATAATGCCCAGAGGAGTAAGTGATCTGATAACTCAGTTTTCACAAACAATTTATTTTAATTGTTAAAAGAACAATTTATAAAAACGTATATAGCAGTAATGATCTTTTCTTTTTTGTATAAGTGATTGTGGTAGGGGCTTTGTATGAGAGGATATGGCTGATTCATTACTGTTTTTATCATTCATTTCCCCTAATCAGGGGCTAAAAATCAGAGCTAGGTAGAGGGGAGGCAAACTTTATGAAAGAAAAATCATATTGCATGATTGTTGAGATCCCATCATCAGTGTGGCTTGCCAATTAAGGCAGTACATGCGTAAAAGTTTCCTACTCTCAGGACACCTTAGGTATTATTATTTCATTAGCTCATTAATTGCACTAATGAAATAATTTACAAAACAGTACCACTGTAAATGAATGAAAAATACCACAGGAAGGACAGACTCTATGCAGTTCTTTAGCAGTGATTCTTACTGCTCCCCTATTCAACCCATGTCATGTCAATTTTTGAGGTAAACACTTGAAATACATTCCTCAAAACAGTTGATCTCATTACTTCCTCGGTAATCTTCTGTCATTTCATTAGAGAACGTTAGCAGGTGCAAAAAATCTAATCTCAGGGACAATTTTCTCTGCTAACTATGTTTTACATAAAAATGCTGGCAAAACTCCATCTAGATATATCTCTGAGCAAAGTAGAAGCACACTATGCCCAAAGCTGTCAGCAATCTTTTATTTTTTTAGAAAATATATCCAATAAATTACTATTTTCATCATTAATTCCCCTAATCAGGGGCAATCGGTCATGGCTAGGTAGAGAATAGAGGAGAGGCAAATTTTATGAAAGCAAAGTCATATTACTTGATTGCTGTGAGGCCAACATCAGTGTGGCTTGATAGTTAAGGCAGGCAAGTGCATAACTCCAGAAAGTTGCAGTACCTTACTATGGGATTAGTTTATTATGTTTCATCATAGTCAAGCAGACAAATGAGGGAAGTGGGGAGGCAGACTATCTGAAATAAATGGTATATACATAATCATTGTTACATGAATGCTAATATTGCTTTCCTAGAAATATTTTACAAGTGCAGTAGAGCTACAAACTGAAATGCGTTATTGTAGCCATGATTTCTTTAATTTTTCTGAGTCAAAAATCTGCAAAGCGAGCATTCAGACTATTGTAATTCATAGTGTGGGAAGTGATGTGGTTGTCTGTGAAGTCAATGGGACATTACTTGGTCAAAATCACAGCAGAACAATAAAACATAAGTTCATTTAATGCAATGAAAATCAACATGTATTTTGCATATTCATCAGTGATTTGTCAAGATGCAAAGATATGATAATGCATTCCTTAAATAAAATATTGCAAATGATGATTACAACAAACAACCACTGAAAATAATAAAATAGTTGAAATATCTTTAATTATTTGTTTTAGCAACATGTTGTTAAATACTTAAAGTCTTTGTAGCCCTTAATTTGGTGCATGTTACAGGTCAGGGTTTCTGACTGTATCTATTCCAGTTTGAAAATACAACACGAGTTAATGATATTAACCCTGTCCTTATATCAGGAATGTCTTTTCAAGACTATTGTTCCTCATAGCAGTAGTGACCTGATATTCACTTTGTCCTTAGTCTGTCAAGAATGGAGGATTTTCACATAGAAATATCTACTTAGTTCCCTTTTGAGCCCAGAGAACTTGTGGAGTTCTTCCTTTCAATCTTGTCCCATGCTGATGGTGTTCTACCTCACTGACATGTTCATGGAGTCACATATTTTGGGTTGTCACTAGCTAAGAGAATTTGGTTTGATCAGGCAGAGGTATGCTGCCTGTTGCAATCTTGCCACGTTCTATATGCTTTACTATGATTCAGTCATTTGTCTGATGAATAAATGTATGACCATAGTTTCTATCTTAGCGAGCAGTTTCTGGAGATATCTACAAAGGTGATTATGCATAGGAGTCTCCTAAACCTCATATGTCAAAAAACATAACACTATGGTTAAATAATTCATACACACCTATAAGATTATTTTTAGGAAAAGGAATAATATTAATAAATTGCCATCAATTTACACCAAATATTCTAGATACATTCCAAATATCTAAAATAAATATACTTAAAGAAGAAACATTACTCTTTTGGCATCAACTTATAAATTCTAACAAAGGAACAGATAATTTATAATTATAATATAAATAAAGACAATTGGCTGTTTTACAAAATCTAAGGCATTTTCTTATAAATAAAATAGAACAAATGCAACCTTCAGTTAAACTCATTGAATACCTTATTCTTATCACAAAACAGCCTTATCAGGGTACAGGTTATTTGTCTAATATCTATAAAATTGTTAAAAAACAAAAACTATCATGAAAAATCATACTGGGATTATTATACTTTAATAAACAACCATCCTCCAGTTGAAGAAGAAAAAGTAATATTCTAAAATCTTCCAAATTTTCTACATTATCAAAATACTGGCAATTATTCACTTGGAGATATCTACACAGAAGTTTCTATACACCACATAGGTTAGCCAAAATGTATTCTTTTGAAGATCAATGTTGGAGATGCCATATCAAGATAAAAGCAGATTGGCAGCATGTTTTTATGAATGTATATGTCTCAATATGTACTGGAAATCCATTAATTATTTTTTCAGACTGTTTATAATGATAATTTTCAATTAACAAAGTCTTTAATTTTATTCAACTCTCCTATTCCAAACTGTGTACCAAAAAAGACACTAAAATCCTATGGTCACTATTGGCAATTTCACGTAAAATCATAACTATACACTGGAAAAATGCAAGGAATTTGAGACTTTAACAACAACAGTTGCTCACATGGAAATATTAACAGTGAAGAACAGAACTAAAAGATCTACTTCTTACTATTACTCTTGGATGAAAGTACTGGAAATACTTGAAAATATCGAAGAAGATATATCATCTTATGTTTCTAACTCTATATAATATAGAATTTCAATGTTATTTGCATAGACACCAATGTAAATAGTTATATAATGGTTTGAAGTTAGTAATGTTTTAGAATTGTAAATATGTTATTTATCTTTATTTCATGTAATGTTTAAGACATCTTATTTGAAATAATAAAAAAAATATTTAGTGAGAAAAAAGAATGTACTGGCAGAAAGTCAATCTACATTTCTCTTAGGAAACTCCAAAAGGAGTAGGGTGGATCACTATGAAGTAACTAAAAATCATCTTTTGTGGTGAGGAATTGATGGTTTGATTGGCTATTGCTCACAACGGTTCAGGGTCACAAACAGAAACAACACAGCTCAGTATGAAACAATCCAAAAAAAAAATAATATGGCACAAAGCAGCACATTAGCGAATCAATAAAAACTCTGCAACTGTCCATTACCAATGAGACGACCAGATCAAAGGCAATTTACTCCTTTCTCCCGATAGTAAAAAAATAAGCTTCCTGTGTTTCAGATGTAAGATTACTAAAGCACAAAACTGTGTTTAAATCAGCACAAACATATTTAAAAATAGCAGAAAAAGATGGAAACCACCTGTCGTGGCCTACGGCCTGATTTTGTAATCGATCTGATGGTCACCAATAGGAGCAAACCAACTCATTCAGGTTTGGGAATTATCCTTATTCAGACTGACACATAATTATGGCCCAATAAAGATGTGTCATGTTCTGCTGGTCAAGTGCCTTGAAGCTTATGCCAATCATAGAAAATAATATCCAGTTAACACAGTTCCTAATCCCAAAGATAAACATGTATAATCTCTGCTTTTAGGGTTTAGACCTGTCCATGCCTCAACTAACAGTTAGTTTTTATTGGGTCTATATTAAATCAATGAAAATCCATTACATCGAATACCAAAACAGCGACATGTATTACTCAAACCGTGAAAATATGAAATGCACTAAACCACAAAATTTAAAATATCGAATGTTCATAGTTGGCCAACCCCACCACCCGCTACATACTACCTACCCAAACAAAATAAATAAACCACATACATACACTAACCAAATACTACTCCTATCCGTAAAGTAAAGCACAAAAACTCAACTTCTAACCCTACACTAAATCCCACATACACAACTATCTATGCACTATCCTTAACCCCTCCCTAACCCTAAGGTGCGTAACTACCACACACTTTCCCTATGGAGATATACCCAAACAAAATAAATAATACACATAAATACATTTAACAAAACCCTACTTCTAACACTACACTAAATCTTACACATACTACCTATCTATGCACTTACCTTAACCCGCACCCTAACCCTAAGGTCCATAACTATCGCACACTTACCTTAAGGAGCTATACCACAGATGGGCCAACCAAAACACTTCGGCATTTCGAATTTTGTGGATTTGCACGTTCAACGATTATGTATTTCACAATATGTGTCAATGATTTCGTATTCGCGTAAACTGAGTTTTGACAATCTAACAGGAACCCGTTTTTATCTGCTACCTGAAAAGATTTGTTACTTTAAACATCCTATTTTGTTCACTTGTCATCCTATACATTTCGTGATGTAGTGTCAGGATAAATTCTCTATGAATAAAGTATGTAGCCCCTCTATTATCTAAACTATCAAACAATCCCTTACATTCATTTGGGATCATTCTCATTTCAACCATTAAAGTTGCCTCAAATAATATGACCTTCTAGATGTGTGAACTGCTCGATCCCCAACTACCCTTTACATCTGTCTGGAAAAAGTAAACAGACCAGTTTAATCTCTTTTGTACCAGAACAGTAGCTGTGTTGTGACAATCCAGCTTGATACTCCCATCCCTTTCCATTTATTGGAGAAAATGTTCCAAATCATTTCTTTTAAGCTTTGTGTCTTGTAAGAAAACTATATCAACATTCTTTTGTGCAATATATCAATATAGTGCACAAGATCTATGGTACCCACCACAGTTCACAGCTATACTGTACTGAGTACTCCAGTACTTAGCCCAGAATAATAAACAATGTCCAGTTAAAATACAAAATTAATTAGGAAACAAAACTAAGTACAAGAGGCAAGGAATGGACATAGTGTAATTATTTTGACTTGTGCACATTTTGTTGCTTGCTGGCAGGAACAACCAGCAGTGGCTATTGCACACCTAACCACCTCACACTTGAGTGGGGACCAGAAGAAATGTATTACCTTCAAAAATGGGTGTTATCAATGACTGCAGAAAGACCACGGGCCAGATTCATGCACACCTGCACTTAGTGCTGCTGTCATACATGGCACTGCATTACATGCATGTCCTCAAAATAAGGATAAGCTGCACAATATGCTAATGAAAGCTTAAGGGATTGAATTACATGCTGATTAAGCAATCCAACATGGCAGAACAATTCAGGAACATATAAAGTGCACTTGTACACTTGTACACGTGATATTTCCTTTTTTCCTGGTTTCTAAACCTCATTGGAATACAGCCACAGACACTTAGAAAAAAATGTTAGTGGTTGCTGCTGCCATCATTAATCTGTATGTACAACAGCTTTAATTCAAGGTGCTGCTGCTGTTGCCAGAACTTGACTGAGAAGAATAAGAGTGCTCAGACCCTGTTTGACATATCATGGACTGCACGATGCAGAAAATGAAAAGCAATACAGTGTGGACAGGGAAATAATAGAAGAAATATACAATGTCTGCCACTCTCTCCTGAGACCTCAAAGAAATCATGGAGAACCCTTCCCAGTGGAAACAAATGTATATCTATCATTACAAATACTAGCTACAGGCACTTTTCAGAGGCCCTTAGGAGCTATATTAGGGGTGTCACAGGCATCAGCTTTTAGAATCTTACATCACTTTATAAATGCAATGCTATAATATGTAAGGGATCATATCTGGTTCCACACACCCCAGAGGAGAGAGTAACAATTATGCAACAGTTTTATGCCATAGTATACTTTCCTGAGGTGTTTGGGGCAATAGACTGCACACACATATAGAATAAAAGCCTCTGTTGGTGAACAGTGAAGGATATACATCAACAGAAAAGGATACCACTCCATTAGCTGTCAGGCTGTTTGTACTGCCAAATGGATAATCTACAATGTGTCTGCAGTTAACCCTAGTAGTTTCCATGATTCAAACTTATAGCACACCTGTGACTTGTACACAGGGTTTGCTAGCAGAAGAGTATCTAATGGAGGATGCTGGTTATGTACTAGAACCTTGGCCAATGACACCCATAAGAAATCCACACAACCACACTAATCAAAGATTCAACATGCCTATGTACAAACTAGGAATATAATAGAATTTGTATTTGTTTGTTTTCCTAATGTGTAGCAGATCCATCAGGCCTGAATCAGAGAATACCTTGTAGGTTAGGCATAGATCGCCCCTCACTAGTCTGTAGGAAACAAGTAAAGATACATGACTTTGAGAAGGTCCACATAGGACATATTAATGAAATCCTGTATTCCTTTAGTGAGGAACCTCTGTGGCCACTTCAGCTGTTGCAAATGGCTGGTCAGGTGCATATCAATGAGTGCCTTGTATTTGATTAGTGGTCTGATGAGGGCTGAGTGTAGTGGGACTATGATCTCCTTAGATACGGATGCCATATCCTTACTTATAATTTCTACCATGTAGAAGGTTTTCTCACTAATACGGACACACTGTGATCAAAGTTCAGGTTACTGTTAACCTGAGCTCCCAAGTCCCTTGGGACAGATCATGCAGCTGAATGTTTGGAGCCTTAACATGAAACTGCACTCACTGGAAGCATTCCTAACTTTAGAAGGTGCTGACATTTGTGCAGACACTGAAACCTGGTTTAAAGCTGTTGAGATCACCAGAGCCTTACCAGGCTACTCCTCCTTCCATACATTCAGACCCCAAATGGAGGGCAATAAAACTAGAGGAGGCAGCATATCAGTATACATTAAAGATACTCACACCTCAAGACTGGTCAAACAGTGTGCTGCACGAGGCAATTCAAGGGTAGCTAACTTTAGACAAGACACCTATCCCAGTCTTAGTCAGCTATAGGCTCCCATCCATGAGTCATAATACCCACTCAGCATATCTAGATCTACTTGACTCCATCAAGATTCAACCTAACACCCTGATCCTGGGTGACTTAAACTATCCAGCCATAGATTGCAGGAATTACTCATCCCAGAATGCTCTTGTCCAGAGATTTCCTGACTTTATCAACTAAAATGCCTTCCCCACAAGGGGTGACAGCATCTTTGACCTAGTACTGACAAACATGGGTGATCGTTGTAGCACCCTTTTAGTGTCATCTTCCCTGGTAATATCTGGCCAAAGAGGAGGCACTTTTGAAGTCACCCCCCCCCCCACCAACTGTAGTCAGACAAAAGAAATTTCTCCAAAGCTGATTACAACCTCCTGTAGGAAGGGTTGAATGGCTTCATAGCTCCCTCCTACTCTTAGGAACCGGTCAACTATGCATAGACCTACACTAAGGCTGTATACAAGCACCTATATAGCTGCATGGATTCAGCAATACCAGACAGGACCAATACATGCTCCTCTAGGAAGAAAGAAACTGCCCTGTGAACTGCTGCCATAAACAGACTTTATAATAAAAGAAAAAAAAACTGTTGTCTAGAGGTAAGAAGGAGCAAGTCCCAAATTGGAAGCAAGCTCTCCTCAGCTTGAACAAGCAAGTACGAGCCTTAGTGTGATCCACTAAAGAAAACTATGAGCCCAAATTGGCCTCCTCAACAAAAGACAATCATAAAGCTTTCTTTAGCTACATCCGTATCCTCAAGAGGCAAAACCAAAATCTGTACAGAACTGGTGGTCAGTGGCACCACACACACACAAACACAGTTGAATTAGCCAACCTGCTAGCAGAGAGATTCAGTGAAAACCACCCCTCTATGGCCCTGATAGTAAATCAGAACATCCCCAACACCTGCCTCTACCCCTTATCTCCAAGGCGCAATTCATATATGCCCTCTCTAAGGCCAAAAATACTGTTCCCATAGGACCAGACAGCATTACATTCCAGGCTGCATCCTACATGAACTCAATTATGAACTTGCAACACCCTATTCAATCATAGCTTAAGCACTGGATTTGTCCCAGCTGACTGAAAGACAGCCACTGTTATCCCATTACTTAAATGTGGCATTTCCACCGACCCAGGTAACTATAGGCCCATTAGCCTAACCAGCCTGATCTGTAAGGCCATGGAACGCATTATTATGAACCGCATAGACAAGCACATTGGCAGTCTCCAAGCACTTGACGCTACCTATGAAAGGGAGATCACGGCTGTTAAACCTGGTGGACTTCTTTGAGACAGTAGCCAAGGCACAGGACGAGGAAAAAAAGGTGCAAACTGCCTACCTAGACTTGGCCAAGGCCTTCAACACCACACCTCATTTGGGCATCATAGACAAGCTCACACAGCCATCATAGACAAACTCCCCCAACTTAGAAGATACAAAGATAAATATAAAGGAAAAGTACAAAATAAGCAATTTATTGATGACCCAAAAAATTTTGTAGAGAATTGGGAAACAAAGAAGAAATAGATACATTTTGGAGAAGTATCTACGAAGGTCCTGTGGAAGATAACAAAGATGCTAAATGGATAGAAGAAGTAAAAGAAAGAATAAGGAGTTTAAAGGTACAGGATATAAAATGGATGAAGTAACAGCCAGATAGACTGAAACAAAGTTAAGAAAAGCCTCAAACTACAAAAAAGCATTTGATAGTATGCCACATTCATGGATAAAAGAGTGCTTAAAATGAATTAGATACACCCTACACTGATTGATTACATTACAGTGACCATGAAACATTGGCAGATCACTTTGCAATTAAGCTATGATAAAAGGCAAATTATTATTCCTGGGATAAAAATTCAAAGGGGAAACTTTGCAGGGTGACTCTCTGTCACCAGTGCTATTGTGCCTTGCACTTAACCCATTAAGCTGTCTGCTTAACAGCTTAGGCTATGGCTATAATTTGGCTCCTAACAGGATTCAGCAAACTTCCATGCAGGAATAGCTTATTCCTGCACAGAAAAGACTGTTCCTGTGCAACATGCAGCGCGCCATGCATATTCAAGAAGGCGCACTGCCATGCTGTAATACGTACATGGGGATTTATACGAGAGCAGGGGGTGTGTCTGAGAGCAGTGCTCTCACAATACACACATCTCCTCCACCACCAGAATTACCATACGGCAATTTAAAAAGAACGAGATTGCTAATCACACCTGTCAACCCGTTAGAGTAAGAAATCTGGACAAAGCCATAAAAATGGGGGACAACTTTTAAACACTGCTATTACAAACTTAGAAAGATGATAGAGTAACAGGTTTTGCATTAGCATGAATTTTCTAAAGGGTCTGAAGTATAAAACGCAAATGTCTGTCATTATTTTCAAACTTCAATCGTTAATAATGTGCCAGAAAGCCACAAGTTTATGAAAAGTGGACCAAGAATATAAGACACAAATCTGGACATACTGTGAATAGTTATATGCCATCAACATTTGCAAAGCACAGCCCCCAACAAATAAATAGTTTTTTTTTCACATCTGCAATAAAGTCTAAGTGTAGCTGCATGGGTGTGCCCATTGTTTAGCTCATAGCTCTCAACCTTCCATCTCCAAAATGAGGAACACTCACCTTCATAATGTGGAACAAATGGCCAAAATGTGGAACACATACTAATGGCTTATTAACAACTTCAACTAGGAAGGTCATAGGATGGTTAAAATATGCTGGTTTTACTTATATAGAAGATCCTTTAATGGATTAATATGATTAATTTCTATTTACCATGGATTTCACTTAAAAAAAATTCCTAACACTGAATGCGTGACAGACTCTTTCAATATGGAACTTTGAGGAACTTCGAGGAACATGAACTTTTTAAGACCCCAAATGAGGTACATTCCTCGTAATGAGGTACACTTGAGAGGTATGGTTTAGCTATGCTTAGCCCAGCTTAAACGGCACAAGAAGTTAAATAGCAATAGACATCTAACATAAGCAGTAGTGCAATAGTGTAGTGTTTACAGCATGCACTTTGCATATAGTCATTTACGGTTTGAGCCCTACTAAAATCATTTCCATTTTGTATGTGAAATCAGTACAATTTTAATTTATTTGTATAGTTATGTATTAAGTAACTTATATTACTCAACCAGAGTAGTGTAGTAGGCCCAGATGTAAGGTGTCAGTGTACTGAAGTTGTGAAACCCCCAATAGAAACACAAGTGTCCCATAGATGTAGTCACACAAAATGTAAAGTCAGAAAAGCACATGGGGGGTGTTATGGAAGGTCAACATACATATCATAAGCTATCCTAAATGATGAATGAAACACACCATCATGATAGCTCAAAAACTGAAAGCTGAACAATGCTAAGTTATGCTCAGCTAAGCTGAGGCACTGTAATCATTGCTGAAACGTGAATGCTAAGCAGGAATTACTGTAGCTAAGTAGATTTGTGCACAGGTAAGCTTTGCTTAGCAGCTACCTCTTTAAGCAGTGCCCACTCTAGATACGCAGGTGTGCCCAGAGCTTAGATTAGCTAAGCATTTTCAAAATCATCCAATCATGGCAAAGTGCAGGAAATCATCCCTATTTAAACCTTGTAGGTGGGAATGCAGCCCATAACCAGTTGTAGCTCCTCACTGCAGGCACCATGGCTGGAGTTGGAGCGAGTGTTCACTTTCGGGCGCAACATTGGGGAATCCAGGATCCAGGGTCATGTTCAGACTCCTTGTGCAAAACCATGAAGTGAGACTGCTGCAGGGCCACTACCAGGGCTCGGAGTACAAAGCGGAGGCCTGGGACCAGCTCGCACGTGACCGGTATCCCTCGGACTGGTGAGCAGGTCCGGCATCATTATGCTGATCTAAAGTGGAGGAAGACTGCTTACAACTGCTTTATCACCCTGCCTGCATCAGCCACTCTTCTGGCCAGCAACAAAAAATAGCCCTTTCCAGTCTCAAACCCCGGACCCTGTACATGATACTCAGAGGAATGCACCACTGCATCACTTGAGCTGTATACATGTTTGTTGATTTTTCAAATATATCATTCAGTACAGGTACTGAAGAGTAGTGAAAAAAACTGCATTTACTACTTGAAATGTTTACCACCTTGTTTTGAATCAAACACTGTGGAAACAGTCATGTATTTATTTCTAATTATACACATTTAGGATAACTAGGGTGAGATAAATATGGGAAGGTGTATAACACACATATATACATATACAAAGGATTATATATATATATATATATATATATATATATATATATATATATATATATATATATATATATATATATATATATATATATATATATATATATATATATATATATATATATACACATACATGCACACAGATATATACACATATATATATATATATATATATATATATATATATATATATATATATATATATATATATATATATATATATATATACACACACACACACACACACACACACACACACACACACACACACACACACACACACATAGTGGAGTCATACCTCAGCACCATACATCTCCATCTCTCAGTGCAGGGGGACATAATATGTAAGTATTGCATTTATAAATGTAGAATGTTGCTACTGTAAAAGGCTTTGTGTCAGTATACATGTTATGAGGGAAGGCAGTTATGACATTTAAATGTACACCATCACTTACTGACAGACATCCTAACATCATCATCACAGTGCAGTACCACACAAACCACAGTAATGAGTCTGTGGAGTAAACCACAAATATGAGCAATAAACCTGGACAGTCTGAAACAATCTGGTCAGTCAAGAGGTATACCCACAACCCCTTAGAGCAATAAAGCAGGACCAAGCCTGAAAAAGGGAGGGCTTAAAGCCATGAAAATAGGGATATATTACAAATGCTGAAGTAGATAAGCTAACACAGTTGATGCAGTTACACTCGCCTGTCTGTTCTAACATATCAGAACTGGAAGAGCCCAATTATCAAGCCTGCTTACTTCTCACTAGTTAGTGATGTACATCTACAAATCACCCCACTGATTTGTCAGAAATACACAACACCTACCATGGCCAGACAACACCACGTCTGACAAATATCTGGACATAACATCACACTAGTGCAAGTACACTCAGCTGCTAGGCGTGTCACCAAGCACTGTGTAAACTACAGGCAGACTGACACAACAGAACCCACATGTTTTGATGCCAGGTAGGTGCATGCTCCAGATTTGGCTTGTACAGTCAATCTAGGGACCAGGTCTGTGGTTTTTGTATTGCTGCTGTCCACCACAAGCATTCAGCCTACCTTGAGGGGGGGTTGATGTCATCCTGTTGGGTATTGCTGAAGCCATAGAGCTATGTAGGTTCCCACATAGTATTGTGTTGTGGGCCTGGACATAGCTGCTAGTTCCACCATATGGGATGCACTTCATGTGGGCCTTGCCCATTTACCTGGCCTGTGCAGGGGACATTATGGAGGTGTGAGGGCTACAGCTTCACATACAGTAGGTGGAATTACCTCACAAGACAGGACATGTGGAGACAGCCCAGCAACATGGAGGACAATGCTCCAGAGTTTCTTGCAGCTTGTATGTCACTAGCATTGTTATACACATAGGGGGTTGATACATTGACAGGGTTTGTCTGGACATGCATTTACTGGGTGACTTTGACATCTGACAGTATCATGCCTCTGACATAGGTCTTAACTGGCATGTTATCCACAGACTGGCCAGATGTTTGATATTATGCTTGGTCTGTTCCTCAACCAACATCTGTTTTTGTGGGGTTGGTAGTAGGATAATGTGAGGATTTTAGTCAGTACATGTTGCTGCTAGTGGTCTATCAGGACCATATGCATGTAGAGCTGACTGTGACATGTCATGTAACACATCTGGATATCCAGTACACTGTGTATTGGGGCAGTATATGTAGGGGTAATGTGTGAGTGGCAAACAGTATATGGTTGCTCTCACAGTGTTATACTGTTATGTTCAGTTTGCTTACTAGTATGTTGCTGTCACTATGGTGCACTTGTTTGGGGGTATGGTCCACAGTTCCTTTAAGTTGAACAACATCCACTGACCTAGAACAGTATGGCAATGGGAGATGTCCTGGGTGAGAATGGCCAGGAAATACTATCAGCTATAGAAATATACACAATGATCAACACAGATACAGCCATGCACACATTTGCCACACCTGCAGTTGGCAGCCCTGTCTATCTAGTCATTCAGTCCATACTGTTACAGAGTTTTGGCACACAGCACATGCCTTATTGGGCTGAGGAGTGTCATCACCTACCAGTATGTCCGATAGTGACAACAGTCCATATACAGTGGACCTTGGGACATTTACTGGGGGTACCATGGTGTAAACGTATTACATGCAGCACCCCACCCACTTTGGATATAGTACTCACTCATACTCATGATAATGCTATGACAAACTCACAATCACACATTTATCAGGAATGAGATTCAAAACTTTGCCTGCCTATCTAATTATTGGTATGACACTGATATGCATCTATCGCACGTGCCACAGAGCTAGTAGGGTGAAGATTGTTTCATGGCTCTTCTAAGGTGACCAACATCACCATCCCTTGTAATGTATGGCAATGTGCAGTGTATTTGGAGAATGAGGCCTCAGAATGCTGTCTCCTACAAATATGCACACACACACACACACACACACACACACACACACACACACACACACACACACACACACACACACACACACACACACACACACACACACACATACTCACATCTGCCAGGACTCAGAGGGTAAACCACACCTGTCTACTCATTGGTAGGACATTGTTATGCTGGTACTGCAAGCTCAAGGTGGCTCATAGGGTGAAGGGTGTCACAAGGTACCCTTACAGTGCAGTACAGCAACAGCCCTTTCTAAGTATAGCAATGGGGGTTTAGTGGGTGAGAAGGTCCTCAAAGTATTTTCAACTGCAAGTTTACAAACTCACAAACACTGTTATACTCAGTAATGCACAAAGACTCATTTGTCAGTACTGAGGTCCATTGGTGCAGGTGTCACTGGGTGTGTAATAGGTTAATGTCCATGGAGATATGAGAAGAGTAGGGCATGTGAGTACACTGCTATCATGGCACCTGACATTTGTCAGCATGCCATCTATCAACTACTGCCACTTCAGTGATACCCAGGGTGACACTCATCTGAATTTCTCTTGAAGAGGGCCAGTGAAGTGCTTTGATTGACATGTATGCAACATTTATCGCATAATGTGGCCAGTGTCTGGGTTATGGACTTGTCTCCAAGCATATTCTTTTGAATGTGGTAATGTGGTTAAGGTATCCATGGCATGTGATGCATACAGATTAGGGCTTCCTAGCTGTGGCATTTGTAACATGGCTTGACAGTCATAGGATTATCAGTCAAACAGGAATTGCCTGTAAGTAGCCAAGATGTGACCGGGAACACTTGCAGGTTTTGGCCTCTTTCCATATCAGACAGTTGTTTCATGCCTAGGATCGTACATGTCAGGTACACTTGCAGCCTACCCAGTTGTTGAAGGTATCTACTGAGTTACATAACAAATGGGCCATTGGATCTGCTGATTGGCCTAATGAGTGGGGAATAGAGGGAGACATTGACCTCGTCATTCCTGGATGACACCATTAGTTAAGCAATGTGCCACATGGAAGGACTTTCTGTCCACAGTGGCAGTGTGGTGGCCAGAAGAGAGGTTGCTGTCAAGCTGTGTTCACAGACCTCCTATAAAGACATCTGTCTCCATTGGACTACCACTGATGTGGTCATTTGCGGACAACACATTGATTCAACAGGGCTGAGTTTTGAGTTTTTTTTCTGGTTAATTAGGTAACTTGTTTAAATCATATTGTTCATTTTGTATTGTTTTATATATATATATATATATATATATATATATATATATATATATATATATATATATATATATAAAATTGCACTTTATTCATCTGCTTTTACTGTATTTGCGTTTCTTCCTACTTTATTACTAGGGGCATTGACTGCAGCTCTGAACTGAGATATATAACAATAAGGATCTTTTTATGCGCATTTAAAGTGTTTTTTTTTTTATTGTATCTGCTTTTTTTCTGAAAAAAGAAAATAATATATATACTTGTTTCCCACCTTTCCAGGCTAGTATAGTCCAGTTTTCAGGTTAGTGCTGAATTCAGGGCTGTGTTAGAGATCTCTGTGTTTGCCCGTACCTTACTTGGATAGAAGGAAGTTTCTCTGTTCACCTGTCAGAGAGGGGAGCTTTGAGCAGCCTATCTGTCTCTGGAGGAGTGGTTTCAGGTCAGAAAGTAGTAGTTTATTGGCCATTTTGTGCTAATTTCTATCTCTTTCATTTCCCAGCTCTAAAAACTGCATTTACCTGGTTTTGCGCATCGGACAGTGCCAGTTAGCTAGGGTATAACTATTCCCGGCTGCACAAAGTCTCTTCTTCAATTTTTCCCTTGTAACTAGACAGACTTTCAACTTAAGAACTCAAGCCATTCATTTCTCAGCCTGGCACTTGCTCAAAACTCATAGCAAGCACTTATAAACCCTAGCACTACAGAAGGACAAAGCTCTCTATTTGACCTTACCAGCCATTCATTAAAACATTTTACTGTACCTATCCAGGCATGTCCAAAGGGCAGTTTCAGGTGTACTCTCCAGTCCAACTGGTGAATCTGGGCATTTTGAGGCAATGTAACAACTGCCTCATGTACACAGACAACCCTCTCCTCCTACCACCAAACACTAATACATGTGAGAGATGTAATTATACATCCAAACTGGAGGCTAAGCTCTCTCAACCCAAGACTGGATCAGACAGTCAAGAGGAGAAGGGAAATACTGGCATCACAGCACCAGTCTCACATAGACCCATTAAACTAGCACCGGTAAAAAACACACGTAAATACACGAAAACATACTCAAAGGCTGTAAATAAAAATCTGCAAAAGCAACAGAGCCCTCCAAAGCAGACATCCAAGCAACCTCCACCCCCCCAACACAAACCATGAAACACATACTTCATGAAACCAGTGTGCCATGCAATCACAGCCCTCAAGGCAAAAATAACATACCCAACATAATAGTAATAGGTGACTCTATAGTCAGGCACACTGACATCCCACTCACTAGGCTGAATAAGAAGGTTACTGTTAGCTGTCTGTCGGGTGCCAGGATCCGCCCCATAACACAAGCACTCAGGTCACTCCAGAACAAGTACAAATATAACTCTGTCATTGTCGATGTTGGTGTGAATGACCTGAGCTGTACCTCCCTGGACTACATGAAAAGAGACATGGAAGAGCTCTCTAATCACACAGCCCAGGCCGGCATGACCCTGAGCCTGAGTAGCATCCTGCCCTCACCAAGAATGATACCATGGTATAAAGAAAAAAAAATATCAATTTCAACAATTGGCTAAGTTTCTGGTGTCATTCAAAGGGGATCCAGTGTCTGTCCACCTGGGATGACATGTTCGACAAGCCAGGCTGCTTCACTAGAGATGGCTTGCACCTGTTACTGTTAGGTTTTCGAATACTGGTGAAGGCTCTTGCCACCCCCATATTGCCTTTTTTAGGCAAGGCTCAAAAGACAAACCCACCACTCTAAATAGCACAAGTAACAAAAATCTGAGGGTAATACTACTCAATGCCAGAAGTCTAAACCTCAAAATGCATGCACTCAAGGCACTCCTCAGTATGGAGAAAATCAATATATGTGCAGTAACAGAAACCTGGTTTAAGGGTCCAGAGAGCACCCCAGCACTACAGCACTACCAGGCTACAACTCATATCATACATTTCGGCCACAGAACCCAGACCAAAATACAAAAGGTGGGGGAGTATCCATATTCATCAAGGATACCCACACCTCCAGGTTAGTGGCACAGCATGATGCTTCAGAGATTATCCACTTGCAACTTGCAAAGGGCAAAACTGCAATTCAAATTGTAGCTTGCTACAGATCACCCACCATGTCCCAGGACCCCCATTCCACATTTCTGGAAACACTGGGTAACATAAAGGTCCTACCAAACACCGTAATATTGGGTGATTTCAATTACCCAAACATTAACTGGGAGAACTACTCAAGTCCTAACTCCCTTGCCCAACATTTCCTAGAATGTATAAACTCAAACACCCTGGAGCAACTGGTCAACACTCCCACCAGAGGTGACATATTGGACCTGGTCATCACCAACATGGGTGACCGGTGTTCCACACCGGAGGTCAACACCTTGCTGGTTAGAGCTGACCATAAACAAATCACTTTGGATATCCACATTCCACTCCCATACCCCAGACAAGGAAACCACCGTGAAAAACTTTTCAAAAGCAAACTTCACGTTACTTTAGATGGAGGTGGAAAGTTTCAAAGCCCCCATGCTAAAGGATAATGCTATCCAAGCTGCAAAACCTTTACTAATGCATTCTATGGGCACCTACAAGAATGCATGGCTCATGCTATCCCAAGCAAAACCAAGACTCACTCCTCCAAGAAAAGGAAACCAGTCTGGTGGTCCCCTACCATAAACAAATTATATAATAGAAGGAGGAAACTAGTACAGAAAAGAGTAAAATCCCAAGAAGGGAAGACATCCCTGATCATTATCAGCAAGAAACTATGATCCCTCAAAAAATCGTCCAAGGCGAGCTTTGAAAGAAAACTTGCCATGGACTGCAAAGATAACCACAAGGCATTCTTTAGCTATGTAAAGAATCTAAGTGGCAATGCTCAGGTCTGCTCGGAGTTAGTGCAGAATGGTACAAAATACACTGAACCAACTGATATTGCCAACATCCTGGCAGACAGGTTCAGTGCAAAATTCATCCCCCTATCACCCCCAAAAGGGCCCATAACCATACCAGAAGAATGTAGAGCCCCTGAAATCACAAACACTCAGGTTAAAATACCCCTCTCCATAGCCAAAAACACAGCATCAATGTTCTAGGCTGTGTCCTACATGAGCTCAAAGACAAATTAACCCCTCATCTAAACACACTGTTCAAACTCAGCCTCTCCACAGGCTATGTACCCATAGAGTGGTGCACAGCAACAGTTATTCTGCTCCACAAAGGTGGAGCCACAATAGACCCCGGGAACTATAAGCCTGACTAGCTTGGTCTGCTAGGTTATAGAGCGCATCATCATGGAACTCATTAACAGAGACATTGGGAACCTCCAAACATTGAACCCTACCCAGTTCAGCTTTGTTAAGGGCAAATTATGCCTCCTAAACCTGGTGAACTTCTTTGAGACAGTCACCAAGGCTATAGATGAGGGAAAGGTGGTACACACAGCCTACCTAGACCTTGCAAAGGCCTTCGACACCATTCTCCATTCTGGTATTATAGACAAGCTCACCAGCCTGAACATAAACACCTATGTTGCAAGATGAGTTGCCATCTGGCTCATGGACAGAACCCACATGGTGAGAGTTGCGGGAGCTAGGTCTTACTCTAAACCGGTTACAAGTAGCATTCCCCAGGGCTCAGTCCTAGGACCCCTCCTGTTTGGCATATACTTCTCAGAGGTACAGACAAGTACAGGAGGTCTATGGCTGACCAAGTTCGCAGACAACTGCTATAATTGACTCATAAGCTGACACAGACATCCTCCAAAAGGGTCACACTGAGGCGGGTACCTGGTATCAAAATCATGGCCTCAAGCTAAATGCCAAAAAGTGCATAGTTATTCCCTTTGGAAATAACAAACTACCCACAAACTACCACATAAGAGGTAGTCCCCTAAATACGGAAAATATAATAAGGGATCTGGGGACCCAAGTATATAGTAATCTTTCCATTTGATAATCACATTGCCAAATTGGTTAGAAAATCCTTCTATGTAGCCCACTTAATCACAAAAGGGTTTGCATCCAGATCAAAAGAGGTCATTGTGCCCCTCTACTCATCACTCATCAGACCCATCATAGAGAACAATGCCCCATTTGGGATGTACCTTACAAGACACCTGCAATAGCTGGAAAGACCACAGAAGTACCTCACCAAAAGGATCACTGGCCTCAAACAGATGTCCTATGCAACTCGACTGAAGAAACTCCAGCTGTACTCAATTGCATACCGCCTGCTCAGAGGTGATCTGTGCCTGAGATATTATGCCATGTCCAACCCAGAATTGATGGACATGCTCCACCTAAAGAAAACCTTATCCCCTTGAGCCACAAGCTCTAGGGATCTAAACCTCACCACAACAATAAATAGGATGTGCTGGAGGGATAGATTCCTGTCCCAGAGACTTCCCATGTTTTGGAACAAGTTTCAAATCTACATTAGGCAGAGCTCCTTGCTAGCACTCTTCAAGAGAAACCTTGACAAGTGGATGGGAAACAGAAAGTTTACCCCGGGGATCTCTTCAGTGGCTCTGCTGGAAAGAGGTACAGGGAACTAATCTAGGGGGTGACGGATGCCACCACTTTCTGGCTAGGCTCATAAATGCCTTTGGGCAGATAACCTAGTACTAGTACCTACCTATGAACCTATGAACCTATGAACAGGGGATTGGGACACATTTCTTGACATTGAGACTAAGGCCAGTGTTCTGACAACAGTTGGAGGTGTCAGTGGTGAGTTTATGCAGGACGTTAACATAATCTGGGGATGTAAACAGAGCCGCCAGTTAGCAATTGTCTGCAAACATTGTTAACCACAGTTCATTCCTGTTTGGCTGGATATCAGTGCCACACACAACGCACAAGACTGGACACAGGACAAGAACCTGTGGTACTCCACACATGACTGTTTGGCATTCTGACACCACGCATGACTGTTTTTCAGTCTGACTTGGAGTTCACTGCTTTCACACTGCGAGTTCCATCTGTGAGCCAGTTTGCAGACCACTTAGTGACATAGGGATTCATGAATAGATGAGTGCGTTTGTCTATGAATCCTGAGTGTGGAATTGTATCACAGGACTGCAAGGGACACATATCTTGTTTTGGACTCCATATTGTTGTATAGTAATATCACATGACAAACAGATTATAGGACTGTAGAATATCCACAACTACCACAAAACTGGGCTTTGTGCAGTGGAGATTTGGTAGTTTGCTGGGTGAACCACACAAAAGTGTAGCAAAACTCACCCCCCAATGGATATGGATCACAACACTAATGACACAACCACAGACAGAAATGAAATTCAACCCCCTATCTAATTAGTTTACTACACTAGAGTAATGCTCATTTATCAAACACACCATGACACTTACATATTTGAGAGTTGTCCAAAGGTATCTTTAAAGGTGAGTGACATCAGCAGCAGTGATAAAGGAGAGGAAAGGGATGTGTAGTAAGTGTCAATGGCCTCAAAATTGTGTCTTAAGACACTCTCATGCAAACAAACAAACTTTTACATTTGCCAGGACTGTGACTAGAACACCAATCTAACTAGTTTATTACATGAGAGCATTACACATTTATCAGATGCACCACAAAGCTTGCATATTTGAGAGCTCTCCAAAGGTATCTTCAAAGGTGAGTGACATCATCAGCAGTGATAAAGGACAATGTGAAATAGAGTGAGTGGGAATGGCTTCAAAATCATTCACCTACAAACAATCACACAAACAGACACTCCTTTACATTTGACAGGACTGTGATTAGGATTGTTACATAAATAGTTAGTGGTACTCTACTGTTACACAGTTATCACAAGCACAACAGAGCCTATAGGGCTGAGGGCTAACAAAAGGAATTTGTACAGTGACTGACTGCAGCACATGTTCTGATATTGGGTAATGGGATGTGTACTTGGTGGGGATGGAGTAAAAACAGTAATTCCTTCATACACAGTCGCCAGGACCGAGATTCAAAACCCTACCTATCTACTTTGTGGCTTTAGTAAGTTAGGCATTTATCACACACATTATTGAGCTTATACATCTAAAGATTCTCCAAAAGTACATCTGAGGTGACATACATCAGCAGATAGAGTAGAGTGAGACTATGGGATGTGTAGTGGGTGGGAAAGGCTTCATAATGGTATTGTCTTTCTCACTGTGTGTCACGCCCCCATGTGTATGTGTATGTATGTTTGAATTATTGTATCTTGGCCTTAGATATGTGTGCGTACCACACAAAACAGATGGAGATTTACCACATATCTGCCACCTACAGCTGGCTGTTGGTTTTCCTGTCCAATGAGTGTGTGTGTGTGTGAAGACCAAACAGTTTACATTTTGGTGTGTGTGCACAGACATCTGCAGATAACAGATATCTGTGGCCCACTGTGGTGTCAGACATGGGCTTTATTTCACTAAGTGTAGGAGCATGCCCAGTATGACCTTCTATATTGCTTGTGGGAATCCATTCCAGGGAGAGTTGTACTCCAGTCCAGGTTTTTGTGTGCTACAGCTACACCTAGCAAGCTATTTTTACGGGATATCTGTAGATTGGTTGCCAATATGGAGACACAATTGGTCCAAACATGGTGGATACTGTGTGTAAGTAAGTTTCTTATTACTGTCTGTGTTGCTTATGTAACATGTTCTGTTTTAGGACAGATTTTTGGCCGTATGCACTGTTTTACAGTGTAATGTATTGTGTCATCAACTACTGACAGATATTGTTAGTTCACAGTTGTTTACCAGGGAAATACAAGAGCAATGCAGCAGAGGCCAATATTGTGAGGAAAAGACTAGATATTGTGGCACAATCCTGTCATTGTGGAAGGGTAGCTACAGACAATTGAGTGATGGGTCTGTGTAAATGGTTTAGCACCTTGGTGCTATGCTGGCTGGGGATCCCCTTCTTGTGCATTCTCAACTTAACTGAATGGCCATATTCTGCTGTGGGCATACCTCTCTGCTGTACAGATTTGACCAGGTTATCTAAAGGCAAGAAATCTGGTCAATTTCCCTTCACAGTTTGGTTTACAAGCAGGTTTTTGGTTATGCATTCATGGGTTTGCAGTCAAGGGAAGTATGAGCAGACATTTGAGTTTCAGACTTCACACACTCCTTCCCCCAGATTCAGGAACATAGCTGATTCAGGAATAGGTTATTCTTGCATGGACTGTTCCGTGTAGGAAAAGAGCTGCTGCACAATCTACATATTAATGAGGGTGTGCCTCTCTATTCCTACACCTACATCATCAATGCATGAGTGCAGGGGGTATGTAGAAGTACTGCATGGAGACTTCATCATGGCCCCTGGACTCAGAAAGTGCCATGCGGCACTTTCTGACACGGAAGCATGTAAAAACAGGGAACCTGCATAATATTAGAACCTGGCTCTAATATTATGCAGTATTTCAGTGTCCGTGGACACTGCAATGTAAACCAGACATTGTGGTGTCTGCAGACACTGAAATAATAAAAAAAAAATCTGCAAAGCACACAAGCCACAGCCAGCTGCCTGCACATGAAACACCCTCCCCAGAATGTTTGTATCCCTGCCCTACATGCATGGAAGCAGCAGAGCAATATAATAAAAATAAAAAAATAACTGTGTATTTTTTTTAAGATTAAAAAATAAGTTTAAGCCAAGCGCAGCGAGTTTGTTTGCCATGGTGCTTTACTCAGCTTGACTTAAATATTGAATGAGAGTCAAATAGAGTTTTGAGTGCAAATCTCCCATAGTAGAGCTCTCCTTTAGCATGCAAGTGATACATGTTTTGAATCCCACCTCTACCCATTATTGTTTTATGTGTGGAAACCCTCGTAAATTAATTTTCACGAATGGGAATGATATTTATCATTTATATGCCTCATGTATGCTAGTGTAGGGCTGGGAATATGCCAGATACAAATGTAAAAATACATTTTTTTTGTAATAATAGTTTGTGGCCAGCTAAGCCTGCTGCAGCTCTGCTGAAACCAGCTAAGCATAGCTTAAACATGTAGAAGTAAGCAAACCTTAGCTACTGTAAGCACTGCTTAGCTGGTTTAAGTATTGCTATGCAGATTTGCACAAAGCTAAGCATAGCTTAGCATTTCTGAAACTTGGCCAATCATGGAAAAGTGTGGGAAAATTACCCTATTTAACATGCAGAGGTGGGAATAGAGCCTCATCCCTTTGAGATTGACCACAACAGGAGCAATATGTCTGGATTTAGTGAGGGCGTGCTCTTCCAGGTGCAACGCTGGGGCATCCAGGAGTCTAGGGTCATGGTAGGGCTCCTTGTCAAAGAATATGAGGATAGACTGCTGCAGGGACATTACCAGGGCTGCCAGTACAAAGCGGACACCTGTAACCATGTAGCACACATTCTTACCAGTGCCACTGGCATTCCCCAGACTGTTGAACAGGTGTGTCGACATTTTGATGACCTAAAGCATAGGAGGGGTAAGCTCTTGGTCCAGTGCATCCAAGAGGGCAGAGCACAGGACATCCCAGTTGTTTGTAAGTATCCAGTCTGTGTATTTCTAGATAATTAATGGGTCCTCTTTCTCCATACAGCTGCTGATGAGAGGTCTGTGAATATGGAGGCACATGCACAGCGGCTAGCCTGTCTGCGCCGGGAGTTTGGTGAGTACAGAAATATTCCTAATATCTGCTGTAATAAATCAGAAATAGTAACAGTAGTACTGTCTGTATATATAATTGTGCTCTAACTATAAAGAATAAATGCATGTGTCAGGCTGCAAGTCTTTCAGCTGAGTATTACAAGCTGCTGTGTAATACAGACTTTTGTAGCAAACAAGGTACAATTGAGGAGAGGAAGAGTAGAATATGTATTAGGCTGTCTGACAGAACCTGCCACGAAACTGCTGTGTCAGGGCTACTGTAACAGTTACAAATGAGAAGCAGTCCTCCTGTGCAGATCATGCAGTAATAGTAACTGGATTTCTGAGTTATACACATTTATTTATGTCAAAAATAATAAAGAACAATATAATAAAAATAAAATATAACTGTATAATTTTTTTTTAGATTAAAAAGGAGGTTTAAGCCAAGCGCAGCTAGTTTGTTTGAAATACAAAAAACTGTTGGTTTCATTTCACGTGTATCTGAAAATTACAATTATGTTATGTGCTGCAGCATGCATTAACTGAGGCGAAGTGGTTTAGCACTGTTTGTCTGCATAGTTTGAAATGTGGATCTGAAATAAATGACAAAAAGCAAAAGCACATATTTTTATCAGTAATGTGTTGTACTGTGTTCTTGCCATCATTGCCTTTTGTTAACCTTTGCATTTCAGCTGTATGTAGCTCTGAATGTACAGGAAAGTGTAAAACAGTAACAGGTGCAGACTTCAAAAGTACAGTGTGATGCCATGATTCTAAATTGAACTATGTTTTATTAAATTGTTGAAATGTGTACTTCACCTAATCTGCTCATGTTTTGCAAACAGCAACAGCAAGGTTGTTTGTTTTGCTTTTTGTTGTAGTTAAAATGGGAAACAAAAACACATTTGATAAGAAAAGTACTGTGCACAAAAGTATGTACTAGACAGACATATCTCAAGTAACACACACCACTTCCCCCAATAGATCAGTCTGATAAGGACTAGGCCTGTAGTTCACTTTTGCACACACAAACCACTGTTGGAATCCAGGGAATGCTACTAACATGTCTTTCCAGTTCTACAGCTGTAAGCAGCAATATTTCTAGAAACAGTAATGTAATGTAATGTAAACAGATATTTTCTCCACAGGACCTACAGGTAAAGAAATATTTACAGAAGCAGTATGATGTGTATATGTATGAAATGTGTACAACTGTTCTGTTGAGCAGCCCCACTCCTACAAATAAAAGCAGGCTAGCCATCCACACTATGCAATCTGACCAATACAAGGCTCTCGAGTGTCACGCTGTCCTGGATAGTTTCCCCAGTTGCCAAGAAACCTGCACCCACAGAATGTCACAGTACAAGTATGCCAAAAGGACATTACACACTCCAGGGACTGCTACTAATATGTCTGTCCAGTTCTACAGCTGTAAAGTTATATATTTCTAGAAACACTAATGTAATGTAAACAGATTTTCTCCCTGCAGGGCCTACAGGTGATGAAATATTTACAGAAGCAGTATGATGTGTATATGTATAAAATGTGTACAACTGTTCTGGTGAGCAGCCCCACTCCTACAAACAGAAGCAGGCCAGCCATCCACACTATGCATTCTGTCCCATACAAGGCTCTCAAGTGTCACGCTGCTCTGGACAGTCAACCCTGTTGCCAAGAAATCTGCACCTACATAACATAACAGTACAAATATGCCAAAAGCACACTGACAAAACATCAGCACAGAGAACACATTGTTACTTGTACAATTGAGTATGACAGTTATGAGTCCCTTATAGTTATGTATGTAGAGTTCTTGTACCTTGCTCCATAGTACTCCAGGTGCACATATGTACAGGTGTTTGCATGCTGTAGTAGCCCCATGGTCCAGGTAGAGGGTAAGGAAGGGCAGAACTGTAGAGTAGTGAAAAGTAGTGTACTGAGAAGTATCACTGAAAGCAATTGTTAATGGAATTTGTTCTCTTCCCCCACCACTCACCTGCTCCAATAATTCCACATAATCAAACAAGGGTATGTTCTTACCAAAACTTGTACTGTTGGGACCATTGTTCCATTATGGTTCTTATGTTTGAAACTGGGTGCCTACTTCCTTGTTAAATAACCATTGTTTTTGGCTTCTTGCCATACCTGTTACTGGCATGCTGTTGCAATTCTGAATGCCATTCCATATCTGCATGTGTTCTGCTTGCTATGCCACTGTTACAATTGCACTGTTCTGGGTACATTAGAACACCCATGCATGCTGTAGTGACTAATATTGGAATGTGCTGTTCATGACTAACCAATATGCTATGATAATTCACACTCCATAGCACGTTTGGGACGGCCGATCCCAGTGGATCTGCCTCTCCCACCCCACGGCACATCTGGGAACCAACCCAGACCTTCCTCGTTTGCTGGTCCTGCACCACCCTCAGATGGAACAGCTGCAGGAGACAGGGCACATCCCCATCTTCCAGGTGGGCGCGGTGAGGACATTGTCACCCAGCAAGAGGTCTGTGGCATGGTGCACAATGTCCCCCAGAAGGAGCTTGATGACCATCTGTGCCAGGTGGAGGGCAGACTGGCAAAGCTTGAGGGGCAGGTGGCCCCTCCAGCTCAGTCCCCAGCACAGCCACCTTCAGGGCTGTGAAGGAGTAGTGGTGACTACCATCGGGAGGGGACATCAGTCCCACTACTACCATCTGGGAGGCTCATGTGTCTCCAATTCCCAACCACCCTCCCTGTTAAGGTGCTCCCCCATGTGTCACACACTGCCCCTGTCTGCTGTCTTGTCTGTCTTGTCTATCTGCATATGCTACCTCTCCTACTAAACGTTCCTCCTCACACTTACCTACACTCCTTCCTCAACAACCCACTCTCACTTTAAAAAAAAAAAAAATCACTTCCCATACATAGTTCTGCATTTCACCCACACACATGTTCCCCTCAGTCAACCTACTGCACTAATTCTCAATATTTCTGTCACCCACACTCCTCCCTCTGGGGTGTTTGGCTGTAAATTCCAAATTGCTCACCTTCATATCAGCTGTTGTTGCTGAAGAAATGCAGCACTATGGTCCTTCCCTACACCCGTCCTGCACATCCCTAACTGCCTGTCATCTTGTTTTTCCCCCTGCCTGCCCCCATTTCACTATTTTCTTGTCTCTCTTTTTTTCTTTTCTTTATTTAAAATTAGCATGGGTTTATCAGATGTAAGTGGGTGTTAGCGAAGTTAAGCTGACATAAGCGCCACTTAGCTCGGCGAAAATCCACACAAACGCACTTATAACTGCTCTAATGACTCTGTGTCATCCACAGAGTTTTTTGCCTGGCAGCAAATTAAGTGGCCCTACTAGACCTTGAACCCAAGGACCCCTTAAACTACAGTCAAAGTCAGACACCATACCACTGGGCCATCTGGGATTTGGGAGCTTAATGGGTTTAATCACGTATATTCTGCAGTACAGTCATTTAACAGTAGAGTCTATACAATAAAAATCAGCTTTTTATATGTACAACTACACACACACACATATATATATGTATGGAGATGAATATACATGGAAAATATATAAATACTATAAATATGTTTATACATATTAAATATATACATGTGTACAAATAAATAATGATATATGGCATAAAAACAGTTAAATAAGATAAATACATAGAGCAATATATAAATATATACATATATATATATATATATATATATATATATATATATATATATATATATATATATATATATATATATATATATATATATATATATATATATATATATATATATATATATATATTTATATACAGCTATATAAATTAAAACATACAAATATATATATATATATATATATATATATATATATATATATACATATAGGTTCAAAGGTTTGTACTAGGCTATTGGCCCTAGGGCCTATACAAGCCTAGCCATAACAATTCCTTGGCTATTTCTTCCCACAGTATTTACTTCCCTGGACCCCTGTCTAGCAGGGCAACTGACATGCTCCCGGGTTGAATTTCCTATCTCCCATCCAATCATCAAGGTTCCTTTTGAAGACGGCCAAAGAGACGCTGTGCTTGACATGTATGGGCAGTCTATTCCAGAGTCCGCGGAGTCTCTGGGTCAGGAACTTATCCCTCCAGCATGTTTTTTTCATTGTGATTACAAAGTTTAGATCCCTGGCGCATGTGTCTCTGATGGATTGGGATTTCTTTAAGTGTAGCATTCTTTAAGCAGCTCTGAGTTTGACATAGCCTTGTATGTTAAGCAGAGATCACCTCTGAGTAGGTGATATGCGACAAATTATATGCAGAGTTTTTTTAGATGGTCAGCATAGGGCATCTGCTTTAGGCCTGCAATTCTTTTAGTGAGGTATTTCTGCGGCCTTTCCAGTTGTTGCAGATGTCTTGAGAGGTACATACCAAATGTGGCATTGTATTCTATAATGGGTCTAATGAGGGATGAGTACAGTGGGACAATGACCTCCTTTTTTCTGGATGAAAAGCCCTTAGTGATGAGGTGTGCCACATAGAAGGATTTCCTGACTGTTGTGGTAATGTGGTTATCGAAGGTGAGACCACTGTCCACCTGTGACCCTAAGTCTCATCACACTTTCGGTGTTTAGTGTACTGCCACCTATGTGGTAATTCATGGGTACATTTTTTTCCCAAAGGGGATAACTATACATTTCTTGGCATTGAGCTTGAGCCCATGGCTCTGGCACCAAGCATCTGTTTCTGTAAGGCCCTTTTGTAGACTATCCACACCATTTGGAGATTCAATGATGGCTCCCAGTTTGCAGTCATCTGTGAACTGTGTTAACCAGAGTCCCTTAGTGTTGGCCTATACTTCAGAGAAGTGGATGCCAAACAAGATCGGTCCCAGGACTGAACTCTGAGGTACTCCACTTGTCACTTGTCTGGAGCTGGATTTGGAGTCGGCGACTTTTATATTGTGGGTTCTGTCAGTAAGCCAATTGGCAACCCATCGCGTGACATAGGGATTAATGCCCAGCTTAGTAAGTTTATCTATGATTCCAGAGTGGGGGATGGTGTCAAAGGCCTTGACAAGGTCCAGATAAGCTGTGTGGACTACCTTACCCTTGTCCACCGCTCTAGAGACTAATATGAAGAAGTCAATCAAGTTCAAGAGACAAGATCGGCCTTTCATGAACCCAAAGTGCATGGGTCCAGTGTTTGAAGGTTGCCAATGTCTTTGTTTATAAGTTCCATGATAATACGATCCATGGCCTTGCAGATCAGGCTCATCAGACTGATGGGGCGGTAGTTCTCGGGATTCAAGGTGGATCCCCCCTTGTGGAGTGGGATAACTGTAGCTGTGCACCTCTCAGTGGGCACGAAGCCTGAGATGAGGCTATGATTAAACATTAAACAGTTAGGTGAGGTGCTAAGTCATTTTGTAGTTCATGTAATACACAGCCTGGGGTGTCATCTGGTCCCATGGATTCTGTATTCTTAGCTTTGGAGAGAGTTTTTTTACCTGTGTGGTTATTATTACCAGAATTTGGCAATCTTTCAGTATTGACATTGGCTCCTTAGGGGGTGAGAGGAGGGTCAAGTTTGCAATTAATCGATCTTCCAAGATATTGGCAATATCCTTGGGATCAGTATATTTAATGCCATTCTGTTGTAGCTCAGAGCAGATCCAAGCATTGCCATTTAGATTCTTGATATAGCTATAGAATGCCTTGTGGTTGTCTTTGGAATCTTTGGCAATTTTATTTTTGTAACTAGCTTTGGAGGATTTTATGAGGGATATCAGCTTCTTACTAAGGCTGGTAAGGGAGTTTTTTTCATCCTGGGATTTTCCTCTCTTCTGCAACAGTGTATTCCTTTTGTTGTAAAGTTTGTTTATGGCAATGGACCACCTCATCTGCTTCCTTTTTTTTTTTTTTTTTTTTTGGAGAAGAGCGTCTTGGGTCTGTTGGGGATGGCATGATTCATGCATGAGTGGATGTGCTCATACAGTGCCTTAGTGTAGGATTCAGCAGTCAAACTTTCAGTTCCCCTCTGCATGGGTGTCAAGACGTTTGTCACTTCTGACTTGAGTAGCATGAAGTTGGCTTTGAAGAAGTTTTTTATCGAGGTTTCCTTACTGGGGGTGGGGGTGGGATGTGGATGTCAAGGGTGATTAGCTTATGGTCAGACCTGACCAACAAGGGGGTGACCATAGGTGTGGAGCATTGATTTCCAATGCTGGTAATGACCGGGGATATTGCAGCCCCTGGTGGGACTAAGGATTAGTTGATCCAGGGCTTGGAATTTATGAATTCCAAGAACCGTTGGACAAAGGTGTTGGTACATGAGTAGTTTTCCCAGTTAATGGCAGGGTAGTTGAAATCACCCAGTATCAAGGAGTTTGCTTGTATCTTAATATTTTCCAGTATATTTAGAAAGGTGTAATGAGAATCTTGGGGCATGGTGGGGGATCTGTAGCAAGCTACAATTTGGACTGCAGTCTTAGTTGCACCTGGAGAATTTCAGACGCATTGTGTTAGGCAACTATTCTGGTGTTGTGAATATCCTTAGTGAATATGGACACTCCTCCACCTTTAGTGTTTCGGTCCTGGTTTGCTGGCCAAAAAGTGTGGTAAGAGTTGTAGCCTGGTATTGCAGGCTGCTCTCTGGAGCCTCTAACCAGGTCTCGGTTACTGCACAGATATCAATGTTCTCCATTTTTAGGAGTGCCTCCAGAGTGTGCATTTTGAGGTTTAGACTTCTAGCTTTGAGTAGCCTTACCTTCAGATTTTGCATGCTTGTACCTGTTACGGTGGTGGTTTTGTCCTTTGAACTTTGCCTAAAAAAGGCACTATAGGGGTGGCCAGAGCCTTAGCCAGTAACCTGTATCCCAGGGGCGACAGGTTCAGACCATCTCTGGCAAAGCATCGTGGTCTGTCAATCATTTCATCCCAGGCAGACAGATACTGGATCCCCTTTGAATGACATCAGAAGCTTAGCCAATTGTTGAAGTCAATCATTTTGTCCTTATACTGCAGGTATCATTCTGGGCGAAAGCAGGATGCTACTCAAGGCTAGGGTTATACCTGCCTGGGCCACATGATCCAAGAGCTCTTCCATGTCTCTTTCCATTTAGTCCAGGGAGGTACATCTCAAGTAATTTACTCTAGCATGGACAATGACAGAGTCAGATTTGTACTTGTTGTGGAGTAACTTGAGTACATGCAATTAAGTGGTGGATCCAGGCAGCTGACTGTAATTTTCTACTTGTTCAGCCTGGTGAGTGAGACATCAGTGTGCCTGACTATAGAGTCACCTATGACTAAAGTGTTGGGTACATTGTCTTGCCTTAGGGGCTGTTGTTGGGTGGAACACTGATGTTGTGAGCTATGTGACGCTTTGGTTGTTATTGGTGTTTGTTTGCGTTTCAGCTTCAGAGTTCCTTGCTGCTTGGGCAGGTTACTGTTAAGGGCCTCCATGTATGTGGGTTTAGTGTTGCAATGTGTGGGTCCTGGTGGTGTGGATTTAGAAGGGCTATGTGTTGCTTGAGGTGTAGTGCGGGTGTTAACCTTCTCCTCTTGATTGTATAGCACAATCTTGGGTGGAGAGAGCTTTGCTTCCAGTTTGGCTATGTAAGTGCATCTCTTGCAGGTTGTAGTGTTGGATGGTAGGAGGAGAGGCTTGTCTGTGTACATGAGGCAATTACTGCATTGCCCCAGTATGCCCAAATTCACCAGGTGGACAGGAGGAATCACCAGAAGCTGACCCTTGGACATGCCTGGTTTGGTGCTTTTTTTGTTGTTGTTGTAAAGTACAAGAGCTGTTTTCCCTTACCTTAGCAAGGTACTCTGCAATTATAGGCTGTTTAGTACCTATGATTAATTTCTCCTTATTAACAAGGAGAGTTGAGTGCTTGTATCAGTTTAAGACTTCCTAGTGCTTTTCAACAGGTTTTAAAGCAAGTGCTAGTCACAGGGATGCTTAAAGGTAAGATAAAAAAATAGTTTATCCTAAACATTGAAGTGTGCACTAGATGAGTTAGATGTAAAAGTAGGTAACTTTAAGTTTTACCTCTCTAAAAAGTTAAGTTTTAGTCAAGAGTCACTATTTTTAAAACAGCAAGATAGATTGAAAGGGGGTGGTCACTTTTGTATTCTGGTACTATGGAATACAGTACGTTGGCCAATAAATTTAAATAGTTGAAGGGGAGTGATTTCACAAAATGATAATTTTGTGCTTACTCACACAAGCCACTAAAAACAAAGAGGAAATGAGATATATGGTCAAATTAACATAAGGGGAAGGCAACTAGAAAGACAGTGGTGTTTAAGAACACTACAGTAACCCGGTGGGAGAGTGGGGAAAAATGTCTGCCTGACTCACAAGAGACAGAGCTGTGGTCTCTTTTCAAGTTTTAATATGCATATGTATGCTCAGAAGATTTAGTGCACTCATACCTCAGAACCACACCAGTAACACTCATGCTGCAACCCATCTGGCCAAAGGATGTCCAAATGGGGGGACAATGGCTGACAACTGGGGAATCAATTGTAATTGTTGCATTTAACAACCTACGATGTTGCCAGACTGACAGGGTTGCCTGCAGCATACATGTTTGGAAGGATTTCACCTCTCAAAATAAAATGTGATGTCACCACATACTGTCAGACACCCTTACAGCATCAATGTGACTGATCAGAGACATTATATAATGAATATGTGGAACACATCACAAATATGACCAATAAACCTGGACAGTCTGAAATAAAATGGCCAGTCAAGGGCTAGGCTCATAGCCCCTTACTGCAACCAATCTACACCAACTATGGCAAGGGAGGGTATGAAACTAGGCACATATCTGAAATAGTGGAGTACAGAAGCTGACACAGTTGCTGCAGTAACACCCTCAGGTCTGTCCTAACATATCATGACTGCAATACCACAAGTCCAACAATAAAGCACTTCACAGTACTTAGAGACTGAAATCCACATATCATCCCACTGATGTGTCAGAAATACATGACTCTTGTGTGGGGCCAGTCAACAGCACTCTGTATTATTCTGTGTGCATGTGTGTGTGTGTGTGTGTGTGTGTGTGTGTGTGTGTGTGTGTGTGTGTGTGTGTGTGTGTGTGTGTGTGTGTGTGTGTGTGTGTGTCCATCTCTCTCTCTCTCACTCTTTCTCTATCTGTCTCCCTCCACCTGTCCCTGCCACTGTATGTGTTATATATGTATGTGTTGACCTTACATATCCTTGTGTATCGCAGTCAGCAGTTGCAGACTATGATATATGGGCCACGTATGGGCAGGTGACACTATGGCTGAGTGATAGGGTTTGGGTGAGGCAGGTAAGCTGTACATAGCTCTCTGTGTGTAGTGACATATGGACAGAATACAGTTGCAGAATGTGATCTTGGTTTGCACATATGCTGAGTCTCTAAGTGTTGGAGCATGTCCAGTATGAGCCTTCATACTGACTGTACACATGGGATGTGTTTTTCTAACTGTGGGGACATGGCCAGTGCAACACTGCAGACTGTGTGTACACAGGGGCTGTAATCCTCTAATGTTGGAGCATGCACAGTATGAGCCTTCATACTAATGTAAACATGGAATGTGATTCTGTAACTGTGGAAACTTGGCCAGTGTGACCCTGCACATACCTCTCAACTGTGCAGATTTTCAGCACATGTCCAGACTGTTGGCTCAGATTTTTGTCCATTTTTCATGAGAGTGGTGTCTTATGGGATATATCATTCAATCAGTAAAGGTTGCTGTTCCACTATAATGACACATTCTCCTTCAGAACATTCATGCTAATGGAAAACCTATTATTTTACCATCTTTCTATGGTTATAAGGGGATTATTTATTCACTGTCCTTATTTCTGGGCATTTGTCTCACTTTTATTTTCTTCCTTTCTCCAAATTTCTTGCTCTTACAGGTTCTGAGGTATAACCCTTCATTGTGAATGCACATATGGCCTGTAATTTTCTAAGTGTTGGAGCATGCCTAGTATGCCCCCCCCCCCATAGTGATTGTTGGACTTCATTCTACAGATACTTGTAGTTCAGTCCAGGATTTTGTGTGCTACAACCATACCTCACAAATGTAAACTGAAGTGCCCTACAGGTACTGGGTTTGTTTTAGCAGACATGTTTCCTGATATATTTGAGGTGTGATTCTGCAATGTATTCTGTCATTCCCCACTGACAGACATCCTGAGATCATCACAGTGCTTTACCAGAAAAACAGAGGATGCATTATGCCCAAAACAATAATAAG